>NW_012104798.1:1379811-1406569 GCF_000951045.1 Mandrillus leucophaeus
TGTGTACATCAATAGGGGTATATTAACTAATTAATACATGAAAGAATTTTTAAAAAGAGGTACACTGAAAGTGGCATATTTCTAGGTGTAGTGTAGTAGAATATATTTATACATCAGTAAGGAGACAACCTTATTAGTGCCAGTGGCTTACATTTGTAGATGGTAAGGGATTAGATGGGAAGCATGACTACTGATTATGGATTTCTCTGAAAGACAAAAAGGAAGGTTTGGTTTGATTTGAAGATTACAGGAAGCTGTGAAAAGCTTTGAACAAGTGACTGATAATGATGAAATTACAAGAACTAACATTGATTATGTTTTTGCTACATGTCAGGAACTCTTCTAACTTTACAATGCATCAAACCTGTGCAAGGATTCCATGTGGTTGTTTTTACTCTTACCCTATTCTACCTAGTGAAAAAGAGACACAAAGATCAAGTAACTTTTCTTTTTTTTTTCTTTTTCTTATTTTTTTTTTTTTGAGACGGAGTCTCGCTCTGTCGCCCAGGCTGGAGTGCAGTGGCCGGATCTCAGCTCACTGCAAGCTCCACCTCCCGGGTTCACGCCATTCTCCTGCCTCAGCCTCCCGAGTAGCTGGGACTACAGGTGCCCGCCACCTCGCCCGGCTAGTTTTTTTGTATTTTTTAGTAGAGACGGGGTTTCACTGTATTAGCCAGGATAGTCTCGATCTCCTGACCTCGTGATGCGCCCGTCTCGGCCTCCCAAAGTGCTGGGATTACAGGCTTGAGCCACCGTGCCCGGCCGTAAGTAACTTTTCAAAGTTACGTACGTTAAAAAGGCAATATGGCTGTAGAGTTTACACCCTTCACTGCTAATTTATACCTGCAATAGAGCAGAGTCTTTCTTTCCGTTACTACCTAGCAAGCACAAATGTAACAACACAAAACAAACACACCTGTTACAAGTAGATATTTTTCAAGACCAATTTTTTCCTCTCAAAAATTTCTGTGAAATAGAATAGGGACAAGTCAGGTGATAATGCTTTCAAAGTTCATTTGAAAAAGCATCCAATTAATAGAAGTTTGCATTGTCATATCTGTGTTAAAAAAAAATGAAACAAACCCATTCTGCTTCATTCTGTATGACATAGGGGAATGGCTTTCCGACACTGCACCCACTGCTCATGTTAAAGCATTTCCGGCATGTCACTATGTATGTGCTTTTGTAGTCGGGTTGCCCTTGTTTCTTAGAAAGCAAATGTGTATTTATAAATAACACTTTCAGAATAGGCTTTATAGAATCTTGTAAGTGGTACTTCTGAATAGTTTCACTTTGCCATGGCTGTTTCTAGAGACTGGCTCTATTTTTACATATTCTATATAATTTGTATTATTATTATAATTAAACATACTGGCTGTTTGCCTTAGTGAAGTTTCTAAAAAGGCGAATAATGCTTTGCAAATGTGTTGACTAAATAAATTTCCAGAGAAAAAAATACATAGCTACGCCAAAAACATTGTGAAATTGTTACTAATTTAGCAGGAGTGGGGGACTCTAACCTTACAGCAATTGGCTTCTAAATCCATATCCCTCATAAGTGGTAGTCTTGATTTTTGTTTTGAGGAGAAATCAGAAATAAAATGTAATTGTTGAAATATCAGTGATCGATAAGTAATAGCTAAATTGTCATAAAATAACACAAATGGACTCTACCTAGGAGAGCCAACTATACTGTGTACTAACCCAAAAATAAGATATAAAAATGGTATGTTCCAGAGGGATTTAAAACTTACAGTAGGTGCGTCTAGTTGTGGAAGGAGATATGGGAAAGTTCTATGAAACTCATTTAGAGAATATAATGGACCAAACCTTTGAAATTGAAGGGCCCCACAGCATTTATAAAAGGCTCTCAGCACTACTTTTCCAAGTTTCACTGGTCATGCTCTTAGAATTGCTGTCAACTTCTACTTCAGGTCTGAGTTTTGTTTCTTCACTGCCTTGAAGATGTGCTTTTTCAGCCAGGTGTAGTGGTTCAAGCCTGTTATCCCGGCACTTTGAGAGGCCAAGACAGGAGGAACACTTGAGTCCAGGAGTTCAAGAGCGCTGTGGGCAATATAGTGAGACCTCATTCTCTACACAAAATTTTAACAATTAGTCAAGCTTTTTGGTACCCACTTGTAATCCTAGCGCTCTAGAGGCTGGGGTGGGAGGATCCTTCGAGTCCAGGAGGCATCAGTGAGCCATGATTGCACCACTGTACTCCAGCTCAAAAAAAAAAAAAAAAAAAGATATGCTTTTTCAATCTTTTCCATTACCAATCTCAATCACTTTCAAATCACCTGATTGCTACTGTAGTCATAGATATCTTTTCTCCCTCCATCATCTTTCCAAATAACAACTATTTCCAGAAAAGAACTGCTGCTGACATTTGCTCATTTGACTGTTCTGCTGTCTGTCACTCATCCATCTGACAAATGCACAGAGGCAGCTGTAGCATCAAGAACACACACTCAGAAGTCAGACTGGTTCTGTATTCTGGTTCTATCACTTATTAGCCATAAGAGCTTGAACAATTATTTCACCTCTTTATTCTTCTATAGAATGGAAAAACAATTAGACCACCTTCATAGAGTTGTTTTAGAAGTTAACGGGGATAATACAATAAAAGGTTTAGAACAGTACTTGGCATAAAGTAAGACTAAAAAGGTGTATTAGTTATCATCCACTTATTCACATTATAATTGAGTGCCTAATATGCATCAGCACTGTTATTGGCACTTGGAATATAATGGTGAGGGAAAAGAAGGCATTCTCAGACTTCATAGAATTTGCATCCTAGTGATGGTAATAGACCTTGATCAAATAATCACAGAAATAAATGTAAAATAGCAGTAGTGTTAAGTGCTTCGAGAGAGGTAAATGGTACTATAAGAACTTAGCACACAGATTTGACCTAGGCAAGTAAGTCAGAGGAGGATGCGATGGGATGTGCCTGTTAAGAATTAGTTTATATTAACAGGATCAAAAAGAAAAGAGCACTAAAAAGTAGAGGCCATGTGTTGAGAAGAATCGGCATGAGCACAAGTAAAGATGGAATGTCAGTGTATCTGGTGCAAACAGAACAAGGTAAGGCTGGAGAGATAGATGTGAACTGCTGATGAAGGGCTTTACAGGACAGTGTATGGAAGTTTTTAGCAGCATGGCCACATTATCATGTTGAATACAATGAGATGTTGGATTGCAGAGTGGCATGGTTGGCTAAGAGCAGACACATTAGGCTATTTAAATAACTTAATTTAGGAGAAAGAAAATGGGAGCTGTTACATGCGTCCAAGTAAAGAGACCACCAAGCAGGCTTTGTGTGAGAAGCAGTGGCTGTGTATTATTACACCCCGGTGCGGATGGGCTGAGTCTGACAAAAGAGTCAGCAAAGGGTGGTGGGATTATCATTAGTTCTTATAGGTTTGGGATAGGCGGTGGAGTTAGGAGCAATTTTTGTGGGCAGGGGGTGGATGTTACAAAGTACATTCTCAAGCGCGGGGAGGATGTTACAAAGCACATTCACAAGGGCAGGGAGGATGTGTCGTACAAAGTACATTCACAAGGGTGGGGAGGGTGTATTGTCACAAGGGCGAGGAGGAATGTTATAAAGTACGTTCCCAAGGACTGGGGAATATCACAAAGTACATCATCACAATGTCCGGGGTAGGGGGGTGGGGAGAGTAGGGGGATGGGGGGATGTCACTATGGCTTGACCATGGTGCGGCCAGCTCAGAGGACCTTACATTCCTGTCTTTTTATGTTAATCATGAAGAAATAAAATGACAAAGAGTAGTGAAAACTTGGGGTGAAAATTTTGGGGGCGGTATGGAGGGGTGGTGGGAGATGTTTCTCAGGGCTGCTTCGGGTGGGATTAGGAGCAGCATGGGAACCTAAAGTGGGAGAAATTAAACTGAGGTAAGATTTGGGGGTAAGGGGTGATATTGTGGGGTTGTTAAAAGCAGCATTTGTCATATAGGGTGATTAGTGATAGCCTGGATGTGGTCTCGTAGGAATTGAGAGATTAATTGGAAGACACAAGGCCCAAATAAGAGAAGGAGGAAGATAGGTATTAGAGGACTAACCATTGGAAGAAGCCAGAATACCCAGTCAGAGAGTGGCCAGGTGGGTCCTGCAGAATTAATTGCTTGATTAACAAGTTTTTGTGCTCTGTCTTTGAGTCTTTTGATGTTATCACATACCAGGCCAGATTGATTTAAGTAAAAACAACACTCTTCATTAAGAAATATACAGAGTCCTCCTTTTTCAGCAGTGAGTTAATCAAGGCCTCAGCGGTTCTGGAGGACAACTGCAGCTAAAGAGTCAACCTGGGCTTGGAGGACAGATAAAGTTTGTGATGTATCTGTAATGCTAGCAGAGAAGTCATTAGAGAGGCTGCAGAATGTTGTGACAGAGGTTGAGATGTCTGCTATTCCAGTTCCAAGTGCATTTGTGGAGGCAGAAAGTCTTAGACCCACAAGTAAAGGGATTAGTGGGATGACTCTTTTTTGTCATGTTGGTGTCATGAAGGGGATAGGCAGTTGTTCATTTCCATCTGCGAACTGGATTTTGGGGGTAAGGAAGACTAGAGTACATGTGCCCGTTCAATTGGCAGGTAGGCACATGTAGGTGGAAGAGCCACATAAAAAGAAGAGACCTTTTGTCAGGCAGAGTTGAAAATGTAAAGTGAAAAGGTGAAAAGGTGTACTGAAAGAGGAGTCCTGCACCCAAAATCCTAGAGATCCAGCAAGGGCAGCAGCCTTTAGAGGTTGTAATGGGGATTGATGGTGCAAATACGTAGAGGGAGGGGTTTGGTTCTCATGGTGTATGAGAAAGCACATAGTGTCTACGAGTAACCTTTCACCACTATTCATGGGGCTGGGTATAAAGCAAGCAAGAGGAGGGGCTAGGAGGAGAGTCAGACAGGCAGGTGGACGGGGGAGAGGGCGGTAAGCCAAGGATGGAGTGAGATGCAAGGTAGATGTCTTCCTAAACAATAGTGACAGTCAATGTATTTTAGTTTGTCAATAATGATAGAGGGCTTATCAGTAATATGAAGTTGGAATGCTCCCATCTGTTTGGTAATATATGTGGCTGGGTTCTAGAGATACAGAATAAAGGAATATTTGGGTGGTGGACGGTTACCTAAAGGGATTCCAGTAGGTTGTTGTCAGGAGATGTGTAAAGGAGTGGCAACAGGGATAGTTGTTTGTGTGGTTAGGGGTTCAAATACGGCAGGAGGGTGGGGGTGGAATTGATATAAGGAGAAAGGTGCCGTAAGTAGAGGCAGAGAAGTGTGGTACCTTGCTGGTGCGAAATGTCTGGGGAGTTCTCACCAAATCAGTAGATAAAGTCTAGAAGATAAAGAAGTTCCTCAGGCAGGTAAGGATGAGGGCTATTAAAGGAGGTTTGGATGTGCCGGTAGACAGGAGAGGTAGCCCAGTCAGCCTGTAGAGCGGGGGCAGCTGTGTAAGAGCAGGAAGAAAGGAAAATGCATAGCCAACAATTCTTTGCTAGAGAAGGATTGGAGGCAGTGAGGACAGAGTGGGTGAGACTGATAGTATGCTGGAGGTAACTAGGGAGAAGTAGAGAGTGACTGGAGAATGGGGGTAAGGATAAGAGTGAGTAGAAAAGTCAAAAAAGGACTTCAACACGATAGAAGAATTGGAGTGTACCTTGCCACTGAAGATCTTCTATCCACTCCGAGAGAGAGTTATGGGTGGCGGTTTGAGGTAAAACCAGGAGATATCAGTTATGATGGTTTGGAGGAAAAAAGTGTAAACCGGCAGTATAAACAAGGGCAGGGCATTTATGAGTAGTTGAGAATAGTGAATCGGAGTATGACTAGACAGAAGATAGTAGGGATGACAAGTTTTGGGAGCAGAGTCCAAATAGTGGGGGTGACTGCATAAAGTACTGTTGCAAAAAGTAGGGTAAAGATGAATAGACCTAATAGAATGAAGGGATGTATTTAGGCTCATAAAGGTTATTACTGTTCTTCAGAAATGCGAGTGAGTTTAAGGGAAGTAAAGGAGGGTACTTGCGACTTCCAGGAGGAAGAGGAGAGATCAGGCTGGCTGTCCAATGGACACAGCTTTATTCTGGAACGGTGAACCCAATGGGGACGGTCCTGCAGGAGGGTGGCAGTTGGGGTACTATAGATGAGTAAGTAGGGTCCAGTCCATCAAGGTTGTAGAGCTCGAGGGGTCAGATTTTTAAGAAAAACTGATCATCCAGCTAGGATGTCTTCATATGGCTGGGAATCTGGAGTAGGCAAGAGAAGATTAGCAGCCTGGAGAATTTCGTGTCTAGCCTGCTGGAGGACTGGAAGATAGTCGCCTAGAGGACTGGTGTGTGGCATGAGGTTGGGGCCCAACAGGAAAGTCTGTCCATATAAAAGTTCGAATGGACCATACCGTGTAGCATCTCGAGGACAGGCTCTAATTCTAAGGAGGCAAAACAGTAAAAGTACTGTCCAGTCTTTTTTAAGTTGGAGATTGAGCTTGGTGAGGTGTGTTTTTAAAATACATTAGTTCTTTCTACCTTTCCCAAAGATTGAGGATGGTAGGGGGCATGAAGGTCCCATTGGTTGCCGATGGCCTGGGAGACTGCTTGAGTGACCTGACTAATGAAGGCTGGTTCGTTATTGGACTGTATAGAGGTGGGAAGGCCAAACTGAGGAATTATTTCTGACAGAAGGGAAGAAATGACCACAGTGGCCTTCTCAGACTCTGTTGGAAAGACCTCTACCCATCCAGTGAATGTATCTACCCAGACCAAAAGGTATCTTAGTTTTTTGACTCAGGGCATATGGGTAAAGTCAATCTGCAAGTCTTGTATTTGAAATCTGGTTATAGCAATGGAGAGGACTGGATGGACTTAACAGATATCTAGAAAGGGTATAAATTTTATTGGGGGAGGGAGGGTGAGCAAGAGGGAACAGTTATGGATGACTCAGTCTCCTGGCATGCGGAACTAAGATAGAACTGACAGAAGAATGGAAGGTCATGTGCCTGATTTGAGACTTTTTGCATTGGAGGTATTCTAAAGGACACAATCTTTAAAAGTCTTTTCATTAATTGACCATCTTTGTAGCTTTCATGATCAAATTAAACTTTTAAATCCAGAATTTAATGATTTCTTTTACCAATTCCAGATGTTTCTACTCTTTTCCACTCTATAATTTTTCCCAGTTCTATTTTCCTTTACTTAAGTCAAACTAAGCTCATCACTCCTTGAATTGCAGCTTGTCCCATCATCTTTTCCCCATTTATTTCTTTTCTTTTTGAAATTTGGTTAAATTTATCCTCTTTCAAGTAATCTTTCATGAGTAGTACATCTGATTACAATAAAAGTATATTCCCATTTCCATCCCTGTGACCTGGTCCAGCATTTTCATGCTTATTTACATGCTAAATTGCTCTTACTAATATATGGCTTTATAAAATCATTATTTTCTTAGGTTACATGCATATTTTCCTTCTATCTATATTGCATATTCACTCAGATCAGGGATCATGTCTTATATTTATTTTTTATTTGTTCTTTGGTTCTTTAAACAATTTGCAGTATTACTGGAATAAAAAATACTTTATTGTCTGACCAAATTTTCCAAGCTGGGTGGGAGGCAGGAAAATGGCTGACTAAAGCATGATTTGTTTATTGTCTCAAAGCCACAGAAATATTTCATCACTCTCCTAATTCCACTTTTTCCTCCTCATATCCTTTTCAATGAATGGAATTCATTCGGAAATGCCAAAGTGTGGAGTCAATGTGGAATAGGAGCATGAGCATGAGTGGTGGGTCCTGAAAGAAGGAGGTTTTGTCCCTGTGTAATCTTGGGCATGCTTCTTAACCTCTCTTAATCTTAATCTTTTCATTCTAAAGTGAACATATTAATATCTATACACTCATTCAGTCTTATTTGTTTGTTCAGCTCCCAGCTTTGTATTCCTGTATATATGCTAGTAACCCCCATAAATACATTCGCAATCCAAATATGCTTCTCCAACTGAGCTTGATGTTGTTTTCTTCCTTATAGCAGTATTTACAGAAAGCAAAATTCTAAACAAAGACTAACTCACAGATTTGGGGGAATAACACTCAAACATGATAGCTATTTCAAAACCTTCTATAAAGGTCAAATGGACTTTCAATGTCAAAATATTCTAGAACTGGAAAGTGACAAATATATTAGAACACACACAGAGAAACCTGTTTTCACTTTGGAGTAAATATTTTTTCTCAAGAAAAGATTACTGCATTGGATGGTAGAAAACTGCCAAAATTTAGAGGAAGTTAAGCAATATCAGTATACAATTAAAAATGAATTAGTCATAGCTGCAATGAAGGGGATTTCCATAATGCATTTGAGAAGTTCAGAAAAACTAACATTAAATTGCCATTAAAAAACAAAAAATACTTGTACCACTTAAAATAAGAGTTTAAAAATTCAAGGGGGTGTTGTTCACTTTCAAAAATACGTTTTTCAATGGCAAATGAACCAATCTATAAATCAGGATATTCTGTACACAGTTTACAGAGTCATCAGTGTTGGAAAGTCTAGAATATTTTAAAGTAAATATATCACCGAGTTTTTAAAGTCTTATTGACAAGGCAATAAAATGATCCAAACAAGAGCTCTGTAACCCTACAAGTAGCAATTTCCTCCATATTAATGTTGTTTTCCGAATATACTTTATAGCCTTAAGGAAAAATTTAAAGGGTGAGAATTGGATTTTAACTTGGAAAAACAGCTGAAACTTATCACTTGGGTGAAGTTTGTTGAAATCCAAGAAGTTTTAAGAGTTCTTCTTGTAGACTTTTCTCTAATATCCAGTGAACAAGTTTTGTACTTTTGTCTGGATAGGGAAGCTGATGGAAAGTTGGTAGGTATCCTAATTCCATAGTTATCAGGAATCCTCTGCTGCTAGGCTGCTCCTAAGCCACATCACTTCGTATATGTTCTGGGAGGGTAAATCATTGCCCTTCTAGTGTTGCCTCAGCCCCTGAAGACAATGCCTAGTGCCTTTGACTGCCAAATTCTACTCATCCTCTCTTCATCTTTCCCTGAATCTTCCTGCTGCATTATTGCATGAACTCCTTTTCACCCTTTGGAAACTCCACCCTGACTGCTGCTTGAGATACTGTGGAGTGACTGTCAGGAAAAGAGGGTTGAAGTTAGATTGTCTTAGTTTGAATCACAATGTATTAGGGTTCTCCAGAGAAAGCAGGTGGTATAGTGTTAAGGTCTGAGAGCCGGAGAGCAAATGGTGTAGATCTGAGAACCAGGAGCACCCAGGACAGATGATTGACATCCCAGTTCAAGCTGTCAGGCAGAGAGCAAATCCACCTTTCTTACATCTTTTTGCTCTCTTCAGGCTCTCAATGGATTGCAAGGTGCCCAACTACATTGGGGGAGGGCCATCTGCTTTACTCGGCCCGTCTGTTCAAAGGCTAAACTCTTCTGGAAACACTCTCACGGACACACCCAGAGATAACGTTTAACCAGATTGCTGGACATCCTGTAGCCCAGTCAAGTTGACACGTAAAATTAACGATCCCACCTGGCTCCACTGCCTTCTGATGTTGGAAACTTGGGAGAGTTATTCAATCAGATTGAACCTTAATTTACTCATCTGTTAAAAATGCAGGTAATAATAAGAGGACCTAAATTACAAGGCTGCTGAGGAGTAAAGAAGGTATGTGATGTCCATGTTGTGAGCTCAGTACACATTATAGGACTCATGTCTCCTTAGGTGGATTATTTGAGCAGTCTTTGTTCTCTTGACCTTGCTACTTACCTCCTCACCAAAATGCCTCCATATTGGATACCATTTTATCTGGGTCCCTCAACCTAATAAAATAATCGGATCTAGGATATTAATCTCATATTTTCTTTAGCATTTTCACTTTAAAACCTTTTTGGTTTTTTTTAACCCACATATAACCTCTCTTAAGGAGCCTCCATGAACCAAGTTTAAGAGCATTTCTGCCCTGATCTGGTTATTCTTTCATAAACTATTCCTTATACTGTGTGTTTCTCACTAAATGATAATAAATACTTGTCTTTCTCCCACATAAATAGTACAGTGACCCCTCCTTATCCATGGCTTCACTTTCCATGGTTTTGGTTACCCATGGTCAACTGTGGTCTGAAAATATTAAATAAAATTTCCAGAAATAAACAACTTACAAGTTTTAAATGCTACATCGCAATGCCCATGTCATTCATCCCACTTCATCTCAGCACATGGTCATTTTACTATCTCACATCATCACACAAAGCAGGGTAATACAGTATAATAAGATATTTTGAGAAAGAGAGAGACCACATTTACATAACTATTATTACAGTATATTGCTATCATTTTTCTATTTTATTATTAGTTATTGTTGGTAATCTTTTACTGTGGCAAATTTATAGATTAAACTTTATCATTGGTATGTATGTTTGGGAATATTATATGATATGCAGGGTTTGGTACTATATGTGGTTTCAGGTATCCACTAAAGGTCTTGAAATGTATTCCCCAAGGATAAGGGGGCACTACTGTAATTCAAAGGCAGGGAGCTCATCCAGCTCTATCCTTAAAACAACCAATATCATGTGTTAACTAAGGAAATGAATACAATAATAGATGTATAGCTAAAAACATTGGCATGTGTATTAGTCTGTTCTCACACTGCTAATAAATACACACCCAACACTAGGTAATTTATAAAGGAAAGAGGTTTAATGAACTCATACTTCAGCATTACTGGAGAGTCCTCACAATCATGGCAGAAGGTGAAGGAAGAGCAAAGGCATGTCTTACATGGCAGCAGGCAAGAGAGAGCTTGTGCAGGGAAACTCCTATTTATAAAACCACCAGTTCTAATGAGATATATTTACTACCACGAGAACAGTATGGGAGAAACTGCCCACATAATTTAATTATCTGCACCTGGCCCTGTCCTTGATATGTGAGGATTATTATAATTCAAGGTGATATTTGGGTGGGAACACAGCCAAACCATATCATTCCACCCCTGCTCCCTCCCAAATCTCATGTCCTCACATTTCAAAACCAATCATGTCTTTCCAACAGTCCCCCAAAATTTTAACTCATTTGAGCATTAACTCAAAAGTCCACAGTTCAAAGTCTTATCTGAGACAAGGTAATTCCCTTCTGCCTATGAGCCTGAAAAATCAAAAGCAAGTTAGTTACTTACTAGCTACAATGGGGGTATAGGCATTGGGTAAATATACTCATTCCAAATTGGATAAATTGGCCAAAACAAAGGGGCTTCAGGCCCTCTGCAACTCTGAAATGCAGCAGGGCAGTCAAATCTTAAAGCTCCAAAATGATCTCCTTTGACTCTATGTCTCACATCCAGGTCACACTGATGCAAGAGGTGGGCTCCTACAGCCTTGGGCAGCTCTGCCTCTGTGGCTTTGCAAGGTACAACCCTTTGCCCCATTACTTTCATTAGCTGGTGTTGAGTGTATTCAGCTTTTCCAGGTACATGGTGCAAGCTGTCAGTGGATCTACCAATCTAGGGTTTGGAGGATGGTGGGTCTCTTTTCACAGCTCCACTAGACAGTGCGCCAGTGGGGATTCTGTATGCCAACTAAACCCCACATTTCTCTTCTGCACTGCCCTAGCAGAGGTTCTCCATGAGGGCCTTGCCCCTGCAGCAAACTTCTGCCTGGACATCCAGGCATTTCCATACATCTTCTGAAATCTAGGTTTTCGAACCTCAATTCTTGACTTCTGTGTACCCACAGGCCCAACACCACATGTAAGCTGCCAAGGCTTGGGGCTTGCACCCTCTGAAGCCATGGCCCAAACATTACCTTGGCCCCTTTTAGCTGTGGCTCAAGTAGCTGGGATGCAAGGCACCCAGTCCATAGGCTGCACAGAGCAGGGGATCCCTGGGCCCAGCACATGAAACCATTTTTTCCTCCTAGGCCTCCAGGCTTGTGATGGCAAGGGCTGCTGTGGGGGTGTCTGACATGCCCTGTAGACATTTTCCCCATTGCCTTGGCAATTAACATTTGACTCCTGATTACTTATGGAGATTTCTGCAGCATGCTTGAATTTCTACTCAGAGAATGGGATGTTCTTTTCTCTCTCATTATCAGGCTGTAAATTTTCTAAATTTTTATGCTCTGTCACCTCTTGAATGATTTGCTGCTTAAAAATTTTTTTCTGCCAGATACCCTAAATAATTTATCTCAAGTTCAAAGTTCCACAGAACTCTAGGGCAGGAGCAAAATGACACCAATCTCTTTGCATAGCAAGAGTGACCATTACTCTAGTGCCCAAGAAGTTTCTCATCTCCATTTGAGACCACTATAGCCTGGACTTTATTGTCTATATCACTCTCAGCATTTTGGTCAAAGCCATTCAACAAGTCTCTAGGAAGTTCCAAACTTTCCCACGTCTTCCTGTCTTCTGAGCCCTCTAAGTCTTCAGGGAGTTGTAAACTTTCCCATATTTTCCTGTCTTCTTCTGAGCCCTCCAAACTGTTCCAGGCTCTGCTTATTACCCAGTTCCAAATTTGCTTCCCCATTCTCAGGTGTCTTTACAGTAGTGACCCACTTCTGGTACCAATTTACTATATTAGTCTGTTCTCAGGCTGCTAATAAAGACATGCCCAAGACTAGGTATTTTATAAAGGAAGATGTTTAATGCACTCACAATTCAGCATGGCTAGGGAGGCCTCACCATCATGGTGGAAGGTGGAAGAAGAGGAAAGGCATGTCTTACATGGCAGCAGGCAAGAGAGAGCTTGTGCAGGAGAACTCCCATTTATAAAACCATAAGATCTCAAGAGACTTATTCACTACCATGAGAAAAGTATGGGGGAAACTGCCCCCACAACTCAATGATCTCCACCTGGCCCTGCGCTTGACATGCGTGGATTATTGTAATTTAAGGTGAGATTTGCATGGGGACACAGCCAAACCACATCAACATGATTTTACATTTTAGTGAAATCATATTGAAGTGTTAACTCAAACATATTAGAATTATTATGTTTATTTCAGGGTCAGTTGGAGTAATATTTTTGATCAGGGACATGGTTCTAAGAATCCAGTAAATTACACAAAATTCTTTCTGTTTGTAGGGGATTCCATGGCTAAAAAAATCTTTCATAAGATGTAGTAATTGTGGGTAGGTTTTGGGCATTAGGGATTCTATGAAAGAACCAAAGTTAGGACGTCTCTTCCTTACCTTCAAGAAATGGGACAAAAGAGCCAGGCAGCTGTAGCCTATAGTATTTATTACAGAAAAATCTGATTTTAGAGACTCTGTTCAGTATTTGTGGGCCAGTGGACTTCCTCATACTGAATTCCAGAAGAGAACAGACCATACACCTTGCTGCAGATGTCATTTTATATTTTAAGACTGTAAAGCTGTCTTCATTACTTGCTGTCTTAATTACCATGTATCTGAAAACTCTGTAGTGTCTCACAAAAGTAAATGTTTAGTGACTGGATCAAGGATGAATTAATTTAGTTATTATCCCAGCTATGGAGAGACTATGTCACAGTTATGAGGAGTATACTATTTGAAGGAGAGAAGACAGAAGAAAGAACAGCAGATGGCTGCAGAAATAATTCATACAGAGATAACCCCTCCTCTTCCTCTTCCATCCTTAATGGGAAACACTAAAGTGTTTTCTTTTTTTTTTTTTTTTTTTTTTTTTTTTTTTTTAACATACTTATAGATAATCAAGTAGAGAGGGAGAAGTTAAACATACAAGAATTAGAGGGATAATTGATATTATTTGGGTCTGTGCCCCACCAAAATTTCATGTTGAATTGCAATGCCCAGTGTTGGGGTTGGGACCTGGTGGGAGGTGATTTGATCATGGGAGTGGTTTCTCACAAATAGTTTAGTGCTATCCTCTTGGTACTGTTCTTATAATAGGGAGTGAGTTCTTACAGCTGTAACCCCAGCACTTTGGGAGGCCAAGGCAAGTGGTTCACCTGAGGTCAGGAGTTTGAGACCCGCCTTACCAACATGGTGAAACCCCATCTCTAGTAAAAATACAAAATTAGCTGGTCTGGTGGTGCATGCCTGTAATCCCAGCTACTTGGGAGACTGAGGCAGGAGAGTCGCTTGAATCCAGGAGGCAGACTTTGCAGTGAGCTGAGATCGCACCACCGCACTCCAGCCTGGGAAACAAGAGCGAAACTCCGTCTCAAAAAACAAAAAAACAAAAACTGTGTGAAACACCTCCCCTTCTCCTCATGCCCTTATTTCTACTTCTGCCATGTAAGATGTACTGGCTTCTCCTCTGTCTTCTGCCTTCTACTATAATTGTAAGCTTGTTGAGGCCTCCCCAGAAACAGAGTAGAGGCCAGCACCATCCCTCTTGTACAGCCTGTGGAATCATGAGCCAATTAAACCTCTTTTCTTCATAAATTACCAAGTCTCAGGTATTTCTTTACAGCAATGCAAGAACAAACTAATACAATAACCAAGGAGATAAAACCACCACACCACCTAATTTTGTATTTTTACTAGAGAAGGGGTTTCACCATGTTGGTCAGGCTAGTCTCAAACTCAGAAAAGTTGATGGAAACCTCAGCAACCGAAGGATTGATCTTTGAAAGATGGAGGAGCATTTCCTTTATTGAAATAGGAGGGAGAAGGGGAGCTGGTAGGGGAGGACTTGAGAAAGGTTTAGATGATAGTTGGAAGGACTTCCTTTCTGAGCGCTTCTCTTTTCATCATAAAATGTGAGAAGAGGTTTTCTGCTGGGAACTGGGAAGGGAGAAGAGGGTTCTGTGAGGAGCTGAGCTGGGAGATTTTAAGGGAAGAAGAATATATGAGATATTGTGAGCTCTAGGAGAAAATCAGAGTCTTAGAAGACT
The DNA here is from genome assembly GCF_000951045.1 of Mandrillus leucophaeus. Classification (NCBI taxonomy): domain Eukaryota; kingdom Metazoa; phylum Chordata; class Mammalia; order Primates; family Cercopithecidae; genus Mandrillus; species Mandrillus leucophaeus. Next base: position 1,394,684 of record NW_012104798.1, read on the forward strand.
AGAATAAGTTTTACAGCAGATTTGAAGACCCCATTAAGCATTGGGATCATGAATTTAACCTCTTTGGCTTGTAATAAGATAGCATCATATACAAAAGCATTTCCATGGCTACAGATGCAGGTAAGGGAGCGGACATTTTGCTCCAGATTTCAGTAATTCACTAGCAACTGTTGCAGACATTTTACAATATTCCAGGAAATCTGTACCTGCAGGATAATACAACAGGGACAGTTAAGGAAATATTCACTGACTTTTATCTTTTTGGGCCCTAGTCTAGTTTACAATTACATGAGCTTTCATGCATAATATTACATCAGTATCCAGGTTTCAAGGTAAAATGTTTCCAATCCAACGTAAAATAATTCAGTGATTTTTCCACTGCATTCAAAGATGAAAATCCCTGCCACTCTCTTAAGGCCCAGGATATCTGGCTCTTCCTCACTCTCTAGGCTGCAACTGATACTACCTACCCATCACTTTACCACAGAGGCTTTTGTTAAGAATCTTCAACAAGGTGTGATCTTTCTGGTGGCAGGGCCTTTCCCCAATTATATTACTTGGAGTTCACCAGAGAAGAATTGGCTTATGTAGTTAGTTACGAGGATTGGCAAGTCCAAAATCTGCAGGGTAGGCCACAGGCTGAAGACCCAGGGGAAAGCTGGTGCTGCATTTTCATGTTCAAGGCAATCTTCAGGCGGAATTCCTTTTTTTTTTTTGTCGGTGGGGTGTGGGGAGGCATTAGTATTTTCTCTCAAGGCCTTCAACTGATTAGATGAGGACCACCCATGCTACAGAAATTAATCTGCTTTAATCAATGTCTACTAATTTAAATGTTAATTTCTTTAAAAAATACCTAACATCAACATCCAGACTGGTGTTTGACCAAAATCTGTATACCACAGCCTATCCAAGTTAACACAAAATTAACCCTCATGTCCATGCAATCGTCTACCCTTGATGCCCTTTCTCTTCTTTGTCTCTTGGCTACATTGTCATTTCAGGGCACTTTCTTGATCATCTCTCCCCAAAAGTAGGTCAGATGTCCCTTCTATGTGTTCCAAGGGGACACTATATTTCCTTAACTCAGTCATGATTTAATTCATAATCATGTACTTGATTTATGTTTAACTCTGTCTTATCATGGAGATAGGGGTCATGTTTGGTTATTCATCACTGTCCTTACTGACCCAATAACAAACGAGATGCTCGTTCAGAACCAATGAATTAGTAAGCACTCTTTATGAATACAAGAAACCACCATATGTCAACTGAACAGTATTTATAATGTATTTATAACCATCACTCTCCTATTTCAAATATTTCACCAATAATAACACTAAATAATAGATCAGTAACATTTGTTGTGTGCTTTCAATATGACAGGCATGCTTCTAGGCACTCTATAACTTATTGTGTCAAAACTCCTTTTTACACCATTTCAGATTTTGCATTATTTTACACTACTTTAGATTCTCTCAGCCTCCCTGTGTCTGAGGCTGCTCTGGGCCACACCTTTCACCTTAATTCTGATCCCCACAAAACCAAATTTGCTGGAGTACAAGTCAATTGTACCTTGCCTCTTGCCTTGGTGTTATATCTCTTCCCCTCCAGCACCATGTTTTATTTTCTTACTGTGACTGAAAAGACGTATATAATCATCTCAGGACCCATGAGGCTCCCCTAGTTGCCTAACCTGGAAATATGGGGGAGATATAATGCTGAGAAGCAAAGATCCTCAGTGGAAGAAGATAGAAGATAAAGTCTTTTCAACCCCACTGCCCCTACCACTATCCACAGATTGCCCTGAGACATAATACTACACAGGGCCCCTTGGGAATCTGTTCCATAAAATTGAGCAATCAATCACCATAATACCTAGGAGTGACAAGTGGGCAGGAGCACATCTCCTCCCATTTCCTCTCCCTCCTTCCCTGTTTTGCTTACCTTTTCCATCATTTCTTCTTTCTTGGCATTTAACTCTTCAATACAGTCTTAGCCCATAAGCTTTTGTCAGTCTATTTTCTAGAGCATCTGGGCTTATACATTCATTTAATCTCACAACAAGAGGATAAGATCCAGTTTGTTTCTAAAATGCTCATCTTGGCTGCAGCATGCTAACAGCTAAAAGCAGGAGAAGTGGGGAACCTACTCTATTAGTCAGGGTTCTCTAGATGGACAGAACTAATGAGATGCATATAAAGGGGAGTTTATTAAGTAGTATGAACTCACACCATCACAAAGTCCCACAATAGGCCATCTGCAAACTGAGGAGCAGGGAAGCCAGTCAGAATCCCAGAGCTGAAGATCTTGGAGTCTGATGTGTGAGGGCAGGAAGCATCCAGCACGAGAGAAAGATGCAAGCTGGGAGGCTAAGTCAGTCTAGCCTTTTCATGTTTTTCTGCCTGCTTTATATTCTAGCTGTACCGGCAGCTGATTAGATAGTGCCCAACGAGATTAAGGGTGGGCCTGCCTTTCCTAGTCCACTGACTCAAATGTTAATTTCTTTTGACAACACCCTCACAGACACACCCAGGATGAGTACTTTGTACCTACTTAGGAATTAATGCAATGGTCCCCATGAAAGGTGAAGGTGGATTGGACAGTAATGCCAGCTATAGATGTGGAAATAAGTGATCAAGTTTGAGATCTGGCTTTCTATTCCCTTCAATCTTGCTATTGTTTACACACTTGTTCATTCAACTATGAATGCTCTGTCTGTAGAAGTTGCTAGCATGCTGCAGAAAAGTAGTATATTTTCTGTTACATAAATGAGGCAGAATAACAATTCAAGACGTTTAGAAAACCATACCAATAGGTCGCTCATAACATTTCATGGTCTAACCCTAGGAAGGGACGTACATGTTTATGAGCATATTTTGAAAGTAAAAGGGGGTGCTATTCATTGATATGCCAGAACAACAACAGAAATATATCAGGACAGTCCCAGGAAAACCTGGATGTATATTGACACTGAGTATACAGTCACTGCATATGGCTTACTAGCAACTTAAAAATTACAGCAGTCCAATAAATCTTTCCACTTACCAGGGATACCTCTATCAGAATATTTACTTGGCAAGAGTTTATTAGTGTATTAGTTGGGGTTCTCTGGAGAAATGGAACCAATAGCAGGTACATATGAAGATATTTATTATGAGAAATTTTCTCAATTATGGAAGATGAGAAGTCCCACAATTTGCCGTCTTCCAACTGCAATCCCGGCGTAGCTGGTGGGATAATTCCCATTCATGTCCCAAAGTCTGTGAATCAGGAGAATCAATGGTGTCAATCCCATTCCAAGGGCAGGAAAAGTCCTATGTCCAGCTCAAGTAGACAGGCAGAAAGCAAAAGGAGTGAATTTCTTTTTCCTTGCCTTTTGTTTTATTCAGGCTTCCACAGAATTAAATGATGGCCACCTGCATTGAGTAGGGTAATCTATAGAGTCCACTGACTCAAATGGTAATCTCGTCACCAACCACCCTCACAGACACATTAAAAAATGATGATCTGAGCCTCCTTGTCTCAGTAAAACTAACACAGATAATGAATCATCACAATTATCTACTTTTATCACTGAATACAAAATAAGATTTCTATTAAAATATTTATTATCGGCCGGGCGCGGTGGCTCAAGCCTGTAATCTCAGCACTTTGGGAGGCCGAGATGGGTGGATCACGAGGTCAGGAGATTGAGACCATCCTGGCTAACATGGTGAAACTCTGTCTCTACTAAAAATACGAAAAACTAGACGGGCGAGGTGGCGGCGCCTGTAGTCCCAGCTACTCGGGAGGCTGAGGCAGGAGAATGGCGTAAACCTGGGAGGCGGAGCTTGCAGTGAGCTGAGATCCGGCCACTGCACTCCAGCCTGGGCGACAGAGCGAGACTCCGTCTCAAAAAAAAAAAAAAAAAATTATTATTCATTGGAAGAAAAATATGGACATAATTAGAAGAGAAACATTTTGTTAAACCGTCCTTGATAGACTCTGGAACTAGGGGCAAGTTTTTAAGAACTCTGGATTTAGGCAGAGCCTGAATTTTAAATCTCTTTCTACAGTTACTCTTTGCTTAACCATGTCCAAATTCTGTGTCATGAAAACTGCAAGATACTACTCTAATACAGGTTGCTTATATCTTATCTGAAATGCTTGGAACCGGAAGCATTTTGGATTTTTTCAGATTTGTGAATATTTGCATATATATAATGAAATAGCGATAGAGACCAAGTCTAAACATAAAATGCATTTGTTTCACATACACCTTATACACATAGCCTGAAGGTGATTTTATATGACATTTTAAATAATTTTGTGCCTAAAACAAAGCTTTTATTTTATCACCCTCTGTTGGCCTGCTTGGTTTGGGGAACTTGGCCTTACGTAGAAAAGATATATCACAGCTGAAGGACTGTGGGAAGGACGCTTTTCCTTGTGGAGCCTAAATGAATTGTGTTGCGCGTCTGCATTTTGACTATGATCCATTACATGAGGTCAAGTGTGCAATTTCCCAATTGTGGAATTGTGTCAGCGCTTCAAAAGTTTGTTTATTCTGCCAATTATTTATTTTACTGTGCATAGCTTCTTAGTTTAATTAAGTCCCATCTATTTATCCTTGTTTATGTTGCATTTGCTTTTGGGTTCTTGGTCATCAACTCTTTGGCTAAGCCAGTGTTTAGAAGAGTTTTTCCAAAGTTATCTTTTAAAATTTTTACAGCTTCTGGTCTTAAATGTAAGTCTTTACTACATCTTGAGTTGATTTTTGTACAAGGTGAGAGATGAGGATCCAGCTTCATTCTTCTACAGGTGGCTTGCCAATGATTCCAGCATCATTTGTTGAATTCAGTGTCCTTCCCCCACTTTTTTTTTTTTTTTTTTTTTTTTTTTTTTTTTTTTTTTTTTTTTTGCTAAAGATCTGTTGGCTGTATTTGGCTTTATTTCTGGGTTCTTTATTCTGTTCCATTGGTCTATGTTTTTATAGCAGTACCATGTTGTTTTGGTAACTATTGCCTTGTAGTATAGTTTGAAGTCAGGTTGTGTGATGTCTCCCTATTTGTTCTTTTTGCTTTGTCTTGCTTTGGCTATGTGGGCTCTTTTTTGGATCTATATGAATTTTAGGATTGTTTGTTTCTAGTTCTGTGAAGAATTATGATGGTATATTCATGGGAACTGCATTGAATTTACAGATTGTTTTTGGCAGTATGGTCATTTTTAAAATAATGTTTCTACCCACCCACAATCATGGGTTGTATTTCCATTTGGTTGTATTATCTGTGATGTCTTTCAGCAAGTTTTTGTCGTTTTTTTGTAGAGACTTTTCACCTCCTTGGTTAGGTATATTCCTAAATATTTTATTTTATTTTTTGCAGCTGTTATAAATGTGGTTGGGTTCTTGATTTTGATTCTCAGCTTGGTCACTGTTCATGTGTAGCAGTACTACTAATTTTTGTACCTTGGTTTTGTATCCTGAAACTGTGCGGAATTCATTTATCAGATCTAAGATCTTGTTGGGTGAGTCTTTAGGATTTTGTAGGTATAAAATCATATCATTGGCAAACAGTGACAGTTTGACTTCCTCTTTACAGATTTGGATGCCCTTTATTTCTTTCTCTTATCTGATTGCTCTGACTACGACTTTCAGTACTATGTTGAATAGACATGGTAAAAGTAGGCATCTTCGTCTCATTCCAATTCTCAGAGGGAATGCTTTCAACTTTTCCCTGTTCAGATGGCTGTGGGTTTGTCATAGATGGCTTTTTTTAACCTTAAGTTCTATCTCTTCTATGCCGATTTTGCTGAGGGTTTTAATCATAAATGGATACTGGATTTTGTCAAATGTTTTTTCTGTGTCTATTGAGATGATCATACCACCTTACTCATACAATAATGGCTATAAATAAAAGACAAAAAAATAGATATTGTCATGTATGTGGTAAAAAGGGAACACTTCTACACTGCTGTTGGGAATGTAAACTGGCACAGCCACTACGGAAAACAGTATGGAGATTCCTTAAAGAACTAAAAGTAGAACTAGCATTTGATCTGGCAATACTAGTACTGGGTATCTACCCAGAGGAAAAAGAGTCATTATATGAAAAAGACACTTGCACACACATGTTTATAGCAGCAACAATTCAAAATTGCAAAAATATAGAATCAGCCTAAGTGTCCATCAACCAACGAGTAGATAAGATGTGTGTATGTATGCATGTATGTGTGTGTGTGTATGTGCATATATATATATATTTTTATGTACATACATACACACATACCATGGAATACTACTAAGCCATAGAAAGGAATGAAATTATAGTAATGGCAGCAACCTGGATGGAGTTGGAGACCATTATTCCAAGTGCAGTAACTCAGAAATGGAAAACCAAACACCATATGTTCTCACTTAAAATTGGAAGCTAAGCCATGAAAACACAAAGCCATAAGAATGTTATAATGGACTCTGGGGATTTGTGGGGAAGGGTGAGAGGAGGGTGGGGAATAAAAAATTACACATTGGGTACAGTGTACACTGCTCGGGTGATGGGTGCACAAAAATCTCAGAAATCTCCACCAAAGAACTTATCCATGTAACCAAACATCACCTGTTCCCCAAAATCTACTGAAATAATAAATAAATAGATAGATAGATAGATAGATAGATAGATAGATAGATAGATAAATAAATAAATAAAAGTGTTGGATTTCTGAGTATTTTGGATTACAGATTTTTGGATTAGGGATACTCAACCTGTAGTTAAAACTCCTGTTTGTGACAGAAAATTTATTCCTGAATTAGGAAAAAGAAACACTGAAAAGGGAGTTATTGACTTACTTATTCTTTCACTCAGCAAACAATTTTTGGGTGCCTACTATGTGATAGGCATGGTTCTGGATGCTGCAGAGCAGTATGACAAAGCATAGGAATCTTATGCCCACTAGAAGCTCAGAGCCTTGTGAAAGAGGCAGAGAAGTTACAAATAAAAACCAGCTACATGATTTAATGGCAGATATTGTTGAATTCAGTGGGAGGACTTCAACAATTAAGGGTGTAGAGAATGACCAGAAGCACTTTTTTAGAAGTGTCAGGCAGGGCTTCTCTGAGTAGTTGATATTTGAGCAAAGACCTGGAGAAAGTGAAGGAGAGAGTTACGTGGATAGCTGGGGAAGGGACATTCCAGGCAGAGGCAATAGCAAATGCTGCGACCTGAATGAGAATTAGTTGGACTTTTCAAAGCAAATCAGGAGCTGCAAAGGAGTGAGCAAAGGGATGATTGAAGAGCATGTACTGAGTAGTCATGAAGTAGGAAAGGCTTCAAGAATAACTTGGCTCAGGGTGCAAAAGATGTTGCTCAAACTTAATTTCTTTCCATTTCTATGTTCCACTTGCCCCACCCAGGTATGGGCTTAACAAAATTTTTTTGAAAAGTAAAAAAAAAAATACTTTGATATGGTTAATCAACATTAACCAGACAATAATAGCTTCTAATCGCTCATGTAGATGTTACCGACTCTAATTAAAAATAAAACTTTGTCCTATAGGCCTTAAGGTCAGAAATACCATTGACCATTTTTAGCATACAGTTTATTTAAGATATACTATGGGAAAAATGTCAACCACAAAATTCTATTAGGCAAAGCCTGAAACATTGAAGCATTGTTTATCAATTTAGCTCCCACCCCCAGCTTTCCCCAAATTGTATTAAGCCTGGTTTTTAGATAAAGTAGCATATTTTCAGTCTTATAATATTCATGTATGTGTAAGGCTTTAATCAACATTAAAAAAGGTTTATTTCTTACCACAAATAAGCACATACTGTAGGCAATTGAAACATTTTAAACCATATTTGTAATTTGAAAAGTTGGCTTTTACATAATAATTTGGCTCAAAAACTACATTTTCTTCTTTGAGTTGTAAAATGGTTGTGTGCATGCATTTACTTATTCTCACTCCTCAAATATCATTGAAATTATCCAAGGAGGCTAAAATTGAGAATATATTCATCATGGCGCTGAAACACAAGATTTTCAACAATTATTGACAATCTTTGAAAATTCTTGGAAAATATCAAGCAGACAAAGGCAAAGGAGAGATTGGTCTATTTGGAAAGTGGGTAGTTTTTCTCCCAGAGGATTGGAAAAGTGAAAACTCAAGCTTGGAATCATAAGAATTCGAGGTGATAGTTAGCTAGTTAGATAGTCTGGAATTAAATAGTGTATGTCAAAGTTCTTGGTACTCAAGTGACTAACCACAGAAAATTTCCTCAAACTCCCTTGGTATTCAACAAACATGAATGAAAAACAACCACTTTCAATAGTAAAAGGGATTTTCCTAAAGGCTCAGCTTTATAGTCACTTTTACCTTTCTGTTTGAAAATGCAACTTAAAACTAATTCTTGGCCACTTTACAAGTGAAGGTGGGTCAGAAATCAGCCACCTACTTTAACGGCTGGAAGGACCTGTTAGTGAAAGAAAAGTGTCTCTTTCTATGCCTTGTGGTCATCTGAATTCTCAGCCTAGCACATTCAAAGCACAGAAATTATAAACTTTTTCTTTTTTGGCAGAGGATAAAAACTTAAACGTAATCTCTAAAAAATAAACTACAAGTCATATTACCACACAAACATAGAACTCCCTTTGAAAGAATAGGAAGATACAGGAAAATCACCACATATGTAACAAGACTCAGTAGTTCAAAAGAAAATATGCTGAAAAATTAGTAAAATGAATTTCTGTGAAATGGACTTACTTATTGAAACTGAAAAGCAAAACAAAATGTCCTTCTATCTTTTATTCTCAAGAAAATTTGAAAAACGTTGTGTGTACCAATATGGAACAATCTGAGATTAAGAACTTTCGTTCCTGAGGAAAATCATCATTACAAAATCTTGGAAAAGAAGTCTCATATAAATGAGGAAATTTATTGCAAGTGTCAATGTGAATTAGTGATGTAGGAAACAAGCTAAATAGTTTCTCCAGGAAGTAAATTAAACAGAGAGAAGAAAAATAAGTTACTGGGGATGAAGTCCTAAAGAAGCCAGCATATTTGTAGTAGAAATTCTAGGGAGTAAAAGCAGAGTAAATGGAAGAAAAACAATAATCAAAGACATAACAGAAGAAAACCTTCCTGTGGAGAAAAATGCTGTCCAGATGGTCCTCAACTTAGGAAGTTTCAACTCATAAATTTTTCACATTGTGATGGATTTACCCTTCAACTCTTCTATCCTCTCTATGGAGTTTAGAATATTTCCTAATAAAATGTAGAGTCTGGATTGGGTAAAAATAAAACAGCATTAAACAATTTGCTATATATATAAAAAAAGTATTAAATTAACAAAGTGCAATATTTAAATAAAGGAGTGTGCAAGAATATATTGAATAAGTTCATAAAATAAATGTAAAGTCTACAATGACTGTGTACTGGCTATAAATGTTTATGTGACAAATAACCCAGTGTGTAATTATAAATCAAGTTATTAGAATTAACAAATCCATTTGACAAACTTCAACTTTAGTAGAAAACTTTAAAATTTGTCTCTTGGTCTTTGACAGATAAAGACAAAATATAAATGAAAAGCATTATTCTTTTGCATAATTCATACACTTGAGTTAACATACTGCAGATATCACAGAACCTACAAACTATTTTAAAGTATATTGAACATTTGCAAAGAGAGACTATATTTTAGGTCCAGAATATCTTTACAATAAATCCATCAAATTAAAAATTGCATTCCTGAAGTTCTTTTGTCCTAAAATGCAACAAAATTGGAGGCTTGTATAAAAGCATAGACAAATAGTCTTACAAATCAAACCTTATGAAAACAAAGTAAGGCATTCCTAAATAGAATTTTTTAATCAAAGAGAATATATATATATATATATAAATTATATATGTACAATTTTTTTTTGAGACGGAGTCTCACTCTGTCACCCAGGCTAGAGTACAATGGTGTGATTTCGGCTCACTGCAACCTCCATCTCCTGGGTTCAAGCGATTCTCCTGCCTTAGCCTCCCGGGTAGCTGGGATTACAGGTGCCCACCACCACACCCAGCTAATTTTTGCATTTTTTTAGTAGTGACAGGGTTTCACCAAGTTGGCCAGGCTGGCCTCGAACTCCTGACCTCAGGTGATCCACCTGCCTTGGCCTCCCAAAGTGCTGGGATTACAGGCATGAGCCGCTGCGCCCAACTACAAATTTTAAACACACACACACACACACACACACACACACACACACACACATATATAAGATTAAGTTATTTCAAAATGATAGATATGTTACATATCTAAACCTAAGAAATGTGGTCAAAGCTGTACTCGGAAAAAAGTAAATGGTTCTAAGTGCTTTTTATAATAAACAATAAAGAAATACATAAGTATTTAACTTAATAGGCTAGAGAAAACAATAAAATAAAGGGATTGATAAAGTTAGAAAAAAGAGATAATATGGAAAAACAACAACAACACTTCATGTTTGGGAACAATAATAAAATACACAAATTTAAAAGTAAAAATAAGAAGTGCAATGAGAAGTGGAATATAACCACAGATCTAGAGGGCACACAATATGTATGAGAATAATCAGCAGAAATAGCAATAAAGTTTGACAATTTGATTTGTAAAAATCTGCAATCCACTAAAAGACTTTTAAAAAAAATCTATAATAAATTAGATTAGATTGGAAAGATTAGAAAAGTTTTCTAAAAGCCTATGTACTAACAAAGACCTGTCCTCAATAATTTCATGGATGAATTTTTTCAAAATTTCGAAGAATGAATATTTGCTATACTTTTAATGGTGTTACAAAACAAAAAGGGGATTTTTTTGATTCATTATAGAAAATCCGAACAATAATAAAACTATTATTTAACTAAGAAGTTGAAAGGAACCTCTTACCATCTGCCTTATACATATAGATTCAAAAATCCTAGACAAAACAATACATCATTTAATACAGTACTCTTCCGTTATCTGTGGTTTCACTTTCTGTGGTTTCAGTTACACGTGGCCAGCCATGGTCAGTAAATACGACATCACTACTCCTGTACATGGGGTTACTTGAACACAAGCACTACAAGACCATAACAATCAGTCTGAGAACCAAGATGACAACCATGACTAATGGCAATCCACTTGGGATGAAGTAGGAAGGTACAAGATTTTACCATACTACTCAGAACAGTTTGCAATTTAAAACTTATGCATTGTTTATTTCTGAAATTTTCTTTTAATATCACAATGCCTTTGTCATTAACCTCACATCTTCTCATCATGTAAGCATTTTATCATCTCACATTGTCACAAGAAGAAGGGTGAGTACAGTACAATAAGAAATTTCAAAGAGACAGAGACAGAGGGAAAGAGACCTCATTCACATAATATTTGCTATAGTATATTGTTATACTTGCTCTATTTTATTAATAGTTGTTAGTATCTTACTGTACCTAATTTATAAATTCAGCCTTATCATGGATATGTATGTATGAAGTGTATGTAGAGTTTGGTACTATCTATGGTTTTAGGCATCCATTTGGAGTCTTGGAATGTATCCCCGGTGGATAAGGAGAAGCCACTATACTACTACAATAATAGACTTTGATAAAAAGTGATGATTAATTTTATGTATCAACTTGACTGGGCTACATGGTGCCCAGATATGTGGTTATCTGTGTCTGTGAAGTTGTTATTTCTGTGTCTATGAATTTGTTTCTGGATGAGATTAACTTATGAATCCATAGACTGAATAAAATAGATTGACCTTCCCAGTGTGGTTCTATTCATTGATGGCCTGAAGAGAACCAAAGGACGAATAAGAAAGAATTCCCTCTCTCTGCCTTACTGTCTTTGAGATGAGACACCACTGTTTTTTTTTTTTTTTTTTTTTTTTTTTTTT
>NW_012104798.1:1406619-1417509 GCF_000951045.1 Mandrillus leucophaeus
CTCTCACCACTGTTTTTTTTTTTTTTTTTTTTTTGGCTTTTAGACTCAGGCTTGGACTGGAACTAACAACACTGGTTCTCTAGGGTCTGGAATTTTTAGCCTCTATAATTGCAGGAGCTCAAGGCAAAGATGTTGGGACTGTCATTAGATTATGTCTGGCTTCCTTCATTCTGACACATGGGATTGCCCTTCTCTGTTCCTTTTAAACCTAGGCATGGACAAATGACCCAAAGAAATGTGAGTGGAAATGACAAGTGTTACTTAGGGGCAGAAAGTTTAAAACCAGTCTGATTTTCCCTTCCTGCTTCTCTGGGGACTGTGGCAGCTGTTAAGACAAAGTGGCTGTCAGCCTGGGTTCCTGAGTGACTGCCGGAACAGAACCCCCTTGGCATCCCAAACCAAGCCTTTCACATGAGCAAGGAAAGATTTTACTCTGCTAGGTTATAGGATTTGTGGTTGTTTACTTGCCCAACATATAGGTACTAGACGATCCTGGCAGGAATATTAATAATAATTCAGCATTTTGTCTGAACAGATAAAAATCAGATGAAGATTTTCATCTAAAAAGGGCCTAAAAAGGGCATTAGAATATTCAACACTAATACTTAATAAGAACTTACAATAAAATATACATAGAAAGATAGCTATAAAAACTAAATTTTAAAGAATTTTTATATGATTTTTTTAATCTTAAATATCTGGTGTATGGATATAGTTTGAGTTTATTATCCGTTCATATATATTCTTATATTTATTTCTTTTTTAGGTATCAAAAAGATATGGGAGTAATTATATATTTTGCTTTTCAAAAATTATTTATTTTATATCTATGCTATTTAAATTTGCTCACTATAAGAAATGGAAGTATTAAATGTGTGTATAACAATCCATATATCTTTCAGATTTTACAAAATGACTGAAATCTTTGTCACAAAGAGTCAAGTTCTTACACTTCTAATTAAACAAATCTTTTTAGACAATAGCTTATTCATCTTTTAAAATCCCCATACTCATTAATACACTCTCTAACTTATTACAAATAGACCCAGTTGCCTACATCGCCTCTAGGTGTGTTCTGTCATTCTGCAATGGTGTCATTGCAATGTCACCATGTCCACAACACCTTTTCAGATTGGCCCATCTAGGAACATTCACAGATTTTATCCTTATCTGCATCATGTCATCCACTACTCTTCACCTGGTAATAAGATTATATATGTAAATATCATCTACTGTGTTAGATTGTAAACTTGTTGAGCGTAGAATTGAAGTCTTATTTAAAATTTTATCTCTCAAATCTCCTAGTGAAGTGGCTTATTTTGTCAGAGTGCAGAGCGGGGAAAAGAGTGCTGAAGTCATCAGCCCAATTTCCACATCCTGGCTCAGTCTTTGCAGAACTGTGGCCTTTGGGAAAAATAGTCATCCACGAAGTGGTGTTGCCATCAGGATTAAATGATTAAGTGGAATGATTAAGTGAAAAGAAAAAAAAAAGAAAGATTCATTGACAAAGATCTAAAGAGACTTAGATTTATGAAGGGACGAAGCACAGCTACTGCTTGGATAATGCATGGTCAAAGAATAAATTAATACATTTAGGTTTGCTTATCTAGGAGATACAGAAAGAAAAATCCCATAGCACAAAGATGGGCAGACTTCTAGTTATCATTCAAATACAAACATAAGGACCATTCTGTGACCTCACCTGATTTATTTCTCTACTTATATAATTTATAGAAATCAGCTGTGTACTCAATTGTCTTACTAAAATCTAATTCTCACCTGTATTTTAATTTTCTCTTATTTTCTTCTACCAAATTGGCTATTGTCGATTCTGAAAGTAGTCAATTTCTAATCTCTAAGATTATATGAAAAAAACTCATATAAGTGAAACCATTACTTACTCTATGTTTATTGCCACCATATGCTCTTTAACATATTTTTAAACAAACACTTTTTAGACAGCAAGTTATCAGTAATTGTTCAAACCCAAAAGCACTTGCTCTAGTACATTTCGAAAATATCAAGTTTACAATGGCTTGGAATTATTATCAAGTTTACAATGGCTTGGAATTTAGTGCTCATGGACATGTAACATATGTTTTGTAAGGAGCCACCCATATGGTTCTGTGTTGTTCATCCTTGTCATGTATTGTTTGTCTGCTACCACATAATCCGAACTACAGACTTTGACTTGCATGTATGGTTTACAGCACTCTTGATATCATGACCCACAGGGGATTGAAACTGACAGCACCATAGGATTACTCTCTTCCAGTGCATTTATGATGCCATGTAGGACTTGGAATTGACAAATGAATATTTCAAGGAAAAACTACAAATTAAGCTAAAACCATAATAAAATAAAAAATGGACTCTATTTTCTCCTTCTCCTTTTCTCTTTCCTAGTAGTATTTCTCCTCCTCTTTTACATCTTCCTCTTTGTCTTTTTAAATGAGCTTGGGAAACTTCTCAAAATTTGGCTTCTGTTAGACTTTGCTTTGTTATGAAATATCACATGGTAAAAATTAAAGAGTTTTGGTGGGAGGGGGATTTCTGAGATCTAAGTTTAATATTTTAATAGCCAGCAGAGGAAGATGACAAAGAACAATGAGTTACTATTTATAGACATAAGAAAAATTTAAGATCTTTCTTTAAGACTACTCTTTCGAATGCATGAAAAGCATTTTTAGTTAAAGGCAAATTATTTTACAAGGTGGAAACTATTGAATGGGAACTAATAGGTACCCAAATAATGATTTGTAATCTATCTTCTCATTAAGGAATTCAATGACTGAAATAACAACAAGAATTATAATAATTGTTGCAACCTTACTTTGGCAAAATATTCAGTTAATTTTACATTGTCTTCATAAATTGCCTAAATGAAATACGGCTCAGTTGTCAGGTGTTCTACACAAGCATTTTAATGATGTTGCCAGCAAGCTCTCTAAACTCATCATTCTGCCATCTTAACTTCACTCTCAAGCACCACACAAGGGTTTGAAATTCTGAAGAAATGTGACCCTACTTCATGCCTCTGTGATTTTACTAAAGGCAACACAATAGTAAAGTGATCAGGGGCTCTCTTAAGAACTTTGTTATTTTCATAGGAACTTAGACATTATCCTGAAGATCCTGAGAAGGTTAAACTGAGAGGTGAAGCACCACTATTGAAATGCAATTTCAGACTTATCTTTTCATCTATGAGATTTGTAGATTGGAAAGCAATATGGTCACCAGAGAAAGCAGTTAGGATACAGTTGTCCTAATTCAGGTAAGAAATAACGGAAGCCAAACTGTGGGATTTCGTAAAGATTTAGGAAAACAATATAAATTAAAAATACATTTGGGATGAATCACAGCACTTAATGTTAAATTATGTATGGGGCTAGAAAGGCAGAATTGTCACAGCAGTACTTAGATTTCAGGCTTCAACCATCGGAGTGGAGACTTCCTTGCTACACTAATGAATATGAAAACAGGAAAATGTTGGATGGTTCACAATTACACCAAATTTTTTGGTAAGTATTCGTAGTCTCCAATAAATATAGGTTGGCAAGGGCTATTGGTGTCCTCCACTCAATCTTGCTCCTAGGTTTTAAGAAAGCATTCTCAGACAAATGCTGTTATACACATAGGTACTCATTCACAATCAGGCTCAAAAAATCATACATACAACCTGTTTCGTAACTGCAAGCAGTTCCACAACTCTGTTCTTTTAGGGACTCCTATAGTAACTTTTAAAAAAGGTTCACTTGAGGCAGATGTACTGATATTCTAATGGCATGATTTAGCTAACCATCTATCTAGTGGGAGGGATGTGTCCAAGAATCTTCTGATGAGCTTTTGGATTTAAGCCAAGAACACTCTTCCTAAAGGCACATACTACTGGCATCTCTTGCTTTTTAGAATTTATTCTAGCCCATTTACATATTTTGCATATCACTAACTTCACCAAAAAACTCTACCTTCTAACATACATTGTGCCAATTAACGAAACCTGTAGTCTTATTTGGAAAGAAACATACATAGTTGGAACACTTGAAGCAACCACTTCTGGAATGTGGCCTTTTAATTAAATGCCAGCAATTCATCCTTGGAGTCTTTTCCAAATCAGGGCAACTGACTGCCTCTAGGGTGTGGATGAAAACTAACACACTCATATGTATCACACTGACAAGGCTGAAGTGACTGAAGCAGATTGCAAACACTATACAGGGTAAAAATGATGTGCTCACTTTGGGACATGTTTAATTGAAGGTGGCAAGAAGGGCTAACTCAGTTAACATTCAATTAAACAGTCTAACCTCTGGGAAAAAGACATGGCTGCACATTCAATTTGAAAATCACTAGTATGTTGTGTGTTTTACTATTTTTTGTTTTATAAAAGGGTGGAATATAAGCTTATTCTTTTACTCAACTTTATTATGTGTGTTTTGCCTAGGAAAAAGAGTAAAAGTCATAGATCCTTCTTTTCAGAAACTAACATTCTAGGGTGAGAGAGAAGTGTGTAAGTATGATACAAATAATACAGTTTAGGAAAGTTAATATACGGAAGCTCCTCCCCACCTCAGGAAACAATTGCAAATGGGAATGAACTCATTTCTTAGAATTTAACCCTTGAAAAATGGTGAATAATATTGGTAAGGTTGAAAAGACAATTACACAAGCTGTATTTAAAATATGTCTTAGGGCCCGATGTAGGGAAGCTGCATCAAGAATTGGTTAGAGTTATGCCATGAAAGGAGGAATTTGAAGAACCTTATACACAACCTATGCCATAGGCCATGGAACATATGCAGGAGCTTCACCACATAGAGAATATGTATGACACAAGGCCTTTACTTCTTAAGAAAACAAACACTTGCACATAAGCTGCCAGATGCTATAATATAGCAATAGTTGGGTGAGTGATCAAGATTTTCTAGACTTAAAAAATTCTGCCAAAAGATTAATTGATCTATGGTTTAAAGTAGTGGGATTAGGAAACATATGTTGAGTTCTCACCAGAAGGGAAAAATCAAGATGCAAGTTTTCCACCTGAAATTGTAAAATTAAAAAACCAAATGATTATATATACATATATAAAGATTAAAATTTTAAAAAGATCACCTATACATGAGACAGCATTTGTCTGTGTGTCTGTATCTATATATATACACAGACAAATGCTATATATATACACACACACAAATATATATATACAGACACACAAATGTATATACGTGTGTATATATATACAGACACAAATGTATATATGTGTGTGTATATGTATATACCCACATACACATATACATTTTCACTCCACATTTGTGTGTATTTATTATGTTTTAAAAATTGTGAATGCAGAAAACCAGCCTGTTTTCAGTTCTTAAAAACATCTTGAATGCCTTTACAAATGTTACAAAATTTCCAAAACTGTCTTGCCAATCACTTTTTTTTTTAATTTTACAATTTAAATGGACATCAAGGGAAATTTATTCCTTATGTTTCTGATTCTTTTATATTCGACCCATCCAAGTGTTTCATAAGTACCATTTGATGTCTAAAGGGTCTTAGAGGCTTCTTGTTTCAAGTATGTTTAAGGTTATTTATTCAGAGTCTAGCAGCATTTTATCAGGCTCAATGCAAGTGAAACTCAAAAACCTCAAATTATTTTCAAGGCTGATAATTTAAAGACTGATAAGCATCATAAATGTCTATTTAGCTCTTTAAGGTATATTATGACCAAAATGTAAATAAATAAAAGGCATAGTAGGTTACTGTATTACATATTTTTAAATTTGTATTTTTTCCTTTATGAGAAAGCAACAGAAATTATAAATGATTTGTTCAATCATTTGAACAAAGACGACATTTGATCTTATGTGGTAGGAGCTAAATGGTCCTGATAATTATCTAAATATTATGAGTGCTGACTTTTATCCTGGTATCCAAAATTCATTGATTTTTTTTAACTAGTAACTCCTCCTTAAGAGGTCCCTAAAGAAAACATGTAGGAGAACGACAGCTAGTAAATGACCTATTTGTGTGCTAAATTTTAGTGCTCACATCCAACATAAGACTCTATGACCTATGCTGAATCCTGTGAATAATGCACTTTGTCTAAAGTGGCAGCTTTGCATTGTGTGGGCTCTGGGTCATACTTGTTAGGTTTGAATTTTGTCTCCACCTTTGATTAACTATGTGCTTTTAAGGTGAGTTATGTAATTTCTGAGAGTCCTTGGATCCTTTACTTGTAAAGTAAGGATGATCACAGTTCCTATTTGTTATGATGTCTATAATTTCTCTGAAAGTATTTCAGTATAATTAATACTCTCTTCAGAAAAAATGCCATATTGGAAAGTGGCTGTTGGAATTGTTTCTGTTGTTGATGGCTTTACCAAAATAATATACTTTCTTTATTAGCATGATGGATGTCAGAAGTGAGTTAATATTTGTGAAATTATGGCTTGGTGGTTAGTGAGATAAGTGTCAGAAATTTGCTTTAAGTAGTAAACTTGATGTTTTTCAAAATATTTGGATTTACTTAAATGTATGAAAATCTCCACCAATGATCTCTGTCTTTGCATGAAGAAGATAGAGGAATCTAGTGAGGTGTCTTTATCCTTAAAGTTAGTGTCCGTATGGTTTCTACTTGGTTTGGGGAATTTTTAAAATTGATACTGACTCTAATGTTAGTGGATCTCTGTCTTTAGAATACTGTCATCATCTGTGCTAGATAGCCTATTCTCTCATTTGGAGGTAAGAGCAGCTAGAAGGACAGACACCTGAGCTTCATAAAATGTACAGAACAGATTGTATAGGCTGTTATGTGCCTGGTAAAATAAGTTTCTTTAGTTAATGGCTTTAATACATGGCAGAATTTGATCTGATACTGACTTCCATTTAAGGTAACTAACCCGTCCAAACTTTTACTGTGTATATTGCCCACCAAAAAGAACCACAGAATTTTGGATTATCAAATTGGGTTGCTCAATTCATAACACAAATTTGTGGAGTTGACATAATAAATAAGGCAGTGATCCATGTGAGCCCTCTAGACAATTACCTGCAAGGAGTCAAAGCTTAGGGAATGCTTGCTATTACTAGGCTAAAACAGCCTGCAACCCCTGCAACCAAAGCAAGCCAAATACCATCTACCTCCACAAACACATACCTGAGTTTTGGATTTTACCACCAACTGCAGAGAAAGTCCTACATTTTTCAGAAAAATACAACCAAAGGGTGTGCCAATGCACTGGCAAAGTTGATCCAAGCTACCAATCTCAGCCCTTTCCAGGTCAGTCACAAGTGCAGCCCATGTGCTTGCCTTCCTTTGCAATACATTTGGAAAGCAGAACTTTCTCAGAATAGAAAAGGAGGGAGCCAGGGACGGGTGTTAGTTCTCTAGCTCTGAGAAACTAGGAAGTTCTACAGGTCCTCACAGCAAAAGCAGTGAATTTCTGAGCCTCTGGAACTTAGGCTCCATAAAGCATCTCAGAGTTTTACCAATCTACTTTTTGAATATTTTTCAAACGAAAAGCAACGTGTAGGGGTAGGGAAGAGGGAGAGGGAATGTCTTCCTTTTCCAAAACCAAAAAGACACTGAAAATTCTTGCATGCTGCATACTCCAAAAAGTGGCTTGTCGGATGTGACATAGTAAACACACACACACATACACACCACACACACACAAATACACATATATATTATATGAAATATATGGAAAGATAATGAGGCATAATTATTCAGTTTTAATGTTTTATTTTATTTCTTTGTGTAAATATTTGTATTTTCTGAAGGGCATGTATAATTTAAAATAATGTCAATAAGACCACAAATAAAATTGGTTTCATTATATTGTGTTCCCTTTCTTGCTTTTGAAAAATACACATTCTCCTGAGAAGACTAAGGCCAGGCAAGGTTTTGTGAATGTTTGCCAATATAACTTTTTTTTTTTTTTTTTTTGAGATGGAGTCTTGCTCTGTCGCCCAGGCTGGAGTGCAGTGGTGCCATCTCGGCTCACTACAAGCTCCGTCTCCCCGGTTCATGCCATTCTCCTGCCTCAGCCTCCCGAGTAGCTGGGACTATAGGCGCCTGCCACCGTGTCTGGCTCATTTTTATTTTTATTTTTGTATTTTTAGTACAGACGGGGTTTCACTGTGTTATCCAGCATGGTCTCCATCTTCTGACCTCGTGATCTACCTGGCTCGGCCTCCCAAAGTGCTGGGATTACAGGCGTGAGCCACCACGCCCGCCCCATTTTTTTTTTTTTAAATCATTAGTAGCATTGAATATGATCTGTGGTTGACTGAGAATTGGGACTTGGGACGTGGGATGAGAATATCTCAAGAAATTGAGGCATACTGTGTCAAATAAAGACATCTTCCCTGCGTTCAAAATCTAGCCTAGTACAGGAGCTGTCTAGGTCAACTGGGAGAAGTTTGACAGGATCAGTTTCCACTCATTGTTAAAGTTTAACCCTGAGCCATTTTACCTAAATCAAGAAGCTATTTTTAGGGTCAGATCATATATACTTTTCATAAGCTGAAGAGGTATTGCATATCTGCTCCAAGTCAAATTTTGGAAGCAGTTATTCTTCTTCAAAGTTATTTTCTTTTCCTGTAGCATTTCATGGAAAACACTTGCTCCAGCCAACACGATGAGGCTATAGTTTCAAAGACTGAAAAGTTTCTTATTGTGAGTAAGCTAATTGAAGTCAGGGGAATAGTAGGATTTAAGAATTTGGGGGTTTATAATACAATCATGAAGTTGAAAGGAATCTTGAGAGGTCATCTTCTGCTACTCTTCTATTTAGGCTAAAGGATCCTCCTCCAACCTTTCAGCAAATGGGTATGTGTCCTATTGAAAAGACATAAGCCATTTTGTTATTATTATTATTGTGGTATCCTCTGTGATCTGATTTTGGGAGTATCCATCCATCTTCTGTCTTTTATTTTGAACAGTTCTAATTCCAATCCTGCATAAGGTAGAAGTTTGTTGTGGTTGTGTTTTTGAGTTCAAATAATAAAGATGCATCTGGGCTAGTACCACAGTGTGACGACTTTGTAACATGTCCATATGGCTATGGTGAGTTACTGCTCCCTGAATGATCTCTTTTGGTAGGTTTCATTATGATGGGCTACAAGGATGATTCTCTCCACAGCTTGAGCACAGAAGGAGTGAGAGGTGACCATGTGCTAGCAGCCCTCACTCTCAGCGTCTCCTCGACCTCAGCATCCACTCTGGCAGCACTTGAGGAGCCCTTCACCCTGCCACTGCACTGTGGAAGCCCCTCTCTGGGCTGGCTGAGCCGGATCCCTCTGCTTGTCCGGAGGTGTGGAGGGAGAAGCGCTGGCAGGAACCCGGGCTGTGCGCTGCGTTCACAGACCACCGTGAGTTCTGATGGGCATGGGGGCAGGCTCAGCGGGCCCACACTTGGAGTGACCTGCCAGTGCCACGGGCCCAGGGCAGTGAGAGGCTTAGCACCCAGGGCAGCAGCTGCTGAGGTTGCTGCGGGGTCCCCCAGCACTGCCGGTCCACATGCACCACACTCGAATTCTTGCTGGGCCTCAGCTGCGTCCCTGCCCGGCAGGGGTCAGGACCTGCAGCCTGCCATATCCCAGCCCCCCACTCTGTAGGCGTGGCCTGAGCCTTCCCCAGGGGCACTGCCCCCTGCTCCGTCGTGCTGGGTACCATCAACCGCCCAAGCTCAGCCTGCAGCCCCAGTGCGGGATCCACTAGGTGAAGCCAGCTGGGCTCCTGAGTATAGCGGGGACTTGGAGAAAGTTTATGTCTAGCTAAGGGATCGTAAGGGCACCAATCAGCACTCTGTGTCTAGCTCAGGGTTTGTAAATACACCAATCAGTACTCTGTATCTATCTAGCTAACCTAGTGGGGACTTGGAGAACTTATCTGTCTAGCACTCTGTGTCTAGCTAAAGGATTGTAAATGCACCAATCAGCACTCTGTAAAAATGCACTAATCAGTACTCTGTGTCTCGCTAAAGGATTGTAAATGCACCAATCAGCACTCTGTGTCTAGCACAGGGATTGTAAATACACCAATCAGCACTCTGTGTCTAGCTCTGGGATTGTAAATACACCAATCAGCACCCTGTGTCTAGCTCAAGGTTTGCAAATACACCAATCAGTATTCTGTATCTAGCTAACCTAGTGGGGACTTGGAGAACTTTTCTGTCTGGCCCTCTCTGTCTAGCTCACGGATTGTAAACGCACCAATCAGCACTCTGTCAAAACGGACCAATCACCTCTCTGTAAAATGGACCAATCAGCTCTCTGTAAAATGGACCAATCAGCAGCATGTGGGTGGGGCCAAATAAGGGAATAAAAGCAGACTGCCCTAGCCAGCCAGTAACAACCTGCTGAGGTCCCTTTCCAGACTGTGGAAGCTTTGGTCTTTCCCTCTTTGCAATAAATCTTGCTGCTGCTCACTCTTTGGGTCCACATCGCTTTTATGAGCTGTAACACTCACTGTGAAGGTCTGCAGTTTCACTCCTGAGGCCAGCGAGACCATGAACCCACCAGAAGGAAGAAACTCGGAACACATCTGAAGGAACAGGCCCTGGACACACCATCTTTAAGAACTGTAACACTCACCGCGAGAATCCACGGCTTCATTCTTGAAGTCAGTGAGACCAAGAACCCACCAATTCCGGACACAGGAGAACAGTGCTATTTTGTAGGATACATAAATTGTTGCTGATCTGTTGACCCACTTCCTTGGTGTGAACCAGCAGCTGGGCGTGGATTTGCTTCCCCTTCCCCTTGGGTCTTTCTTCAGTTTCTATCATTTCAGGTTTGGATGTGCATGTGTGCTCATCATTTTGAGCAAGAGCCCTGGCTTCTACAAGATACCCTTTCTCAGAAA
This sequence comes from Mandrillus leucophaeus, assembly GCF_000951045.1. Taxonomy (NCBI): domain Eukaryota; kingdom Metazoa; phylum Chordata; class Mammalia; order Primates; family Cercopithecidae; genus Mandrillus; species Mandrillus leucophaeus. The sequence continues at coordinate 1,417,493 of NW_012104798.1, forward strand.
TAAAGGGAGAAATAAAG
>NW_012104798.1:1419199-1428293 GCF_000951045.1 Mandrillus leucophaeus
ATATGTATGTATGTTTAAAGAAAAAGATCTCCTTTCTCAGGTTAGGAGGAATAAGAATGAGCATAAGCTGTAGTCTGATTTTGTGGAGTTCCAGCTTGTACTCATGGGGTTCCAGTCCACTGGTGATTTGTTCTTCCAGACTGCCTGTGCTGGGTTCTAGCATTGGATGTGGAAACAGTCATGTGGAGACTTCATAGCCAGCCCTTATAATTGGTTAGTAAATTCCCTATGATACATCTCTTAACATATATCTACATATCATATTAGTTCTGCTTCCCTGGTTAAGCTGTGATGGCTATATGCAAAAAACAGAAGTAGTGACTAAGAATCAGGATCATTAGAATTCAAGCTGTCCCTCATTTCTGCTTGGTCTCAAGCTAGCTTCAAGCTTTTCTTTTGCTTTAGACAGTATTTTAATGCATTTCCAGAATACATGCTGGAAAATGTGAACCTGATATTTCTGGAGTCACTTAAATGTTCAACCACCTGAAGATACATGAATTCCTTTACTTGGTAGATGTATTTCTCTGGTGACAAACTACATTTTTAGGAAACAGACTCTGGTGGACTCATTTGGATAGTATATCAGTGTTCAGGGAGGCAGGCTCTAAGGAAGGATTGGGCTACGTCTGGTGCCCACCACTAGCCCAAAGAATGGTGTCAAATGCAGCAGGACTAGGCTGCACAAAATGACTTTTGGGATTCCAATGACATTTTCATGTGGATAAAAGCTGGCCACTCTTTGCTAGTGCTGATAGTTATCAGAACATACTGATATGATTTTGATAGTTGTTTCCGACTGGTGCCTATTCTGATTAGCTGCTGGTCCCTTTGCCATGTAAGTTGTTAGACATTTTCAATATCAGCACTACCCACAGATTCTACTCAAAATGCTCATTTATTCATAAAAAACACATCCATGGAGTTTGTCATAGGTTGCAAACACAACACTGATATCAGGAAAAATTAAGATGAGTAGCAAGGCCAGGTTATAGTCTCAGGGTGCATAATTTACCAGGAGAGAAAGAAATTGCCAACTTCAATTGATAGAAGTACTAAACCCAGAGTAAGAGATGTGTTTGATTTATTTTTCACTGTATCATTTATTATCTTTTTGACCATGTAATTTCATGGAGCTGTAAGTCTGTGAGAAAATAGACTGCCTACAGTTTAACTTCATCAATTAAAAAGTGTATGACCTTGGCCAGTTAATTTAGTATGCTAGGGTAAGTTTTCATCTTTATAAAATACAAATAGGACTGTTATGAGAATAAAACAAGATAGGATATGAAAGTACTGAGTGCAAAAGGGGCAAATATCTTGTATTTGTAATTTCACTAGATTTTTTAAATCAAAAATTTTTTAAAAATTCAAGAATGCTGAAATTTTCAAGTTTCAAGTTTCTTTTTACCATAATAATTTTTAGTTTGACCATTAACATGATCAATTATAAAAATAATTATTCTATTTTTAATCATTTTTGTATTTGTGTAATTAACCCTGCTTTATTTTTAATTTTTCTCCTGGAACTAATTTACAGAAATGAATTTAACTTAAAAAATCTATATGTCATGAACATGAATCTTGATGCATAAACTCAATTGTGAAATAAATATCAAAGTTTTTATTATCTTTAAATTAATTTAATTCTAGCTTCAAGAGCATGTGATCCAGGTTGGCAGGAAATGTAAAGCGTTGTTCTGGAGTCTCTTTCCTGTTACTAGGGTAGGATAACGTTTCTAGGGTCTTACACAATATTAAGACACTGGCTGAAACTCCTTGTCATCAGTCTTCTCCACTCCTCAATTGCTCTGAAGCCATCTATGGTTTAGTCCTAGATCCCAAAGCTGCCATTTTCCTCATAGGATTGCAGCCCTTAGATCGTAGCAGAGCATAGAGTGCACATCCCTGATGTTTTAGGGAATTATAAATCTCTCCTTTCTCACTAGTTTGGGTGAATTTCTTCTTTTCAAATCTAAATGAAAGTTGATCTCCATGGCACAAACAATTTAGTTCCTTCAATGGAGTTTTTAGAAAATAGGACAGATAATCAGTTCAAAAATATTTGCAGCAATGAATTACAAATCCTAACAGCTTGGGGCTGAATGAGGGGAGAGGATATACAGAATGGCAACATAATTTGATAACATGAATTATGACACTTTCCATTTCTTCTTTGATTTGTAAGAGTTTAAACAGCACAAAAATATCAGTTTTTTCTCAGAGTTTGCCAGAATTTTTTCTAAAACCATCTGAGTGCCATGTCTTTTCAGAGAACAGCTCTTTTATGAGTATTTCTGTTCCTTACAGGGTTATTAGTATATTCAGATTTTCTGCTTTTTTTAAGTAGAGTTCGGGAGTTTCATGTTTTTTTTTCCTAGAAAAATTATTCATTTCTTTGGGATTATCATGTGTAGCAGAGAATTATATATATTGCAGTAATTTTAAAAAATCTTATCTGTTTGAGAGGTTGTATATTTTTCTTAATTCTAAATTTTAACTGTTTCCATTTTAATTTCATTGGATTACTTTGAAGGTTATATATTTTGCTGTTATTTCCCAGAAGTTCAGAACTTGGGTTTATTTATTAATTCTACTTAAAATTTTCTAGTTTCAAATTTATTACTTTTTGCCTGTTTCCTCATCTTCTTTCTCTTAGTTATTTTTTTTTTTTGTAACTTGTTGAGGTAAATGTTTAGTTAAATTATTTCCATTCATTCTTGCTTAATATGAAATGTACTCGTTGTGCTTATGACTCTGATTCTGATACTGGGCACACCTTAGATTTCATGTGACTTGCTACCATCGTAACTTTTTTAAATTTGGCCCTGACAGCCCTTATGAGATCTTGAAAACATGTATCTCATTGTAACTATTTTGTAATTATACAATAGTTTTGTTTTTATTGACCAAAAGCTTCTCTAGTTTTATTGAGTTGTGTTTTGCAAATAAATCCTCTGAAATGCCACTTTTGAAGAGTTCATATTAGTCATTTTATAATTTTAATATTGATGGCTTTTTCTGATGTCTAATCCCCAGCATTTACCTTATTTTAAGTAGGACAGATTCAGGGGCTGAAGTCCTGAGAATTAGTCCAGCTCTATGACTTGCTGGATGAGGTAAAAACCAATTCATGATGGACAGCTTAGGTTTTATTGTAACTTGGTGGCCCATGGTCCATGGCCGTGTGTTCAGTCTCTACTAAGGCCCAGTAACCAGGCCAAAAGCTGTCTCTCTAAAGGAGAGTGGTTATCTGCAGAAGATGGCAAGGTCCTGCTCCAAAACCCCAAAGGCCTATGCTGTCATCCATCCCTATGGACCTGCCAAAGGCTCCCAAGAGCATCCCTGTCTGACACTGATGCTTCAAGCACTATTGGATCTGCTGGATCATATGACCAAGTGGCAGAACAGCTTGTAGGGCAGAAGGGAGCTGTTGTACAGCCTTATCTTATTTTATGTCCCACTCAAAACTGTAGCTTTTTGGTTCATTCAATAAATATGCTGGAGTAATAACACCCAAATGAGGAATATGTTGCCTCTGAAATACAAAGAGACCCACTAGTGTTGTGCCTTTTTCTTGCTTGTAGGAAGAACCAGGGACCAGATGCAACAATTTCTCCTTCACCATAGAATGTGCCCAATGTTCTTTTGTTGACTTTACCTAGAACTTTTCTGCTTATACAGATCAAGTAAGAATTTAGTAAGCTTCCTATTCATTTCACTTTTAGAAACACCATGATCAAAATTAGCCAAGGTCATAGGTCTGTTCAAGTCAGACTATTTTGCTTTCTTACTTTGACTCTGCTGTGTATTATGGTAACCACATCCACCTTGCCTTTGTTGGTTGAGTGCTGCCCTTGCCACACTGGAACCCAATTATTCCCATTGCATTTAGGTTTTCTAATTTAGTGATTGTAGATCCCATTGGGAGTTCTGTTCTGTAGAGAAGGGTGACTGCAGAGCTCTTCAAGGGTGCTGAGGATCTCCTCACAGATATATCTCTCACAGTATTGGTGAAAGGTATGTCTTCTGGATCTTCCCAGTGTGAGTGAGTAGGCCTTAAATGACAAATTCACTCTTAACATTTCAGTCTCCCTGCATTTGCAAGTCTTTGAATCCTTTTCCCTACATTAAACCAATACATTTCTAGCATTTACAAGTTGCTTATAGAAGGCCACTTTTTAGTCCATATTTCAGGCAACTAGCCAAACCGTTAGAATCCTTTCTATCTCCCATTGATGTTGGGACCAACCGGTCAACAACATGATATTCATTAGTTTCCCCAAATTGTTTAAAAGCATCATCTACAGTCGTACAACTTCTTATGAGTGGCTGATTAGGATTATACAATGCACATATTTTTATAGGTATATTGCCAGATCATACCATGGATTATAGTGCTAGCTCTAGTAATTAAATTAAGTCATTAGCATCTTAAGTCTAATCAAATTAAAGAGCCAATTCCAGAAACCCTGAAACTAATTCAAAAACCTCATGCTTAACATTCTGTTCATCTGGACTCTTTTGGTACCAAAATATGATTTATTCAGGATTCTCCAGAGAAACAGAACCAGAACCAGTAGGACATTTACTATAAAGTATTGGTTTGCATGAATATGGAGGCTGAGAAGTCCTGTAGTCTGCCATCTGCAAGCTGGAAACTCAGGAAAGCTCCTGGAGTAGTTTTAAAGCCTGAGATCCAGAGAGCTGATGCTATAGACTGCAGTCTGTGTCTGAAAGCCTGAGAACCAGGTGCACCATCACAAGAGAAGATTGATGAGCCAGCTCAACAGTCTGGCAAAGGTAATTCACCCTTCTTCTGCCTTTTTTTTTTCTACTCAGAACCTCAGTGGATTGGATAATACCCAGCTACAATGGGAACAGCCATCTGCTTTATTTTGTCTGTCAATTCAAGGGCTAATCTCTTCCAGAAACACTCTCTCTCTCTCTCTCTCTCTCTCACACACACACACACACACACACACACACACACACACACTTAGAAATGATGTTTAACCAGCTATCTGGGCATCCCGTGACCTAGTCAAATTGACGTATGAAATTAACTGTCACACTATTATATTCCAGACATTTTATTAGCTGCTCTTTTCTCTGTCCATCCATTTTTTGTAGTTTTCACCATATATTTTTTTCATCTTTGGTTCTCTATCTTTTCTTTTGCAAGTCACAATTTGTTGGGCAAGCCTTTTCATTTCTGTGCTATCCACTCTGTTATATTTTATCTGTACATTTGGTCCAACTTTCTTCTGTCATCTGTCTACTGAACACAATCACAAGAACATGTTGTTTACTTGAAATCAGTACATCAAATATGAGCTAATAATAAGAAAGTGATTTCTCAATGGAGTTAAAATATTCTTTAATACTTCAGTCACATGAAAATTTCTTGATTTACACAACACGACTTATAATAAAGGAGTATAAGATAACTTTTATGCAAAAATTATATAAAATTCCAGGGAAATTATGGCCTTAAATTATTTTAAGTGTATTATTACTTATTCCTCATATTGCATCTGTGTGGGTTTCTTATTAGGTAAATGTATTAGTCCATTCTTGCACTGCTATAAAGAACTACCTGATATGGGGTAATTTATGAAGAAAAGAGGTTTAGACTCAACATATCTGCAGGATGTATCGAAGGTATGGCTGTGAGGCCTCAGGAAACTTACAATCATGGAGGAAGGCAAAGGGGAAGGGAGCATGTCTTCCCATGTCAGAGCAGGATAGAGAGAGAGAGAGAGAGAGAGAGAGGCGGGAGGGGCTGCATGCTTTCAAACAGGCAGCTTTATGAGAACTCACTACAATGAGAACAGCAAGGGAGAAATCTGCCCCTATGATCCAATCACCTCCCACCAGGCCCCTCCTCCAACACTGAAGATCATAATTCAACATGAGATTTGTATGGGGACCCAGAGCTAAACAGTATCTATAAATTTCTCTTTTGTCTGAGTTTCTCTTGGTTAAACCTTAATATTATTATCATCATTAAGCCTAATTTATCCACTTATGGAGAATTCTGAATTTGTTTGAAAATACACTCTAGATCTTAGATAGGAGAGATAAATCCAACCCAGCATTCAACATCAGCTTTTGAAAAATGCTGGTATTTAAGTTTCCCATCTCCAAGTCAATGCTGAAAAAAAAATTTGTGACTATTATTCACCAGCCACTTATGCATCATCCTAATAGGTATATGATATCCAAACCAGATTTTCCTCATTAATTATATAAATTATATGACATATAACCTTGTAAGACAAAATAAAATATCTTACTCAAATGAAGATAATTTAAATATTATTTCTTTTCCTCAATCTTCTAAGCCAATCCACCTTCAACATAATTAAATTAGTTTAGACTGACAGGAGTGTTCTTTAGTAAAGTATCATGGCATGGACCCAGTGTCTTGTTTTCTTTTGATATTGTCAAGTTTTATTTAAAAAGCATTATAATCTGAATGATTTTGGACTCCATGTCCTCTTTTCAAGTAACATAAGCAAAACATACATTTTTAACTACGTAAATGGAATATATTAAGTGTGTTGATATGGTTAACTAATGGGTTACTTAAAGAACCAGTATGAATTATTCTTAAAATAAATCACTTCAAACTCCCAATTTATCTTCTGTCTCTTTATTTCCCTCTTTCTGGCCAAAAAAATTCACAGTCACATTCAATATTTGACAACTTGGAAAAAGCTGAATTAAAAAAGTAATTCAGCTGAGACTGGTGAAAACTTTGATGACAGTTTATTACAATAAACCTATGACCACTGTAATAATGGAATTTGATAAAAATGGCATTACCTCTATATTAACATTTCACATCTGCTTACTAAAAGCATCATTTTATTATCTGCTCTTTTATGTGTTTGCCAAATGACCAACTTTCTGTTTGGCATTTCAATCTTAAGCTAGGTTGAGACATCTAAATTGAAAAATTTCCAGGCCCCTTGCCTTTGCTTTGGAAATCTTCTTAAAAGTTCTTATTTATATTACGTAGCTGTGAATCAGGTACAATGATAGCTGCAGCCAGTCTTGGTTTATAATGGTCTAGAGATAAAAATGATCTTTAAGCAAATATTTTAATAAGAGAACTTTAAGATTAAGCAAATGACCTATTTTTGTTTACGTTTTGTTGTATTATTTACTTCCTATAGATAGGTGCTAGCTGAGGCTGGGGGAAGGTACCTATTCCTCCAATCCTGATGAAATGACCAAGTGTGCGGATTCCATAAGTGATGTCCTGAAAGAATATAAGGTCAAGAACCAAGAAAGTATTCACTCAAAGAGGCTAGAACATTTTTTTCCAGTTTATATTTCCATTACTATGTACTTAAGCGGTGACATGGTTTGGCTGTGACCCCATCTAATTCTCATCTTGAATTGTAGCTCCCATAATTTCCACGTGTCATGGTAGGGGCCAGGTGGGAAGTACTGGAATCATGGGGCTGAGTCTTTCCCAGGCAGTTCCCAAGATAGTGAGTAAGTTTCAGGAGATTTGATGGTTTTATGAATGTAAGTTTCCCTGCACAAGTTCTCTCTTGACTTCTGCTGTGATTGTGAGTCCTCCCCTGTCCAGTAATGTGGAACTGTGAATCTATTAAACCTCTTTTTCTTTATAAATTACTCAGACTTTGTATGTCTTTATTAGCAGTGTGAAAACAGACTAATGCAAGGAGATAACACTTATTATCATCAGGGCAAGTGTCTCGCTAAGAAAATAATCCCTTGTAAATAGATGGGATGTATACTAGTCCATTTTCACACTGTCATAAAAAAACACTTGAGACTGGGTAATTTATTTAAAAAAAGAAAAGAGGTTTAATCAGCACACAGTACTGCAGGCTGTACAGGAAGCATAGCGGCTTCTGGGGAAGACACCTGAGGAAACTTTCAATCGTGGTGGAAGGTGAAGTGGAAGCAGGTACGTTTTAAATGGCTGGAGCAGGAGGAAGAGAGAGTGGGGTAGTATCACACACTTTTAAGCAATCAGATCTCATGAGAACTCTATAAGGAGAAGAGCACCTAAGTGGGAAATCCACCTCCATGATCCAATCACCTCCCACCAGGCCCCACCTCCCACATTAGGGATTATAACTTGACATGAGATTTGGGTGGGGACACAGATCCAAACCATATCAAGACATAAAGAGAAAGAACAGTGAACCAAATTTCTTGGAGTGTTGATGAAAAAACCCTCCGGATGAATCTAATATGATCCCCTATATATGTGTTGTCCCCTATATGCACTCCTAATGCAAACTCTTAATAGATGAACCATGATGCAAAGCAAAACTAAGACAACCACAGGAAAGAATGCTTGAGGAGTATCTGAGATCAAAGTGTAGGGAGGGAAGCTTAGAGAATCCTAGTGCTTGGGCATTTGGGGAGCCTCCTGCTAAACTGGGGTTCCAATTACAATATGCCCAGCAAACCCCCCAGTGGGAACCCGAAGGGGACCTGGATATAGGTGTTAACAGAACACCGTTCACAGGATGCTTCTCTTACCTGGAGGATAGCCTTATGCTTAACTGTTGGACCTATGACCAGGGGTTCGCTCATGTGGGAAACATGTTTATACTGGCAGATGCCCTTGCAGCTCTTATCTGACCCATGTGTGGTTCATCTCAGCCTCACTACACTCTGGGGCTGGGAACCTGATCTTGCAGCTCTCCTCCAGCCCTCCACTCATGCTCCAGGATCCCGGGGAAACTCAGCCTGGAGTAGTCCTTGGTTCTTCAGATGTTGCAAATTCAATACTTCACAATAGAAAACAAGTTCAAGGATTTTTCCTTATACATCCTGAGCAGGAACCTCACAATGAGACAGGTGAGCAGTCCTCTGTGCCCAGGTCATGTGAGGCAGGAATGAAAAGTGAGTCAGTGAAAGAGAGAGAGAGAGAGAGAGAGAGAGAAAGAGAGAGAGAAAAGTTGGGATCTATCTATCTATCTATCTATCTATCTATCTATCTATCTATCTATCTATCTATCTATCTATCTGAATAGAATTTGAGTCTTGAGCCACTTAAAGTTCATAGGCAAGGGAGCCCAGGATGTTAGGTAGAGAG
>NW_012104798.1:1432053-1432941 GCF_000951045.1 Mandrillus leucophaeus
CACACACACACACACACACACACACACACACACACACACTTAGAAATGATGTTTAACCAGCTATCTGGGCATCCCGTGACCTAGTCAAATTGACGTATGAAATTAACTGTCACACTATTATATTCCAGACATTTTATTAGCTGCTCTTTTCTCTGTCCATCCATTTTTTGTAGTTTTCACCATATATTTTTTTCATCTTTGGTTCTCTATCTTTTCTTTTGCAAGTCACAATTTGTTGGGCAAGCCTTTTCATTTCTGTGCTATCCACTCTGTTATATTTTATCTGTACATTTGGTCCAACTTTCTTCTGTCATCTGTCTACTGAACACAATCACAAGAACATGTTGTTTACTTGAAATCAGTACATCAAATATGAGCTAATAATAAGAAAGTGATTTCTCAATGGAGTTAAAATATTCTTTAATACTTCAGTCACATGAAAATTTCTTGATTTACACAACACGACTTATAATAAAGGAGTATAAGATAACTTTTATGCAAAAATTATATAAAATTCCAGGGAAATTATGGCCTTAAATTATTTTAAGTGTATTATTACTTATTCCTCATATTGCATCTGTGTGGGTTTCTTATTAGGTAAATGTATTAGTCCATTCTTGCACTGCTATAAAGAACTACCTGATATGGGGTAATTTATGAAGAAAAGAGGTTTAGACTCAACATATCTGCAGGATGTATCGAAGGTATGGCTGTGAGGCCTCAGGAAACTTACAATCATGGAGGAAGGCAAAGGGGAAGGGAGCATGTCTTCCCATGTCAGAGCAGGATAGAGAGAGAGAGAGAGAGAGAGAGAGAGGCGGGAGGGGCTGCATGCTTTCAAACAGGCAGCTTTATGAGAACTCACTACAATGAGAACAGCAAGGGAGA
>NW_012104798.1:1434721-1447132 GCF_000951045.1 Mandrillus leucophaeus
GTACTGGAATCATGGGGCTGAGTCTTTCCCAGGCAGTTCCCAAGATAGTGAGTAAGTTTCAGGAGATTTGATGGTTTTATGAATGTAAGTTTCCCTGCACAAGTTCTCTCTTGACTTCTGCTGTGATTGTGAGTCCTCCCCTGTCCAGTAATGTGGAACAGTGAATCTATTAAACCTCTTTTTCTTTATAAATTACTCAGACTTTGTATGTCTTTATTAGCAGTGTGAAAACAGACTAATACAAGGAGATAACACTTATTATCATCAGGGCAAGTGTCTCGCTAAGAAAATAATCCCTTGTAAATAGATGGGATGTATACTAGTCCATTTTCACACTGTCATAAAAAAACACTTGAGACTGGGTAATTTATTTAAAAAAAGAAAAGAGGTTTAATCAGCACACAGTACTGCAGGCTGTACAGGAAGCATAGCGGCTTCTGGGGAAGACACCTGAGGAAACTTTCAATCGTGGTGGAAGGTGAAGTGGAAGCAGGTACGTTTTAAATGGCTGGAGCAGGAGGAAGAGAGAGTGGGGTAGTATCACACACTTTTAAGCAATCAGATCTCATGAGAACTCTATAAGGAGAAGAGCACCTAAGTGGGAAATCCACCTCCATGATCCAATCACCTCCCACCAGGCCCCACCTCCCACATTAGGGATTATAACTTGACATGAGATTTGGGTGGGGACACAGATCCAAACCATATCAAGACATAAAGAGAAAGAACAGTGAACCAAATTTCTTGGAGTGTTGATGAAAAAACCCTCCGGATGAATCTAATATGATCCCCTATATATGTGTTGTCCCCTATATGCACTCCTAATGCAAACTCTTAATAGATGAACCATGATGCAAAGCAAAACTAAGACAACCACAGGAAAGAATGCTTGAGGAGTATCTGAGATCAAAGTGTAGGGAGGGAAGCTTAGAGAATCCTAGTGCTTGGGCATTTGGGGAGCCTCCTGCTAAACTGGGGTTCCAATTACAATATGCCCAGCAAACCCCCCAGTGGGAACCCGAAGGGGACCTGGATATAGGTGTTAACAGAACACCTTTCACAGGATGCTTCTCTTACCTGGAGGATAGCCTTATGCTTAACTGTTGGACCTATGACCAGGGGTTCGCTCATGTGGGAAACATGTTTATACTGGCAGATGCCCTTGCAGCTCTTATCTGACCCATGTGTGGTTCATCTCAGCCTCACTACACTCTGGGGCTGGGAACCTGATCTTGCAGCTCTCCTCCAGCCCTCCACTCATGCTCCAGGATCCCGGGGAAACTCAGCCTGGAGTAGTCCTTGGTTCTTCAGATGTTGCAAATTCAATACTTCACAATAGAAAACAAGTTCAAGGATTTTTCCTTATACATCCTGAGCAGGAACCTCACAATGAGACAGGTGAGCAGTCCTCTGTGCCCAGGTCATGTGAGGCAGGAATGAAAAGTGAGTCAGTGAAAGAGAGAGAGAGAGAGAGAGAGAGAGAAAGAGAGAGAGAAAAGTTGGGATCTATCTATCTATCTATCTATCTATCTATCTATCTATCTATCTATCTATCTATCTATCTATCTGAATAGAATTTGAGTCTTGAGCCACTTAAAGTTCATAGGCAAGGGAGCCCAGGATGTTAGGTAGAGAGATGCCTCTGGGTTCTCATTTCTGGCCAATGGCTTGAGCCATTTGGGTGTGGTATAGAACTGAAAACTGTATCAAGGGTGACTGAGCCCTGCTTCTGATATGTGAAAGTTAAATTTGTGTTTGAAATGGATAGCAAAGCAACATAAACTTAAAAGAATTCACTGCGTTAGGGTAACTTTTTATGAATTTCTCTTAAAAACAGCTGAAAGTGAATAGGTGGTGTTTCAGTTAATTAGACCTGTGTAGCATATCACCCCAAATCTTGGAGGCTTAAAATAAGTATTTATACATTCTGTAAATTTGGGGGGTTACCTGCTAGATTCCTTTGCTTTGTGGGGTGTTGGCACAGGTCTGGGAACTCAGCTGGGCCCTCAGCTCTCTTTCATATGTGTTGTCTTATGTTGTAGGATATCTTCTCATGGCTTCTCTCTTACAGAATAGCTTCGATTCCTTTAAGCACAGTGGCTGGTTTCTAAGAGTTCCAAGTAGAAAAGCCCTAAGTGCAAGTGTGTATCAAGGCTCTGCTTGCATCACTTGTGCTAATGTTTCCTTGGCTTGGATTCAATGTAGGAGGGAACTGACAACACAAGGTTAATATTGAGGGGTGCAGCCCTTTCACACACCAATGGTACGGTCTACAACATGCATCGAAGCCTAAACATTCTACTGAGTTCTACAATGCTAGTATCCAGAAATTCCTATGCTGTTCTTTACTTAGGAAGTGTTACTTTATTTCTTTACTTAGGAAATATTACTCTCATCTTTTGTGGAGTGTATTTCATTTTTATTTTCTTCATTCACTTCTTGCCCTCACTTTCTGAGTACAATAGATGACAAGAGAGTATGGAGGAAACTCTGCATATCACACCTGATTATTTTGCAGTTCTATGGTTTCTTGATCTACAGGAGGTTTACTTAAAGTAGGACAAATAAGTGTTCTGCAGTTCTGCACAAAATAGCAAAATTTGTGCCTCAACATAAACCACATTGGGACATGTAGTTCAGTGTCTTAAAAAATTCCACTGTAAACCTGACCTAGTTGGTTTTTGCAACAGTTAGCATTAGAAGGGGTATGGGGGTGTGTGTGTGTGTGTGTGTGTGTGTGTGTGTGTGTGTTTTAGTTTACTTATAAATTTCTTACCAAAGAAGAAAAATGTCCAATTGCTCCCATCTTGCATTCTAGTGCATGATTTATTTTGCTTTTTTTGCAGCAGCTCCTTTAATACCATAAAGATTCCATCTTGTAATTAAATATGTATCTAGCACTTAATATTTTCAATATACCTGGCAGACATTGCTAGTTGTTCCTTTGAACAAGACTATAAAGTAAGCTACTATGGAGTTGAAAATACCATCTTTTTAGATGAAGGAGATGAGGCTTGGAGATTGCCCAAGGCCATGTAATATATTAATGATAGAGATGGAATTAAAATTCTGTTTTTGGTGTCTCCGTTTGTATTAAATCAGAGACTGAGCTGCCTGTTGCTTTAAATGGAGAAGGTAACTACAAGGAAGGAGCATGTGGCTTTAACCTGAGGAAGGGCAATTTAGTAATTTAGTGGATGCGAGTTTTAGAATATAAAATCTTCTTTTAAATGTCTTAGGTTCAGACATTGCTATTCCTCAAAATTTCTTTTCTGATGATGTTACCAAGAGAAGATCTCATGTTAGATATAAGAAATGTAAATAGATTTATACAGTAACGAGGTTGTCTCTTGCAAGTAAGGGATGAATGATAAGAAGAAGCATTTGAAATGATGGTGTGTTGAATACAAATTCACGTCACTACAGTTTTTATTACAAATTCACTTCACTCCAGTTTTTATTAGTGACAAATACCTGTTCTCCAAACAAATTATATAGCTCTACATCTAAGTATTTTACTGAGTGTATATCAAATCATTTTTACTAATATTTATTTGACTGCATACAAAACCCATTAAAATAATATTAATGTACTTCATTAATTTCTACTTGTTTGGGACCAGTGTATAAAGCAAAGTAACAAAGAAAATAGAATACTACTAGCATCTGTACTGCTATTTTTGCTCAGTATTTGGATTATTTTCATTGCTTCATTTTCATAATATGCTCTAAATTAATTAGCTGCAACAGAAACTTTGAATAATTCAAAGAGGCACTTTAGGCAAATTGCATTTTTTTTTTTTCCGATTGGCTACATCATAAGTTTGTTATAATGAATAATGGTGAGGCAGATGTTTGGTTGATTTATTGTTCTTACATGAAAGTTTTATATGATAATTTTTAGCAGAAATGAGGCTATTTATAGTAGTTAACTTTGTCAAAGACGTCACAACAGAGATGCAAAGGAATCTGTAATAGTATTCATCATTCTGAACCTTAAAAGATAGCATGTACTACAGGATCAAGAGGAAGCAAGAGTCAACACTGTACTATTCAATACAGCTTCTTCAAACTGTTGTAGGTATATTGAATCCAAGAGCATTTAAAAACTATCCTTGCTTTTACAAATTTTTTTGGCTCAAAACATTATTTTAAAAAAGCAAATTTTCTCAGTGCACTTCCATTCAGTCTTTTGTTTTTGATTTTGCTCATTAACATATCAGTTGAAAAAATTTTCTTGTTATACTGATTTTTATCTGTTTGCTGTCATTCTCATGCCAACCCTGTCCCCATCCTCACCACATACTTATCAGAGCTCTCTTCTTCGATGGTCTCTGCAATGCCCTCTGGCCTAGAATTCTGGTATTACTTGGTTCCCAAGCTCTTTCGCCTCTAGTTTAATCTGGCCAATGGGAGGCACCGCAAGAAATGAAAAGGGGAGACAGAGAGAGGTTCAGATATTCATTTTCTGTTCTCCCCATGCCCCATCTGCCTCTGTGCCCTGCTTACACCAGAGCTCCTAATGGCTTTCCCCCTTCCATGGAATCGGCTCTCATGGACTCAGTACTGACTGTCTAATGTCCACTCCTTCAGCCCTAGGACTACTAATGGGCTTCTCATTGTTGCCAATATCTGGATGCTTCCCTATCCTTCACTGGTTTTCTTATTTCTTCTCACATCTCTGTAAGTAGTTAAACCCTTTCAAGTGGGCCATCTGATTTTCCATAGGATCCTGAATAATATAGTTGGTTTATATAAAAAGGAATGTTTCTCCTATAAAGAGGAAAAAAGAAGGTATGCTTTTATTTTATCTGTCTGCCTCTGAAAGATTTTCATACTTTGTGTTCTTTATTTTATGCAATTCTAATGTCAATCGTGGCCTGGCAGAGAGGGAACTGAAGGAATAAATGTCCCAGTGATACCCTACTTCTGTTCTCTCATCTTTAGCTGGTGCCTGCCATCGACTGTATCCCAGTGGCTGGAGCCTAAGGGAGTTCATTGGTGCTGTCTGGGATTTAGACTAGGGAGGAGAAGTGTAGATCTCAGATCTGAAGGAACAGAGGAAGCGTATTCATCACAGTTCACCAGTTTATCCCTCAAAATCCACTTGTGGTCTTTGTCCAGATTTTTTTAAGTACATGCCTCCTATATAAGGGGCACAGAAAACCATCAGCAACTTTATCACCATTAACTCATGATAATTCGGCTATATCCCTGGCCAAAATCTAAGCTGTTTGCCAGAAATAATCTTCACATAAGTCAGTTAGGGATAGGGGGAAGGAGATTATGGATAAAAAATAAGTTATGGTAAAACATAGGTAATTCAGTAGCAGGTTCTGAGGCCTAAGTTTCCTTCTTCCAGAACCCATTTCATGTTCTCCTTAGCTTCACCCATAACTAGGTAGTGGTCTTTACATGATGAGTGACACAAATATTTATTCTCTCATTATCTGAATTTTTGGTGATTTTATCCTTATGAGATTGCTGGGGTTTCCAATCAACCAGGACTTGTGATTTAGGAGTACTAAGAAATACCCTGGTAAATATGTGAGTTGCAGATACAGTTTTATTTCGCCTGTTGTGGAGCTGCAGTCCAGTGCCTTTTAGTATAGTGCAATGAATAACTTGCCTACCATTTTAGTAGCATTAAGAGTATACAATGCTCAGGACAGAGATTCAATTTCTAATACTACTAAACTATAAGTTTTCTTGATGGAGATATTTTTTACTTGAGTACTATACCTACAAATTCACCAAGCCTCAGGATTCTAGGATGAAAAGCAAACATTCCTTAAGTAAGTTATTTAGGAAAATATATCCTTAGGGTCCTGGACCATGAATTCTGGCCTCTGTTCTTTAGCTAGTCTTACGACTAAGCCTTATGTAGCTCTTCTAAGCCAGCTGCTTTGGGAATATTGGTGACTTGCTAAGACCAGAGAATTCTATCAGAATGAGTCCAATGTCTCAGATCTTCTGCTGCTAAATATCTTCCCTGGTTGGGATTTTTTTTGTGTATAGTGCTTGACAATGGCTACAGCATTATATAAGTCCACAGGAGTGGCACTGGCAGAAGTACTATGAGGATGGATGGATAAACACATACCCAGAGTCAGTTTCTATGTGGAAAATTCCTGCCTTTTCTACAAGATGGCTATCTGGTCTTCCCAGAGCATGGCACCATATTGGAATTCAGAATGGGGTTCAGCCTTAGGCAGCCTGGGCAAGTGGAACCTGTACCTACCTTCTAATACTGTTGTCATCGCCATATTGCACTTTGTCATTCAAACAGTACTGACATTGCTGGAAAGAGAGTCACAATGATGTATACAAGAGAATATATCTTGTCTACCTGATTATTGAACTCACAGTGGATGCCTGCTAATAAACTAGTATCTGGCACATGAGTATTTTTATCTCATGTGCTTTTTCACTAATCTCCCTTTTTTATGATTAGCCACTATTGGAGATCCACACTGAATCTATAAATTTCCTTTATTAATACCCTTCAGGATTTCTCCTGAGTTTCTCTATAATGTAGCAGCAATTTACTCCCAGCTGGTATGGTTTGTTGTATCAATCTATCAATAAAGATAACTCACAGTTTTCTTCTTCTGTGTCTTAACTGATCATAGGTAATTTCCCATGAGCCTACTGGTAGAGTGCACGGAATAACTAGGAGAAGATTCCAGGGGTATCTGAGACACCTAATTTTTCCTTTAATTTGCTTGTGTTTTGGACCTGCTGAAGCCAGAAGACATGTGACAATTATTGTTTTCCAGTTTCCTTGCATTAACTGTAAATTTTTAAAACAGCTTTATTGAGGTATAGTCAACATGAAATACATGATATGGTTTGTCTGTGTCCCCACCCAAATCTCATCTTGGACTGTAGTTCCCATAATCCCCATGTGTCATGGGAGGGACCTGGTAGGAGGTAATTTAACCATGGGGGCATTTACCCTCATGCTGCTGTTCTCCTAATATTGAGTTCTCTCTAGATCTGATGGTTTTATAAGTGACCTTTTCCTCTTTTGCTCGGCACTCCTCCTTCCTGCCATCATGTGAAGAAGGACAAGTTTGTTTCCACTTTCACCATGATTGTAAGTTTCCTGAGGTCTTTTCAGTCATGTGGAACTGAGAGTCAATTAAATCTCTTTGCTTCATAAGTTAGTCTTGAGCAGTTCTTTATAGCAGGGTGAGAATGGAGTAATACAATATACTACACATAAACTGTAAAATTTGATGGGTTTTGACATGTGTGTACCTGTGAAACAGGCACCATAATCAAGAAAATGAACATATCAAATGCCCCAAAAGTTTCCTGATCTCCTAAGTAATTTTTCTATTCTAATTATCACCCCCAGCCCAAACTGCCATCCTCCAGCAACCACTGATCTGCTCTCACTGTAGTTTTCATTTTCTAGAATTTTATATAAATGAAATTACGCACTATGAATACATTTTATGTCATGTTTCTTTCATTCAGCATAGTTATATTGACATGTATCCATGTTGCACATATCGATAGCCTATTTCTTTTTATTGTTGAATAGTACTACATTGCATGGAAATATCACAATTTATTTACTTGTTGATTGACATTTGGGTAGTTCCCAGTTTAGGGACGTTACAATTAAAGATGTTACTAATAATCAAGTGCAAGATGTGGGTAATGTGGTAGACGGGATACCTCCCCAAAGATATCCACATTCTAGTCTCTGGGACGTATGAATATATTACCTTACAACATAGCGAAAACGACCTTGCAGATGTGATTAGGAATCTTGGGATGGAAAGCTTGTAATGGGTTGTTCAGTTGGACCTGATATAACTCAAAAGAGTGTTATAAAGGAAAACCTGATGGTAAGAGTCACAGAAAAAATTTGTAACTGTAGAAGCAGAGGTCAGAGAGAGAGAGAAGGGGAGACAAAGAGAGAGAGGAGAGATTTGAAAATGTTATGCAGCTATGCTACTAGCTCTGAGAATACCGACTGGGGACACAAAAGGAGGAAGGCAGGTGGTCCCTGAAAAAAGGCACGGTTTCTGCCCTAGAGCCTCTGGAAAGAATGCACCTCTGATGAACAACTTGGTTTTTGCCCCAGAACATCATTAAGGACTTCTGGCCTCCAAAACTGTAAGATAATAAAACTACATTCCTTCAAGCCACTAAATTGTGGTAATTTGTTACAGCAGCAATAGACAACTCAGGCAGGTGGATAAATGCTTTCATTTCCCTTGGATCAGCATCTAGTAGAATAGCAGGGTCATATGGTAGACATGTATATATTCAGTTTTAAAAAATGTTCAAATTATTTTCCAAATAGATTGTATCACTTTACATACCATCCAGCAGTGAATGAAACTTCCAGTTGTTCCATATCCTTGCCAAACCTGGTGTGCTCAGTCCTTTACAAATACCAAGTTTTTAAAATAGGTACAGAGTAGTAGCTCATTGAGGTTTTAATTTGCACTTCACTAATGACTATTGATGTTGAGCCTGATTCAAGTGCTCATTTGCTATTATTTGTATATTTTCCTTGGTGATGTTTATATTCAAGTATTTTACCAGGTTTTAAAAGTTGTGTCATTTGATTCTTTTTGTTGACAATATATATTCTGATACAAGTCCTTTATCAGATACATAATTTGTAGGTATTTTTACCCAGAGTGTGACCTTTTTCTTCTTTTAACAGTTGCTTTTGAAGTTTAGAAGTTTTAAATTTTAATGAAGCCAATTTATTAATTTATTTTCTTTTGTGTATTGTGCTTTGGCTCTTTTATCTAAGAAACCTATGACTCACCCAAGGTCATGAAAAGATTCTATGATTTCTTCTAGTATAATTTTAAATTTTGCATTTAGGTCTCTGCTACATTTTAGGTTAAATTTTGTGTATGATGTGAAGTACGAGTCAAAATTAGTTGTTCATGTTTTTTTTTTTTTCCTATGGCTATCAAAGTGATCCAGCAGGATTTGTTGAAAAGACTGTGTTTTCTATATAGTTTTGGTTTTGCATCTTTGTCAAAAATTAAATGGCCAACTGTATGCAGTTCTATTTCTGTACCATTCGGTTCTATTGATTTATCAACAGCCTATTGTCTTTCATTACTAAGTACATAAACTCTAAGTTTTTGATAGAAGCCCTTAATCAGTTTGAGAAAATCTTTTCTGTTCTTAGTTTTGTCGTACTTTTTACCAGGAGTAAATGTTGCAGTTTATCAGCTTTTTCTTTTTTTGTATTGAGTTGATTATGTTATTTCTTTTTTAGTCCATTAATATGGTTAACTGTATTGATTGATTTTAGAATGTTAAGACAACATTACTTTTCTGGAATAAATTTAATTGGTTATTATATATTATCCTCCTTATATATACTTGAATTCAATTTTCCAAAATGTTTCAAGAAATTTTTGCATCTTTATTCACACAAGATATTAATCTATAATTCATTTCTCTTGTTATACTGTTTTTTGGGTTTAGTGTCAGAGTAATACTAATCTTACAGAATGAGATGAAATATGTTCCCTCTTCTTCAAATGTACTGAAGAGTTTGTATAGACTTGACATATTCTTCCTTAAATACGTGTTAGAATTAACCATTAAAGCCATCTGGGGTTGGAAGTTGTTTTTTTATTATTTTTGTGGAGGCAGCAGAGTGCCCAGGGAAGAGGAATTTTAAACTACAAATTCAATATCATAAAAAAAAGCCATTCAGGTTACGTATTTCTAATTGACCAATTGTTTTCATAGTTTGTACTTTTCAGGGAATTTGTCCATCTTATCTTATTGGCAGAAAGTTGTTTACTCTTTTCCCCTTATTATCTATAGTTCGCTCTTGCTGTTCTTTTATTATCTGTAGAATCTTTACTAAGGTCACTTGTTTCATTCTCGATATGGTCTTTCTTTTTCTTTGGCTACAGGTTTATCAATTTTACTAAAATTTTAAAGATCCAGTTTTTGGCTTTACAGATTTTTCTGTATAATTTTCTATTTTTTTTCCTTCATTGATTTCCACTATAATATTTATTTTTTTCTTTTTAATTACTTACCTTGGGTTTAATTTATTCTTCTGTTATTTTATTAAAGTAAAAAGTGGAATCACTAACTCAAGACCTTTTTGCTTTTCTAACATAGGCATTTAGTGTTATACATTTCTTTTTAAGTACTACATTAGCCATTTCCCATAAATTTTGATATATTGAAATTTTATTTTCATTTCTTTCAACTATATTCTATTGATTTATTATTTAATACATGAGTTACTTATAAGTATACTATTTGATATCAAAATTTAGTTTCAATTTAGTTTCCAGATGTCTTTGTATTATTGATTACAAAATTAGTTCCATTAGAATCAGAAAACATAATTTGTTTTATTTGAATACTTTTAATTTTATTAAGAATTCTTTATTGTCTAGGAAACAGACTATTTCAGTAAACTTTTTTGTGTGCACTTTAAACCAAATGTATTCTATTATTGTTAGGTTGAGAGAGCTATAAACGTGATTTAAAATTTGGTTGGTAATGTTTTCAGTCTTCTACATTTTCATCGATTTTCTGTCTATTTATTCTATACATTAAAAAAGATGCTAACATTTGTCTATTTCTCCTGAAAGTTTCACCAGTTTTTGATTCATGTACTTCAAAAAATGTTATTATTCAGTGTATAAATAGGAATACAATAGGCATATAATTAGGAATATATACTTTCTTGAGAATTGACCTCTTTGTTATATAAAATGACCTTCTTTATTCATGGCTATATTCTTTGTTTTGAAATCTACTTTATTTACTATTAATATAGCCAAACTATCTTTTAAAAATTGTTAACATAGTATGTATTTTCTCATAGCTTACCTTTAAAGTGTGTTTATTATAGGAAACATACAGTTCAGTATTGTTTTAAAAAATCGTTAACATAGTATATGTTTTCTCATATCTTACTTTTAGTTTTATTTTTTCCTTTATGAAGTGTTTCTTTTTAAAAAAAATTATTACACTTTAAGTTGTGGAATACATGTACAGAATATACAGGTTTGTTACGTAAGTATGCATATGACATGGTGGTTTGCTGCACCCAACAGCCCATCATTTACATTAGGTATTTTTCCTAATGCTCTCCTTCCCCTTGACCCCCATCCCCTGACAGGCCCAAGTGTGATGTTTCCCTCCCTGTGTCCATGTGTTCTCATTATTCAACTCCCACTTATGAGTGAGAATGTGTGGTGTTGGCTTGTCTGTTCCTGTGTTAGTTTGCTGAGAATGATGGTTTCCAGCTTCATCCATGTTCTTGCAGTGGACATGAACTCATTCTTTTTTATGGCTGCATAGTATTCCATGGTGTATATGTGCCACATTTTCTTTATCCAGTCTATCATTGATGGACATTTGGGTTGGTTCCAAGTCTTTACTATTGTAAATAGTGCTGCAATAAACATACATGTGCGTGTGTCTTTATAGTAGAATGATTTATGATCTGTTGGGTATATACTCACTAATGAGATTGCTGGGTCAAATGGTATTTCTTGTTCTAGATCCTTGAGGAATTGCCACACTGTCTTCCAAAATTGTTGAACCAATTTACACTCCTACCAGCAGTGTAAAAGCGTTCCCATTTCTCCACATCCTCTCCAGCATCTGTTGTTTCCTGATTTTTTAATGATCGCCATTCTAATTGGCATGAGATGGTATCTCATTGTGGTGTTGATTTGCATTTCTCTAATGATGAGTGATGATGAGTCTTTTTTCATATGTTTGTTGGCTGCATAAATGTCTTCTTTTGAGAAATATCTGTTCACATCTTTTGCCCACTTTTTGATGGGGTTATTTTTTACTTGTAAATTTGTTTAAGTTCTTGTAGATTCTGGATGTTAGCCCTTTGTCAGATGGATAGATTGCAAAATTTCCTCCCATTCTGTAGGTTACATGTAACCTACATGTTCACTCTGATGACAGTTTCTTTTGCTGTGCAAAAGCTCTTTAGTTTAGTTAGACCCCAATGTCCATTTTGCCTTTTGTTGTCATTGCTTTTGGTGTTTTAGTCATGAAGTTTTTGCCCATGCCTGTGTCTTGAATGGTATTGCCTAGGTTTTCATCTAGGGTTTTTATGTTTTTAGGTCTTACATTTAAGTCGTTATTCCATCTTGAGTTACTTTTTGTATAAGGTGTAAGGAAGGGGTCCAGTTTCAGTTTTCTCCATATGGCTAGCCAGTTTTCACAACACCATTTATTAAATAGGGAATCCTTTCCCCATTGTTTGTTTTTATCAGGTTTGTCAAAGATCAGATGGTTGTAGATGTGTGGTATTGTTTCTGAAGCCTCTGTTCTGTTCCGTTGGTCTATATATCTGTTTTGGTATCAGTACCATGCTGTTTTGGTTACTGTAGCCTTGTAGTATAGTTTGAAGTCAGGTAG
>NW_012104798.1:1447182-1461208 GCF_000951045.1 Mandrillus leucophaeus
GCTTGTCTGTTCCTGTGTTAGTTTGCTGAGAATGATAGTTTCCAGCTTCATCCATGTTCTTGCAGTGGACATGAACTCATTCTTTTTTATGGCTGCATAGTATTCCATGGTGTATATGTGCCACATTTTCTTTATCCAGTCTATCATTGATGGACATTTGGGTTGGTTCCAAGTCTTTACTATTGTAAATAGTGCTGCAATAAACATACATGTGCGTGTGTCTTTATAGTAGAATGATTTATGATCTGTTGGGTATATACTCACTAATGAGATTGCTGGGTCAAATGGTATTTCTTGTTCTAGATCCTTGAGGAATTGCCACACTGTCTTCCAAAATTGTTGAACCAATTTACACTCCTACCAGCAGTGTAAAAGCGTTCCCATTTCTCCACATCCTCTCCAGCATCTGTTGTTTCCTGATTTTTTAATGATCGCCATTCTAATTGGCATGAGATGGTATCTCATTGTGGTGTTGATTTGCATTTCTCTAATGATGAGTGATGATGAGTCTTTTTTCATATGTTTGTTGGCTGCATAAATGTCTTCTTTTGAGAAATATCTGTTCACATCTTTTGCCCACTTTTTGATGGGGTTATTTTTTACTTGTAAATTTGTTTAAGTTCTTGTAGATTCTGGATGTTAGCCCTTTGTCAGATGGATAGATTGCAAAATTTCCTCCCATTCTGTAGGTTACATGTAACCTACATGTTCACTCTGATGACAGTTTCTTTTGCTGTGCAAAAGCTCTTTAGTTTAGTTAGACCCCAATGTCCATTTTGCCTTTTGTTGTCATTGCTTTTGGTGTTTTAGTCATGAAGTTTTTGCCCATGCCTGTGTCTTGAATGGTATTGCCTAGGTTTTCATCTAGGGTTTTTATGTTTTTAGGTCTTACATTTAAGTCGTTATTCCATCTTGAGTTACTTTTTGTATAAGGTGTAAGGAAGGGGTCCAGTTTCAGTTTTCTCCATATGGCTAGCCAGTTTTCACAACACCATTTATTAAATAGGGAATCCTTTCCCCATTGTTTGTTTTTATCAGGTTTGTCAAAGATCAGATGGTTGTAGATGTGTGGTATTGTTTCTGAAGCCTCTGTTCTGTTCCGTTGGTCTATATATCTGTTTTGGTATCAGTACCATGCTGTTTTGGTTACTGTAGCCTTGTAGTATAGTTTGAAGTCAGGTAGTGTGATGCCTCCAGCTTTGTTCTTTTTGCTTAGATTGTCTTGGTTATATGGGCTCTTTTTTGGCTCCATATGAAATTTAAAGTCATTTTTTCTAGTTCTGTAAAGGAAGTCAATGGTAGCTTGATTGGGATAGCATTAAATCTATAAATTACTTTGGGCAGTATGGCCATTGTCACAATATTGATTCTTCCTATCCATGAACATGGAATGTTTTTCCATTTGTTTGTGTCCTCTCTTATTGCCTTGAACAGTGTTTTGTAGTTCTCCTTAAGAGGTCCTTCACATCCCTTGTAAATTGTATTCCTAGGCATTTTATTCCTTTTTAGCCATTGTGAATGGGAGTTCATTCATGATTTGGCTCTATGTTTGTCTATTATTAGTGTATAGGAATGCCTGTGAGTTTTGCACATTGATTTTACATCCTGAGACTTGGCTGAAGTTGCTTATCAGCTTAAGGAGTTTTTGGGCTGAGACAATGGGGTTTTCTAAATATACAATCATTTCATCTTCAAACAGAGACCATTTGACTTCCTTTATTTCTGTTTGAATACCCTTTATTTCTTTCTCTTGCCCAATTACCCTGGCCAGAACTTCCAATACTATGTTGAATAGGAGTGACGACAGAGAGCATTCTTGTCCTGTGCTGGTTTTCAAAGGGAATGCTTCCAACTTTTGCCCATTTGGTATGATACTGCCTATGGGTTTGTCATGAACAGGTCTTATTATTTTGAGATATGTTCCATCAATACCTAGTTTATTGAGTGTTTTTAGCATGAAGTGGTGTTGAATTTTTTCAAAGGCCTTTTCTGCATCTATTGAGATCATTATGTGGTTTTTATCATTGGTTCTGTTTATGTGATGGATTATGTTTATTGATTTGTGTATGTTGAACCAGCCTTGCATACCAGGGATGAAGCAGACTTGATCTTGGTGTATAAGTTTTTGATGTGCTGCTGGATTTGGTGGTTTGCCAGTATCTTATTGAGAATTTTCAGATCAATGTTTATCAGGGATATTGGCCTGAAAATTTATTTTTTTGTTGTGTCTCTGCCAGGTTTTGGTATCAGGATGATGCTGGCCTGATCTCATAATGTAAGTTAGGGAGGAGTCATTTTTCTATTGTTTGCAATAGTTTCAGAAGCCATGGTACCAGCTCCTCTTTGTACCTCTCGTAGAATTCAGCTCTGAATCCATCTGGTCCTGGGCTCTTTTTGGTTGGCAGGCAATTCATTACTGCTTTAATTTCAGAACTTGCTATTGGTCTATTCAGGGATTCAACTTCTTCCTGGTTTAGTTTTGGGATGGTGTATGTGTCCAGGAATTTATCCATTTATTCTAGAGTTTCTAGTTTGTTTGCATAGAGTTGTTTATAGTATTCTCTGATGGTAGTTTGCATTTCTGTGGGATCAGTGGTGATATCCCCTTTATAATTTTTTATTGTATCTCTTTGATTCTTCTCTCTTTTCTTCTTTATTAGTATTGGTAGTGGTCTATTTTAATCTTTTTTTTTTTTTAAACCAACTCCTGGATTCATTGATTTTTAGAAGGGTTTTTCATGTCTCTATCTCCTTCTGTTCTGCTTTGACCTTATTTATTTCTTGTCTTCTAGCTTTTGAGTTTGTTTCTTCTTGCTTCTCTATTTCTTTTAATTGGGATATTAGCATGTCAATTTTAGATCTTTCCAGCTGTCTCACATGTGCATTTAGTACTATAAAGTTTCCTCTAAACAGTGCTTTAGCTGTGTCCCAGAGATTCTGGTATGCTGTGTCTTTGTTCTCATTGGTTTCAAAGAACTTATTTATTTCTGCCTTAATTTCATTATTTACCCAGTAGTCATTCAGGACCAGGTTATTCAGTTTCCATGTAGTTGTGCTGTCTTTGAGGGAGTTTCTTAATCCTGAATTCTAATTTGATTGCACTGCTGTCTGAGAGACTGTTTGTTAAGATTTTCATGCTTTTACATTTACTGAGGAGTGTTTTACTTCCAATTATATGGTCAATTTTAGAATAAGTGCTATGTGGTCCTGAGAAGAATGTATATTCTGTTGATTTGGGGTGGAGAGTTCTGTAGGTATTTATTACATGGGCTTGGTCTAGAGCTGAGTTCAATTCCTGAATATCTTTGTTAATTTTCTGTCCCATTTATCTGTCTAATTTTGGCAGTGGGGTGTTAAAGTCTCCCACTGTTATTTTGTGGGAGACTAAGTCTAAGTCTAAGTCTCTTTGTAAGTTTTTAAGAACTTGCTTTATGAATCTGGGTGCTCCTGTATTGGGTGCATATATATTTAGGATAGTTAGCTCTTTTTGTTTCATTGCTCCCTTTACCATTATGTAATGCCCTTCTTTGTCTTTTTTGATCTTTGTTGGTTTAAAGTCTGTTTTATCAGAGACTAAGATTGCAACTCCTGCTTATTATTATTATTTTTTTTTGCTTTCCATTTGCTTGGTAAATATTCCTCCATTCCTTTGTTTTGAGCCTAAGTGTGTTTCTTATAGGAAACATGTAATTCAGTGTTGCTTTTTTATGGAATCTGACGATCTCTGTTTTTTAAAAATTGGAATGTTTAGACCATTTACATTTAATGTAATTGCTTGTATGGTTTGAATTAAATTTATCACCTTCCCATTTCTATTTGTACCATTTATCCTTTTTGTCTGACTTCTTTTGAATTAGTTGAGTATATTTCATGATTTCATTCTATTTTCTTTGTTGGCTCTTCAGCTGAAATTCTTAGTTATATTATTTTAGTCTATGCTATATGTTTGTTTTATTTATTTATTTATTTATTTATTTATTTATTTTGAGATGGAGTCTTGCTCTGTCACCTAGCCTGGAGTGCAGTGGCACAATCTCTTGGCTCACTGCAACCTCCACCTCCCAGATCCAAGCAATTTTTCTGCCTCAGCCTCCTGAGTAGTTGAGACTACAGATGTGCGCCTTGATACCTATCTAATTTTTGTATTTTTAGTAGAGATGGGGTTTTGCCATGATGAAGCTGGACTCAAACTCCTGACCTCATGTGATCCACCTACCTCGGCCGCCCAAAGTGCTGGGATTACAAGTGTGAGTCACTGTGCCTGGCCTATGCTGTATATTTTAATCTCTCATTTCAACTTCCAAGAAATATTGTTTTTCTTCATGAATAATATAAGAATTATATAATTGTATTTTTCCATATCTCCCCTCCTGTCCTTTCTTCTATTGTCACTATACATTTTAGTTTTAATTATTTATAAATCCCCAAACATATAATATCTTACTTTTTTATTTTGCACTCACTTATCTTTTAAATTATTTAAATTATTAGAATAAATTTTGTATATACTTATATAGTTACAATTTCTAGTGTCCTTCCTTCCTTTATGTTGATTTATATTCTCACTGGGTGTTTTTTTTTTTCTTTTTTTTAATAGTTTATGCTTTGCAGTGCAGGTTGTTGCTATAAATTTTCCCACTTTTTTTTTTTTTTAACTGTCTGAAAACACCTTTATTTCCTCTTTATTTTTGAAAGATATTTCCATTGGGTACAGAATTCTAGGTTGGTAATTTATTTTATTTCAGTACTGTAGCTTTTTCTACCATCTTCAAGCATGAATTTCTGATTTCAGATGAGCCATTCACTTTATTTGTAATCCTGTGTATATAATGTATCTTACTCCACCGGATGCTTTAACATTTTTCCCTTTTTATTGACTTACTCATATTGGTTATTATATTCCATGAATTACCTTTTTCATATTTCTTGTTTTCAAGGCTTAAATTCTTATATTGTAGGTTCATAGATTTTTTCAAATATTTTTATATTTGAAAACATTTTAACCAACATTTTTTCAATTTTTTTTGTCCTTCTTTCCTTTCCTTCAGAGAGCCCAGTTAATCATATATCACTCTCTCAAAATTGTACCACAGTGAAAGGATGTTATGTTCATTTTTTAAGTCTTTTTTCCTCTTTTTTTCATTTTGGATCTTCATTACTACTCTTATAATTCATTAATCTTTTTTTCTGCAATTTGTAATCTGCTGTTGACTTCATCCAATTATTCTCATCTCAGATACTGTAACTTTCATTTGTAGAACATAAATATCATCCCTTTTTATACAGTCCATGTCTCTACTTAAACTCCTTACTAATTTCTTTAGCTTCTTGAATATGTGGAATATAGGGGAATAATAGTTTTAAAGTAACTGCTATTTCTACAATCTGTATCATTTTTCCAGTGGTTTCAACTGAGTATGTTGAAAATATGGCCTCATTATAGGCCATATTTTCCTGCTTCCTTATATGTCTAGTAATTTCTTATCTGATGGCAGATATTTTGAATTTTATATTGTTGAGTGACTTTTCTTTATTGTTCTATAAGTTTCACTTCTGTAACAATTAAGATTTGTTGTGGTATTCAGTAAGGTTATTTATAAACAGTATGACTCCTTTTGATTTTGTTTTCAAGCTACCAGAGCAGCATTTAGTCTAGCACAAGTGTTGGCCAATTACCAAGGTTTAACCATTTTGGGAATTCTACCAGATGTACCTTGAATTATGAGGTCTTCTACTCCAGATCATGTTAACGGGAAATATTCCAAACCCTGATGATTATTCTATGTAATTCTTTCAAGTGATTCCTTCTTGAGCTTTATATATGTACTAGTCAGTATTCAGCTGAAGTCTCCAGCGGACCCTCTCTAGATCTCTAGATCCTCTTTTACACCTTGCCTCTCTGGTACTCTGCCTTGTAAACTCCAGATACTTCTATGTCTCCAAACACCTAACACCATCTTTTCAACTCAGAGCACTATAAGCTCTGTATTGATTTCCTTTTCCTCAGCCACAACCTCAAAACTCCTTCCCATCAGAAAGCTGGAACACTCATTGGACTTGCTTTGTTTGCTTCTCTTCTTTCAGGGATGACTATCTTTCATTCTGATATTTTGAAAACTGCTGTTTCATATGTTTTGTCCAGTATCTTAGATGTTTCAGATGTGAGAATAAATCTTGTCCTTGTTAATCTCTAATACCTAATTTTAATTGAATAATATAATGACCAGTTCATGATGAGTTCATTTCTCACAGACCTGTTTCCAGATACTCAATATTAAAAGGGCCTAATTGCAAATGTGAAGCTGATTTTCAAATAAAGAGGCATTGTTGATAGAAAAGTGCAAACTGGTCTTACATGAAAACTATAAAATTCTGCACAGTTATGCTGCTTTTTGGAAATTTCCAGAAGCTCCATATGTCTTCTTTGTCTTCTCAAACTTCTTCTACTGGGTCATAAGACCCAAGTGGTTTCATATTTTTCACTGCACTATAGACCTACTGCAGAGCCTGTTTTAATTCAGGCCCAATCTAAACTGGATGCCATGCATTTATCAGTTAATAAGTTATATCATCATGTCTAAGTGTAGAATATTTTGCTTCCATAATTTAAAAAGGTCCAACAAGTTTCGTGCCTCCTCAAATTAGGAGTGCAAGCTTCAGTCATTTATCTCTCACTTTAGATAAAATATTCTGTCCTATTCCAGACCACTAACACTTCATAAACCTATCAGTCTGGCAGGCTCAGGATCTTGAACTTTCAAAGGATTTATCTCTCAACCCTTGACACCGTTATGTCTTAATAAGGCATCTAGTGCTTGCTACCTCCTACTTATAGACTCAATTAATGTAAGGTCATCAATGTCAAGATCGATGTGATGTTTTATGGGACACAAAGATGATTAAGTTCTTTCCAGTTTATATTATAAAAGAGAGCATAAGAGTTGACTAGACAGTGCAGATGAGCTTCTACCCTCGCCTTGCCAGTGTTTTTCCTGATTTGAAGTAGGAAAATAAAGCATTGTCTAGGTGTTTCTTTAATAGAAAAGTGCAAACTATTCACATTGAGGTCTTGTTAAAACACAATTTCTGGGCTCCACCTCTAAAGTTTCTGATTTTTGTCTATTTGGAGTAGGACCCAAGAATTTGCATGTCCAGTGAATTTTGGAGTGATGCTGATGCTGCTGGTCCTTTGAGAGTGCAGTCAAGTGGCAGAGGTAGCACTGATGTTCTCCAGTAAAGATACTGCATCTGAAAATGTAGATGATCTAGGCAATTTAGCTTGCAACAATCTACAGTCATTTTTCAAGATTCACTTGGCTTTCCATCAGGCAGAAATGTGAGTTCATTGAGCATGTGTTAAAAATGCCAGGTAACTCTCACCACACATCTTTCTGGTGTTTGATGGTGATACTGTTCTGCATTTCCCTCAGGGATAGAAGACTGTGTTTGACTTAATATCTTGGCGGTGGGAGCAGTTTTAGAAGAATCCACTTGTTCTATCATACCATAATGCATATACACAACATACAATAAGTCAATGACGCCATTAGACACACCTGGAAGTGAATTTAAGTGAGGATTTCATCTATCATGTGATCTCCATAAATGTCCATTACTAGTGGTCCAGGCTGGCATTTAGCATCCTAGTGATTAGCAGCATTTCAGATTCTGTAACTAATAACCCCTCAGAAGTTCTGGGTTATTTCTCTTTCACCAGTGCACAGCCTTCCTGGTAATTGGCAGTAGGTCACATAGAGAAGGGTTGGGGAACACACATAGTACTTATTAATGGCTATGTTGTAGATCCTTTCTCAAAAGGAACCAGCCTTCCCTTCAAAGGAGGGACTCCGGGCTGGTGTATTGGCTTAGGTCTTGCAACTGGATAAGAGGCTATGCATTCCCATTATGATGACTTGAATTATATTTTTAGCACTAGACCTAGACATTTTTACTTCTATATATTAAGTCACACCTCAGTATCCTGCTCATCTATCTCATTCTCTGGACCTAGGGACCAGTAAGCTACTGACATAGTTAATGCAGGTCAGAGCACTGACTACCAATTCAACACTTGCCTTATTAATGTGATTTTAAGTTCCTTACTTCTGATGGTTAAACCCTTTGATCTGGCCTCTACTACACTGACATGTCATTATTCCCATTGAAATATGGAGTGGATTTCTAGTGCAGCATCTCCCAGCATTAGTTATCTATGGCTTATAGAAAATGTTTACCATGAAGACTTTCAATGATGCCTCGGTAAGGGGGTGTCCTCTAGGTCCCCTCAGAGTGACTGGTAGCAGGTAACTAAGCAGGTTGCACAGTGTATGTGAGTGAGAACTAGACATACGTGCATTTTAAAGCCTCCTTGGTGAATCCAATGTACAATTAAGATTCAGAGCCACTGCACTATGTCACATTAATTATAGGCCATTGTTTAGTCCAGACTTTAATTAAATAGCCTTTTGGATGTGAACACCACTCCACAGGTACTTAAGTCCATTTATTACATTTCAAACCTGAGTTGAGTATACCTAAAATTTGGAGATTTAAAATTCTTATCCTTTCTTCCATATGCTCAAACATTTTAGAGCCCTATTCTTTTCCCATGAGTGCCTTTACCTTACTTAGTATGAGGTACCTGGCTGGGTTTTTTATTTAGTTGGCCTTAACAGCTGTGCCATTACATTTAGTCCTTGGACTTGACTTTTCTCATTCCTATCTGCCCTGTGGCTACTGGAGATAAGGGACTCCTTTAAAGTTTTCATAGAAGTTTTCTGATTTTTTTCATTCATGCTCTGAGGCAGACTTTCAATTTTTCTCTTCTCTCTTGCTACAGTCTTTGTAAAACCATTGTTGCCATAGTGACTAAGTGCCACGACCACTTGGTGTCCCAAGGCCTTTGTTGCATCTGCACTTCATCTTATGCCACCGCCAGTGATTATTTGACTAATCATGATGTCATAGCATGCCAGAGATTATCAGTGTCCCTTTCTTAAAGCAAAAAAGCTCTCTGTGAGTGCCTCAAATATGGTAGCTACCCAACCCCAGACACCTATTTTAAGGGCATTTCCTGGGACCACTTATTTTGTCGATTACTGAGTCACTTAAAATCCTGACAGGAAACAGATGGTACACTCCAATGGACCAATTAGGGAGAATTTAATAAAGGACTATTTATAGAGGTGTGAATAGGGATAAGAGAAACCTAAAAGAGATGCTAAAGCACTGTGCAGCTAGCAAAGGCTGGAAGCTTTTTATCAGTCCTAAGTACGAACTCTACTTTCCTTGTACCTCTGATCTTCTGGTACCTCCCATAGGACAAACTCAGCTAGGACAACCCCACCCTGAGGTCAAGAGGTACAGCGTAGGGATCCCATAAAGAGTAGTGTTCTTCGGACATGTAGAGAGTGGGAGGAGGATACGGAGTTGTCAAAAATTCAAACCATATGTCTCCGCAAGCTTCAACATGTACATTACCTCTTATTTGACATCTTCGGTTAGAGGTCTTTAAGACATCTCAGATTCAGTGTATTAAAAAACATATCCATTGTCACACACCTAAATCCAGTCTGCTTGCTGTTGAAAAACAAAGTGGGTCTGAAAGCAAGCAAGCTAAAAGTAACCTTTAATACCACTCAGGCTTCGGTCTCCCAATTTACCTCCTACTTTTGTTTCCTTAATTTTTTCTTTCTCCCTGTCATTATTATAACGGTTCCAAACAATTGTTACATTTTTTTTGTCATGGATAAAAACACATTTACTGTTACTTTTAAAAAATATACATTTTATTTTGAAGTGTAGCATAGATACGGAAAAGTACATAAATCATAAATATACAGCTCAGTAAACCATAACAAAGTGAATACTCATGTAAGACCAATTGGTCAAAAAATAAAACATTGTGGATACACTAACAGCCTCCCTTGGATTCTTTTTGACCACTCCCCTTTTCTTTCTCCCCTAAAGGAGACCTCCTGACCACTAACACTAAACAACAGTTTAAGTTTGGCAGGAAAACTTCTTTTATAACAGCTTTATTGAGATATAATTCATTTACTTTAGAATATTTTCATTAACCTCAAAAGGAACTCTATATCCATTAGTAGTCACTTCCTATTTTTCCCCAGACCTCACCTTTCAGCCCTAGGCACCCAACAATCTACTTTCTCTGCATATTTGTCCATTCTGAGCATTTCATAAAAAAAGCGTCTCATAACATGTGTTTTTGTGACTGGCTTGTTTCACTTAGCATAATCTTGCAAAGGTTTATTCAAGTTGTAAAGTTATCAGTACTTTCACTCCTTATTGCTTAATGATATGACATTGTATAGACATACCCCATTTTATTTATTCATTTAACTGTAGATGGATATTTAGGTGATTTCCACTTTGATTTTATTGTGAATAATGCTGCCATCAACATCTGTGTACAGGTTTTTGTGTGTGTGTGTGTGTGTGCATAGCACAATTATTAGTTAAATTGTATCATATCAAAAGAATAATTTAATACTCACTCCAATCATTTAACATGCAATCATTTTGTGGGGAAAATGATGGTCCCACAAAAATGCCCATGTCTGTTAACTTATTGCCTTACATGACAAAAGGGACTTTGCAAAGGTGACTAAAGTTATGGACTTCGAAGTGGGAAGATTATCCTGGATTTTCAGAATGGGACTAATGTAACCTAATTTAATTTCTCTATTTTCTTAATTTGTTTCTCTAGATCTACCTGTATTGACTTCTCATACTCTATGTCCAAAGGAGACACCCCTTCATTAGATGCATCAACTGTTTTCCTCGAACTCAGGCAGGTTGTTGAGGATCATGAGGTATTAGCGGTATAAGAGGATGGAAGGAGAGTAAAGTTAAATGATTTATTCCTCTGGCTCCGTTCCTTTCTGCCTATGGGTTTACAGTGGTTTTGTTTTTCTCTGGCCTTCTCCTACTGCACTATTTGTGGAAAAGACTGCTCTTTCCCCCATTGAACTATTGTATTCAAAATATTTGAAAACAATTTTGACTCTTTGCCGAAGATCAACTCTCCATAAATAGAATAGTTTATTTCTGGGCTTTCAATTCATTTACATGTATTTATATATCAATCCAGCACCACACTTTCTTGATTACTGGAGTCTTGACATCAAGAAGTATGTGTCCTTCAAGAAGTATGCATCCTTCAAGTTTGTTCTTTCTCAAGATTGTGTTGGCTACTCTGAGTCCCTTGCATTTCCAAATGAATTTTACAATCAGTTTGCATTTTCTACAAGGACATCAGAAGGAATTTTTATAAGGGGTGCACTGAATCTGTAGATCAATTTTGGGAATATTGTCATTTTAAGAATAGTCTTCTGGGACTGTCTTTTCATTTATTTGGGCCTTCTCTAATTTCTCACACTGATGTTTTCGAGTACTCAATGTACAAATCTTGAACTTATTTTGCTAAATGTATTCTTAAGTATTTCGTTATTATTGGCATGATTGCAAATAGATTTTTTTAAATTTTATTGCTCATTACTAAGGTATAAAAACACAATTGAGTTATGTGTAGTAATCTTGTATTCTGCAAACTGGATGTGCTGATTTTTTTTTATTCTAGTGGCATCTTTGTGGATTCCTTAGGATTTTCTCTATAAAAGTAATTGTCATCTACAAGGAGAGATATACTTCTTCCTTTCTTTCTAATATGGATGTTTTTATTTTCCTCCTCCTCCTCCTTCTCCTCCTCCTTCTCCTCCTTCTTCTTCATCTTCTCCTCCTCCTCCTTCTTATTCCTCTTCCTCTCCTCCTCCTCCTCCTCCTTTTTCCTCCTCTTTCTCCTCCTTCTTCTTTCTTCTTCTTCTCTTTTCTTTCTTCTTCCTCCTCTCTTTTTATTTCTCTCCCTTTTCCTTCTCCCCTCCAGCTCTATCTTTCTTCTTATTTTTCCTGGAGGAGAATCATCAGTATAATATTAAATAGAAGTGCTGAGAGTGGTGGACATACCTTTCTCATTCCTGATGTTAAGGTGACATTTTTAAGTTCTTTCTGATTAATTATGTTGTTAGCTCCAGAGTTTTTGTACATCATTAAGTGTGGGAGTACCTTCTGTTAATGGTTTGTTGAGTATTTTTATCATAAAATACCGATGTTATCAACATTTTTCTGTGTTTATTGAGATGATTATATAATTTTTATTCTTTATTCTATGAATGAGGTATATTATATTAATTATTTGATGCAACCTTGCATTCCAGGGATAAATCCCACCTGGTCATGACACATAATATTTTTTAATATGTTGCCAGACTTGATTTGCTAGTATTTAGGTTTTTTATATCTATATTCATAAATAATATTGGTTTGTTTTTTTTGTGATATCGTTGGATGGTCATGGTATCAGGGTAATAGTGACCTCATATAATACATTGAAAAATGATTCCTTCTGTTTTATGGAAAGTTTAGGATGAATTGATGTTAATTCTTCTTTAAATATTGGGTAAAATTCCCCAGTATAACCATCCAAGTCTAGGTTTTTTCTTTGTTGAAAGTTTAAAATTTAATAATTCAAAGAATTTACTTGCTGTAAGTCTATACAAATGATTTATTTCTTCCTTAGTCAATGTTGTTAGTTTGTGGCTTTCTAGGAATTTTCCATTTTGTTTATCTAATTTGTAGACATCCTTTACTGTTTACCTATTTGTATCTTTATATTTAAAATGGGATTCTTGGGTATAAATATACACTATATAATACATAAAAAAAAAAACCACAATTGAGTTTTGCTTTTATATTTAACCTGAAATACTCTGACTTTTAAATGGGGTGTTCAGTCCCTTATATTTAATGTGATGATTAAATTTGATTGTAAACTTATTCCTCCTTTTCCATATGTTGTCTTTTGTTATGCGTGTTATGCTTCTTTTCTTATTTTATATTGTTTATTTTGTATGATTCAACTTTATTTGTGCTTTATTAGCTTTAAATATTCATTGGTTTATTTTAGTACTTGTTCTAGGGTTTATAGCATACATCTTTAGCTTATAGTTTATAAACAGTGAACTATATTTTGTAGTTTTCATTCAAGTGATACTATAACATTTCACATATAGTATAAGAATCTTACAACAGTGTACTTCTATTTCTTTTCTCCTGGTCTTCACACTACTCTTGCTACACATTTTATATCTTCATATGATATAAACTTCACAATGCATTGATATTTACTTTATGTTAAAAAGCCAAGTAACTTTAAAACGTCTTTAAATTTTTAAAATAAATCTCATTTATATATGGCCACATAATCACTATATCTGGGTCTCTCTGATCCTTATAAAAATCCATCCATATTTCCATCTGATTGAAACTGTGTCAGCCTGAAGGGCGTCCTTTCATATTTTACATAGTTAGAAGTTACTAGTTATAATTAAGTTGTAGCTGCTAGTTATAAATCATCAGCTTTTGTAGGTCTGACAAAAATATTTCGCTTTTTTATTGTGCAATAATTTCGCTAGAAATATAATTCTAGGTTAAAATTTCTTTTTTCCTTAGTATGTTAGAACTTTTGTTTCATCATCTAACTTGCTTTTTTTTTTTTTTTTTTCTGAGACATCTTTTGCCATTCTTATTTTGCTCCTCTGTAAGTAGCATGTCTTTTTCCACAGGTTGCTTTTAAGGTTCTCTCTTTATCACAGCTTTTAAGCTACTTAATTATGATGAAACACGATGTAGTTTACTTTATATTTCTTATGCTCCAGTTATGTTGGGTTTCATAGATTTGAGGATGCATGTTTTTCATTAAAATTAGAAAATGCAAACTTTTTTTTCTACCTTTCTCTACTTTATTTTCCTCCAGGGACTTTAATCAAATATATATTAGGCCGCTTCAGATTGTCTCATAAGTCATTGACCCATTAAATATTTTTTCTAGTATTTTTATTTCTGGGCTTCATTTTGGACAATTTCTATTACTTCAGTCTCAAGTTCAATCATGTTTTCTTCTATAAAGTCAAATCTGCTGTGAATTGCATTCAGCATATATATAATA
>NW_012104798.1:1461862-1467587 GCF_000951045.1 Mandrillus leucophaeus
TTTCAAGTATGTATTACTGCATATTATTATATATTATATAATATATTTTTAGGGCCTCATTCTGTTGCCCAGGCTGGAGTGCAGTGGCACAATCTTGGCTCACTGTCACATCTACCTCCTGGGCTCAAGGGATCCTCCCACCTCAGCCTCTGGAGTAGCTGGGACTACAGGCATGTGCCACCATGCCCAGCTAATTTTTTGTAGTTTTTGTAGAGATGGGGTCTCTCTATGTTGCCCAGGCTGGTCTTGAACTGCTAGACTGAAGTGATCCTCCTGCCTCAGCCTCCCAACGTGCTGGCATTATAGTCATGAGCCACTGTGCCTGGTCAATGTATTAATAGCAGTTTTTAATCTCTAAATCTTTCATGTTTCCACTTAACATGCTCAAATTTCTTCTGGTTTATTGAACATATGGAACATAGTTACAACTGTTTTAATGTCCTTGCTTACTAATTTAATAATCTGTATCACTTGGCATTTAGTTTGGGTGACTAATTTTTCTCCTGATTGTGGATTGTATTTTCTTGCTTTTTTGACATGTCTACTATTTTTTTTTATTAAATGGCAGAGACAAAGTTTACTTTTATGGGTGCTAGATATTTATATATTGCTGCAGTATTCTTGGCCTCTTATTTTTTTTCTTGGATGCATTTAAATTATTTGGAAATACCTTGATCTGTTTAGGTTCTTGCCTTCAAGCTTTGTTCTAGAAGACCGGAGCAGAATTTATTCTAGGGCAACTTTTGTCCCACTACTGTTCTGTGTACTCTGACCCAATGCCCCATAAATTATGAGATTTTACAATCTGGCTGGGGGGAACTGGAACTAGTCTCTGCCCTGTGTAAGCTTTAGGTATTGTTTCAACTGATTATATAGGGCTGTTATTCTCCTGGCCTCACATATGTGTGCTAATCAGTTTTTTGCTGAAGACTGAAGGGTGGCACTCTGCAGATTTCTGGAACATTCTGTGTGTGTATGCATTTCCTTTCCCTTATGATGTCCTGCAAATTCTAAACTACCTTGACACCCCTGATCTCCAATTTATTCTCTTTAACCCTAGGAAACTGCCAGAGTCCACTGGTTTCTTCTTCCCTGTGCTGAGGCCTGGAAACTTTCTCCAGGGAGTATGCTGGAGCAACAGATGGAGCTCACTTCAGTTTTTGCTTTCTCTCAGAGATCACTACTTTATGTCTCGTGCATTCAAAATTGATGTCGCACATTATTTTTCCCCTAGTTTTTTAGTTGTTTTAGGAAGGAGAGTTAAGTTTTGTCTCTGTTAGTCCATCTTTGCTCAAAGTAGAATTACAAGGCTACACTGTTTTAGTTTTTGTCTATAAACTGATGCCTTCTTTTCTTAATTTAATGTAAAATTGAGTCCTGAAATCAGGTAGTATGTCACTTCACCATGCTCTTCGTTCCATACTTTTCTCAGCTATTTTGAATTCTTTGCATATCCATGTGATTTTTTGGAATTGTCTCATCAATTTCTATCAAAAATGACTTGCAGGAATATTCATAGGCATTGCATCAATTTATACTTCAATTTGCAAAGAATTTCCATCTTAAAAACATAGAGTCTTCCAAACTGTGAAGTGGTGTGTCTACCCACTAACTTATATCTTTTAAAATTTATCTCAGCAATGTTTTTTAGTTCTTATCGTGGAGATCTTAGTTGCCTTTTTAAAAATTTTGGAATAGCTATTTTGTTTTTATGACATCGTAAACAGTATTTTATTTTTTTTATTTGTTTGTTGATGTGTAAAAACAATTAAATTTTATATCATCCCTGTATACTGCAAACATTATGAGTTCATATATATGTTCTAATACATTTTTAAAAATCCATTACATTTTCTATATATATGTTTATATCATATGTGAATTAAAACAGTCTTCCTTCTTATCTTCCTTTTTTTTGTTGTTGTTTAATTTCTTTGTTTCATCAGGCATGGACTCTGGTACTGTGCAAATTACATGGGATGAATATGCATATTTTGCCTATTCCTGATCTTTAAAATGCAATATTTAGTATTTCTCCATTCACTACAACAATTGCTATAGGCATTTCATAGATGCTCTTGATGAGATTAAGTAAATTCCCTTCTAGTCTTATTTGAGAGAGATTAAATCTGTACTGATGTTAAGTTTTGTCAAATCATGTTTCTACTCATCATCATGTGGTTTTTGAAACTAATAAGATTTGCTTTATGAAAGTAGCATTTAATTAATCTTAATGAATGTTCCACGTTCACTTGTGAAGAATGTGTCACCCAAATTTGGGTGTAGTGTTTTTTAAACATAATTTATATCAAATTAAAATCTTCTGAATTCTAACTGATTTTCTTTTGTCTACTTATATCCTCAGTTACTGAGAAATGACTGTCAAGATAAGATAGTCCACAAATGATTATAATCACTTACAATCCACAAGTGACTGTGGATTTGTCTATTTCTCTGTTTACTTATAGTCAATTTTTGTATCAAGTACTCTGAAGCTCTGTAATTAGGTGGATACTCACTAAAAATGTTACATTGTTTTGGTGATTAGTAGTTTTGTTATTGTGAAATACACTTCTTTATCTTTGGTAATATTGCTTGTATTTAATATATTTTGTCTGAGATTAATATGACCATATATGCTTTCTTATTGATATGGACATGAGACAGGGAAATATTGAGTAGAAGAGGGCAGTTGCCCAGCAAAGACCCCACTCTCAAGCCTGAAGACCTGCGGCCCTAAATGAGGAGAGGCATTTCTGTTTTTTCACTCAAAAAGTTGCCTTTTGGCCTGCATGCCCCCAATCCTGCCCTAATGTAAACTCCAAACCCCAAGTTCCAGATGAGACCCACAAGTGAGGAGAGGAAGAGGCAAGCAGACCAGTGGACCAGCAGACCAGCTGCAGGGGAATGATGCAGCTCGACTCTGGGGGGAAGACCACCTTCCCACTCCAACCCCACTTCCCGATCCCCATCCATCTCACTGAGAGCCACCTCCACCACTCAATAAAACCTTGCATTCATCCTTCAAGCCCTGATTCTTTTGGGACACTGGCAAGAGCTCAGGGTACAGGGAGCTGTCATACCGGTCCCCTTCCCTTGCAATAAGGCAGAGGGTACTTTGAGCTGATTAACACACAAGCCACCCGCAGACTGCAAAGCTAGAGGAGCACACTGTAACACACACCCACCTGGGCTTTGGGAGTTTCAGACACCCACCTGTATACACTGCCATGGGGCTGGAGCCCAAAAGCACTCACCCTGAATCCTGGACATACGTGTCTGTGTGCTCCCCTTCCTGTAGGGGTTTAAGCTGCGGGGGCAACCATAGGTGAGCCACACCCCTGTCACATGTCCTGAGAGGGAAAGCAGGGAACTCTCCCATTTCATTATGATGAGGATGTGCATGATATATCTGCTTCTATCCTTTTACTTTTAGACCGTTTAAGTCTTCGTATGTAAAGTGCATCTTTTTAGACATTATGCAATTGCTTGTTTTTATTCTTTTTAATATTATCTTATAAGATTGTTATCTCTGCTTTTTTAATGAATGTATTTTGTCCATTCACCGTAGAGATAAATTTTGGCACACTTAGGTTTAATTTTATAATCTTGCTATTCATATCCCAGTGAGTAATAACTTTATCAACTAGAATTTGATGCTTGTGTATAGGTTTTTTAAAAATTGTTATTATATAGATTGCATTCATTTCTAAAGTTACTTAGGTCAGCACCTAAGTAACAATGTATGATTGTTTCATACATTTGTAATATAGTTAGTTTTTTTGTTATTACATTCTATATTTTCAATTTATTTACACTTTTAACTTTTTAGTTATGTTATTTGTATATATTCATATATATTTTTATTTATATAAAATTTATGTATTTAGCTATTTTACTTTTATTAGTTATAGCAATCATAATGCAAATTATTAACTTATCACTATTTATTGTCAGTTAACATAATGGCAATTCACAAATAAAATGAGAACTTGTGACAGTATAATTCTATCTATTTCTCCATTCTTTGTCTTGTTACTTTCATGTGTCTTACTTCTCTGTGTTATAAACTACACAATATATTTTTTAACTTTAAAAGTCAACAGTCCATCTAAAATCTTATTTTAAAAAGTATTTATATTTTCCCATATATTAACCACTATTGTTTTTCCTTATTCTAGACATTAGTTTTCATTTGCAATTTACTTCAGCCTAAAAGCCTTCCTTTAGTATTTATTGTGATGTCGGTTTATTGGAAATGAATTATATCAACTTATTTTT
This sequence comes from Mandrillus leucophaeus, assembly GCF_000951045.1. Classification (NCBI taxonomy): domain Eukaryota; kingdom Metazoa; phylum Chordata; class Mammalia; order Primates; family Cercopithecidae; genus Mandrillus; species Mandrillus leucophaeus. The sequence goes on from NW_012104798.1 coordinate 1,466,144, forward strand.
ATCTGAATGTTTCTTTCTTCTATCCTCATTTTGAAATATATTTTCACTAGGTATAGAATTCTAAGTTGATCTTTCAACACTTTAAAAGATGTTGTTCCCTTGCCATCTGACTCACCTCCCTCCATATGTACTGTGTCTTACTTATCTGGTGGCTGCTTTTAGACTTTTTATATTTGTTTTCCAAAGTTTGACTATGATGTACCTAGGTATGAACTTCTTTGTTCTGATTTTCTTTTGTGTTTCCTGAGGTTTTGGGTCTGTAAGTTGAGGTTTTGGGTCAAATTTTGCAAGTTTTTGGTAATTATTTCTTCAAATAGTTTTATTGCTGTTTATATTCTTACTTTCTAGAACTCAAATTACATACATGTATGCTTGCTAATTTAATATTTTTTAAAAAAGAACTCTTATCCTTTGTTCATTTCCCCCCAATCTTATATTCTTCATGTGCTTTTATTTGGATAATTACTATCAACCTCTTTTTATGTTTACCAGTTATACCTTCTGCTGTGTTCATTTGTTTTTAAAACAAACTAATTCATTTTTATTTCCTATGTTTTTCTTTTCAGTTAGAAATATCAATTTGATTGCCTATTATCTCTTTGATAACTCTTCTAAATATTTCATATCATCAGCCATTCTTTCCATCTTACAGTAAACATTATTTAACATTTTTATAATAGTTTTCTTAAAATCTTCGATGCGTACATAATCTGAAGTATCTGTGATTTTGCTTCTATTAATTAATTTTGCGCTTAGTTGTAAGCCGTATTTTATTTCTTCATAATCCGTTCACATGACAACATGGCATACAGTATATCTAAAGGAAAAATGGATATTAAATTTTTATCTATCTCCTACAGTTTGAAAGCCCTTTCTTTCATCACATACCTAATGTAAAGGGTTGCTCTATTAGATTCTACCAAGAGCTGGCTTGAAGTTTTAATTATAATGTGTTCACCATTGATTTCCGATGGGATTGTGGAGATTGCACTTTACCCTTTAGTCCAACCCTCAACTTTCAGAGCAGTAGCCACAGAGGGCATAATCCCTTGATCTTTTCAGGATTTGAGCTAGGGGTGGTTTGGGTTCTAGCTTTAGTCGTTTTTGGCTCACTTGCATATTCTACTTCAGCAGAGCCCTGGAATCTGAGCAACCTGAGTGAGACTATGCAAACACTGTTTTCCAGCCCATATCCATTGCTAATACTGCTGCTTTCTCTGGTATTCTTCATCAAAATTTCTAGTGGAATGAATTGCCTAGATGAAATATTTACTTTTGTATTTGGGTCTCTCACTTATTTTTAATCTATCTTTCTAGCCATAGTGACATTAAAACCTCATTTGCTTTTTCTTTGTCATTGTAAAGTCTCTCTGTCTAAGATGGGCCTCTCATGGGCACAGCCACACTCATGCCAGACACTTGTCCCTAGTTCTTGAAGATCTGC
>NW_012104798.1:1470433-1471159 GCF_000951045.1 Mandrillus leucophaeus
ATGAGATTAAGTAAATTCCCTTCTAGTCTTATTTGAGAGAGATTAAATCTGTACTGATGTTAAGTTTTGTCAAATCATGTTTCTACTCATCATCATGTGGTTTTTGAAACTAATAAGATTTGCTTTATGAAAGTAGCATTTAATTAATCTTAATGAATGTTCCACGTTCACTTGTGAAGAATGTGTCACCCAAATTTGGGTGTAGTGTTTTTTAAACATAATTTATATCAAATTAAAATCTTCTGAATTCTAACTGATTTTCTTTTGTCTACTTATATCCTCAGTTACTGAGAAATGACTGTCAAGATAAGATAGTCCACAAATGATTATAATCACTTACAATCCACAAGTGACTGTGGATTTGTCTATTTCTCTGTTTACTTATAGTCAATTTTTGTATCAAGTACTCTGAAGCTCTGTAATTAGGTGGATACTCACTAAAAATGTTACATTGTTTTGGTGATTAGTAGTTTTGTTATTGTGAAATACACTTCTTTATCTTTGGTAATATTGCTTGTATTTAATATATTTTGTCTGAGATTAATATGACCATATATGCTTTCTTATTGATATGGACATGAGACAGGGAAATATTGAGTAGAAGAGGGCAGTTGCCCAGCAAAGACCCCACTCTCAAGCCTGAAGACCTGCGGCCCTAAATGAGGAGAGGCATTTCTGTTTTTTCACTCAAAAAGTTGCCTTTTGGCCTGCATGCCCCCAATCCTG
>NW_012104798.1:1475814-1482066 GCF_000951045.1 Mandrillus leucophaeus
GATCTCGGCTCACTGCAAGCTCCACCTCCCGGGTTCACACCATTCTCTTGCCTCATCCTCCCCAGTAGCTGGGACCACAGGTGCCTGCCAGCATGCCTGGCCAATTTTTTTTTTTTTTTTTTGGTAGTTTTAGTAGAGACTTGGTTTCACCGTGTTAGCCAGGATGGTCTCGATCTCCTGACCTCCTGATCCAACCGCCTTGGCCTCCCAAAGTGCTGGGATTACAGGTGTGAGCCACCATGCCCAGCCTCTTTGTCCATCTATAGATGTTTCATCTCTCTTTGGTCTTAACTTATTACAGATTCTTTGAATCAACTGCTCTACAATAGATTTATAGGGAAGTATGCTATTTTGTTAGTTTTTTTCCTTGTTGTTAACACAGGTCCTATGGTCTTCCACATTCTACTACATCTTAATCAGAAGTGAAACTTTCCACCACTGCTTATTGCCTGTGTTTCCCCAATAATCTAATTTGTTTTATCTCAATTTTTTCTTTCCTTTCCTCCCACAAAGCAATCCATTTACAAAAGAACAATCAAAAGTCCTCTTCAAAAATAGCATAAAAACAGTTTTTTTCCCTTGTGAATAAAATGCATTATTTTTGCATGTGAATTGTAAGGCAATCTTTCTCTGGAATTCTTCAACCAAATGCCTCTTTGTAATGACACTTTATTTAGTCATTAGTTTATCTCCCAAAGTAGCTCAGATCTGTAGGCAGTAGATTTAAATCTAGCTAATGGACCTTATGCTTCAATTGTTTGAAAGTTGATATATTAGTCAACTTTGGGCTGCTATAATAATAAAATTTCAGGGATTACGTGGCTTAAACACAGTTCTAGAAGCTAGAAGTCTACCATCAAGGTGCCAGCAAATTTGATTTCTAGTAAAAGCTCTCTTTCTGACTTGTAAATTGTCACTTTATTACTTTGTCCTCACATGGCATTTCCTTTGTACTCATGCAGAGAGAGCTCTGGTGGTCCTGGCCTTTCTTCTTCTTATAAGGGCACTAATTCTATTGAATTCGGGTCCCATTGTATGACTTCATTTAACCTTAATAATTTCCATAAAGGCCCTGTCTCCAAATACAGTCACATTGGAGGTTGGCACTTTTACATATAAATTTTGAGGGGATACAATTCAGTCCATAACAGTTGGTACTTATATTATGTTCAAAATGTAAATGTATAATTTATTTTTATCTGTGTATTTCAAAGGACTTTTGCATGACTTATGCCTGCCTGGTCAACCAAGTACCTAAAGGTTTGGCCATGCTCCACTCCCTAAATTAGTCAGTTCTATATCATCCCACACAAAAAAAAGTCTGAATGCTTTTTCTCCAAACAATCTGAAGCAACAGGATGAGCACTTAAGCTATCCCATTACACTCACATGTAATTCACATGTGAGGCAAGGCAGATCTTGTGATCTCTAGATGGTAGGGATGAATCAACTCATCCCTTTCTGCTATTGGTGTATGTGAAAGTTGCCTGGGACGACGAGAAACTCCAACCCTTAATATATCCCTTTACTGAGTCCCTCTACTTGTTTTCCACTGTGTCTCTGTGGATGGAAGGTGGTCTTCAGGCTTACTTGTACTTTGCTCACAGGTGGCGGTCATTGTGACAGACTCCCAGCATCTATTCTACCCTGTGATTAGTCTCAGCCAGTTATGATAATTTCACTTCTCTCTTTGATTGGGTGAGGAACGCTCATGTAACTCAACTGTGGCTTTTTGTAGATAAGGGGAAGTCTGCTGAGAAGCTTCTGAGAATTATGTAATCATTCCGAAGAGAAGGCTAGAAGAACAAGTGTATGGGGCCTTTACTGAATGTGAGGCCAACAACCATCCTTTTGCCAGCTTCATGATGAAGCTAACACTGAGGGTAGCAGAGGAGAATGATAAAGTGAGGGTTTTTTCCTAATAAAATTTTGAACCACTCAGTTAATTAATCTTGTAGCCCACTCCACCCTCTGAATTTCTTATTATGTATGACAGAATTTCAGGATTTCTGTTACTTGCAGCCAAGTGTTTCTGAAGCCAGGCAACATTTGCAGTGAATCTGTTATGTATACACAGAAGTTCATTAGAAAGATTTAAAAATCTGCCTCTAGCTTCACCTCTAGAACTAGAACATTATTCCTTTATCAGACTATAGGAGTCCTCCCTCAGCCACAAAGGATACAAGACCCCCAGCAGATGCTAGAAATCAGAGATAGTACTAAACTCTGAATATACTACGATTTTTCCTATACATACATAACTATGGTCAATTTTAGTCTATAAATTAGGCAAGGGTGAGTTTAACAACAACTAGTAAATAAATAGAACAATTATAACAATATACTATAATAAAAGTTATGCCAAATGTAGTCGCTCTCTCTCAATATCTTATTGTATTGTACTCACCTGTTTTCAGATGTGTTTGACTGCAGGTAACTGAAACTGTGGAGAGTGAAACCACAGATAAAAGGGCCTACCTTATATCCTCCAAGGGCTTCCTGCTGCTCTTAAGATATTCTTTGTTTGTTTGTTTGTTTTGAGAAGGAGTCTTGTTCTGCTGCCCAGGCTGGAGTGCAGTGGCGCGGTCTCAGCTCACTGCAACTTCCGCCTCCCAGGTTTAAGCAATTATCCTGCATCAGCCTCCCAAGTAGCTGGGATTACAGGCTCCTACCACCACGCCTGTTTTTTTTTGTATTTTGAGTAGAGACGGGGTTTCCACATGTTGGTCAGGCTGGTCTGGAACTCCTGACCTTGTGATCCACCCGCCTCAGCCTCCCAAGGTCATGGGGTTACAGGCAACAGCCACCGTGCCTAGTCAAGATGTTCTTAATATGGCTTACAAAGCCTGGAATTATTTTGAAACTGTAATCCAATTTTTCATATGTGCTCAAGAGACACATCATTCCTCCAGCACATCTATCTACCTTTGTGTAAATTGTTCCTTTCCCTTTCTTTAGTCCACCACCTAATTCATGTAGTTAGCTCTTAGTCATCTCTCTTTAATTCTCAGTTACAATACTGCTTTCTCAGTGAAAATTTTTCAGATTCCGCAAACTAGGTCAAGTTCCCCTACTATGTGTCTTCAAAGACTCTTGGATTTTTTCCTTTTCTTAATTTGTAATGATATATCTGCATAGTTGTTTGTATATATTTTTTTCAATAGCTTTGAAAGGTGAAGTTCCTGCTACTTTTGCTTTATACCACATCCTCGGTACCTAATATGCTTCTCCACAGGAAGAACTAATTAAATAATTATTTATTGAAGAAACTAATACATGGATGAGCTTTTTCTTATATAACATAATTTAAAGCACACTAGCATGCCGATAGTTCAACTTTGAATTAAGCCTGGTGTGCGTTCATCCCTCTTTGAGTGGTAGAGAAAAGACAAGCACTTTACTCTGAGCTTTTACTCTGAGCGCAATAGGAGACAGAGGAATGTTTTGGGACAAGGGATGGCATGTTTTGACTGATCTTTTAAAATAATTATTGTTGCAATTGTGCAAATTATTGAGTGTAGATGGATAAGGGAATAGATGGATCAATTTAGAGACTATTCACGTAATCCAGTCAAGAGATCATCCTGACAAATGACACCTTTGCCTGGAGTGTTATTGCCGGAGGTGTGGAAAAGTGATGTGATACGGGATATATTTTGAAAGCAGAGCTCACAGGACTTGATGACAGATACAAGACGTGTGTGTCAAAAGAAGGGTAAAGGATGATTCCAAGGTTTTTTTCCCTAACTAACTGGAAAAATGGGGTTGCTATTTACCGAGACGGACAATATTGTAGAAAAGGCAGGCTTTGGAGAGAAGAGCTGGATCCTAATTTTACACATGATACTTCTGAAACGATATTACCACTTCAAATGGAGAGGTCAAGTGAGATTGTTGAATATGTTAGTCTGGACTACATGGCAGAGGACTGGGTGGAGTTAAGCACTTGTGAGTTGCTGGCAGATATGTGTTAATTAAGCCAGGAGACGGGATAAGATCTCCTGTTAAAAAGAGGGAGAATGAGAACTGAGGCCTAGAAACCCTAACAGTAAGAAATTGGGTTCATGAGAAGGAACAGACAAAGCAGATTGTGAAGTGGCTTGTGGTGTGGAAGGAGAAACAAGAAAGTATGATGTCTCAAATTCTAAATGAAGGTGATTCAGAAAATGGGAATGACCACCTCAGCCGAATACTTCTGATAGGTCCAGTAAGATTGACCATTGGATTTAGCAAGGTGTAGGTCATTGGCAATGATGAATAAGCAATTGTAGTAGAAATGTGGGCGTAAAATTGCATTTACAGGGATTTCAAGGAGCATTGGGAGGGAGGAATTCTGATCATTCATATAAAACACAGTTTTAAGAAGATTTTTGTAAAGAGGAGCAGGGAATTGTCATAGAGAAAAGGGGTGTCATGAGATGGGTTTTTTAAATAAGATAGTCAAAATTATAAGTCTTATGCTTATAAAAATCCAATAGAAATAAATGATGATTCTACAGAGAGGAAAATAATTAACAGGTAAAGAGGTACCTACAAAGAGTTGGTTTTGGGTAATATGCAATAAGGAAAAGAAGAATACACAGGCTCAGGCTTAGATAAATAGGTGCATGTGTGGTTGGGAGCCTGGTGGTTTTATTCTGGTGTCGGTTTTGACGTTGTTGTAGGAAACACAGTCATTAAGTGATAATGAGGAAGGGGCAATATAAACTGGTGAGTTGTAGGAGAGAGAAAAACAATATGAAATTGTTAACTGAGAGAGTGGGAGAATGAATTATTTCAGCAAATAGATCAATATTGTTGGGAATCTCTTAAAAGCCCTCTTGGGTTCACAATCAGAAATACATCAAAGAGCACTGTTGGTTGTTTCCTTTCAGGCACTTTCGGCTGGGAGAAGGCAGGTGTAGAGCGGGTAAAATGTTAGATTTATCCAACAGCAAGTTTTCCCAGGTATGAAGACTTTAGAGATGAGTGCTGGCAGGTAGGTGCCGGCAAATGATTAGTTATAATAGTGGTCAGTAGAATACAAATTGAGTAGAGAAGAATGTGAGGATCTTTGTCGTTGGAAGAAAGAGACATGTATTCTGGGACGTACAGCACCTGATCTCTACTGCAAAATCGACTATGGCTAACTTTGCATCCAATGTTATAATAGGATAGTAAAGTTTGGCAGGGGACTGACACCTATGTATATAGTAGTTCCAATCCAAAATATCTCCAGGGAAGAAAGTCTAAACATTCACTTATTTATTCAAAATTATAGCAGTATAAATATCAAGAACATTAAACTTGCCATTCGGAGAAACTGATTCTTGGGAACAAGCATCTTCTTATGCAAAGAACTACACTAAATTTGAGAATTCATAATCAATCTCGATTGAAAGGACTTTATGGATTTTTTTTTTTCTGGAATAGTAGGGAAGATAATCGATATATGGAGTATCTGGAGTACATGGTAGAAGGTGATACATGCTGATAGGGAGGTCCAAATGAAGTGATTGATAACTCAGAGGATTGAGAAATTACTTCAAAAGGAAAAATGGTATCAGTCAGCAAAAAAGAGAAAATAATATGTGATATTAAATGTAACATTTTTAGAAACAATCTTACTTCAAGCTAATTAAATTTGGATTCAACTAAGTAACCTGGATATTGTAGCAGGTATAATAATTTGCTCTACTTATTATTGTTCTCAACTTCCTTCTAGTGTGGCTTCTTGGACTGAAGAGGCTAGAAAACTAAATTTTCCTCAGACTAATTTTCACTGAGTTTTTGAATGTCATTAAAGTTCCACTAATCCAGAACACTCCCCATATTTGAAAATGTAACTGTGCCAACATGGAGTGGGGGAAGCAGATCATGAAGTAACTGTCTTGCTCACATGGCTGCTGGCTGCAGACATGAATAGTTATAATTGGCTCAGGAGCTGGAAGCTGTCATGTTAGTGCTCTGATACAGCAGCTTCCATCTCACACCCCTAATGCTGGGAGGGGCAGAAATTCCCACGCTGTTCTAGATTTATACTGTTACCTTCAGAGTTGTTTCTAGATGCTCAACCTCTTTTCTGTCTCATCCTGCTTCTCAGTAATTTTGAAAGTTATTCAATATCAAGTAATAAATCTTTTTTTTTTCTGTCCAAACTAGTTACAATGGAGTCTGTTCTCTGCAACAGAATGTCTGATAAAAAGAGAGAAATAACCTTATACAATTAGAAATTTGATCTAACAGATTATGAATAATCTTATTTCATGCTAA
>NW_012104798.1:1482116-1520452 GCF_000951045.1 Mandrillus leucophaeus
TAGAAATAAATGATGATTCTACAGAGAGGAAAATAATTAACAGGTAAAGAGGTACCTACAAAGAGTTGGTTTTGGGTAATATGCAATAAGGAAAAGAAGAATACACAGGCTCAGGCTTAGATAAATAGGTGCATGTGTGGTTGGGAGCCTGGTGGTTTTATTCTGGTGTCGGTTTTGACGTTGTTGTAGGAAACACAGTCATTAAGTGATAATGAGGAAGGGGCAATATAAACTGGTGAGTTGTAGGAGAGAGAAAAACAATATGAAATTGTTAACTGAGAGAGTGGGAGAATGAATTATTTCAGCAAATAGATCAATATTGTTGGGAATCTCTTAAAAGCCCTCTTGGGTTCACAATCAGAAATACATCAAAGAGCACTGTTGGTTGTTTCCTTTCAGGCACTTTCGGCTGGGAGAAGGCAGGTGTAGAGCGGGTAAAATGTTAGATTTATCCAACAGCAAGTTTTCCCAGGTATGAAGACTTTAGAGATGAGTGCTGGCAGGTAGGTGCCGGCAAATGATTAGTTATAATAGTGGTCAGTAGAATACAAATTGAGTAGAGAAGAATGTGAGGATCTTTGTCGTTGGAAGAAAGAGACATGTATTCTGGGACGTACAGCACCTGATCTCTACTGCAAAATCGACTATGGCTAACTTTGCATCCAATGTTATAATAGGATAGTAAAGTTTGGCAGGGGACTGACACCTATGTATATAGTAGTTCCAATCCAAAATATCTCCAGGGAAGAAAGTCTAAACATTCACTTATTTATTCAAAATTATAGCAGTATAAATATCAAGAACATTAAACTTGCCATTCGGAGAAACTGATTCTTGGGAACAAGCATCTTCTTATGCAAAGAACTACACTAAATTTGAGAATTCATAATCAATCTCGATTGAAAGGACTTTATGGATTTTTTTTTTTCTGGAATAGTAGGGAAGATAATCGATATATGGAGTATCTGGAGTACATGGTAGAAGGTGATACATGCTGATAGGGAGGTCCAAATGAAGTGATTGATAACTCAGAGGATTGAGAAATTACTTCAAAAGGAAAAATGGTATCAGTCAGCAAAAAAGAGAAAATAATATGTGATATTAAATGTAACATTTTTAGAAACAATCTTACTTCAAGCTAATTAAATTTGGATTCAACTAAGTAACCTGGATATTGTAGCAGGTATAATAATTTGCTCTACTTATTATTGTTCTCAACTTCCTTCTAGTGTGGCTTCTTGGACTGAAGAGGCTAGAAAACTAAATTTTCCTCAGACTAATTTTCACTGAGTTTTTGAATGTCATTAAAGTTCCGCTAATCCAGAACACTCCCCATATTTGAAAATGTAACTGTGCCAACATGGAGTGGGGGAAGCAGATCATGAAGTAACTGTCTTGCTCACATGGCTGCTGGCTGCAGACATGAATAGTTATAATTGGCTCAGGAGCTGGAAGCTGTCATGTTAGTGCTCTGATACAGCAGCTTCCATCTCACACCCCTAATGCTGGGAGGGGCAGAAATTCCCATGCTGTTCTAGATTTATACTGTTACCTTCAGAGTTGTTTCTAGATGCTCAACCTCTTTTCTGTCTCATCCTGCTTCTCAGTAATTTTGAAAGTTATTCAATATCAAGTAATAAATCTTTTTTTTTTCTGTCCAAACTAGTTACAATGGAGTCTGTTCTCTGCAACAGAATGTCTGATAAAAAGAGAGAAATAACCTTATACAATTAGAAATTTGATCTAACAGATTATGAATAATCTTATTTCATGCTAACTAAATTTGGATTGGACTGAAGAACCTGGGCATGTAGCAGTTATAGTAATTTGCCCTACTCATGATTGTTCTCAAATTCCTCCTATGTTAGAAATACAGATTCCTGGGATATATTATCTGACTAATGCAATAGGGATCAAGGAGTCTATCTGTAGCAAATGCCCCTATATGATTCTGATGTAGCTGATACCTAGAGCAGAGCCACTTGGTAACCCTTGATACAGAAAAATTACTCAAAGGTCTTAATGAAATTTGATATTAAAAATGTGTCTGCATTATCCTCTGATGTGGTTTAAGTGAATTTGTGAGCAAGAAACAAATATGTATTGCCAATTTCCAACTCTCTAGCAATATAAGTATAGTCAATTCTCAACTCATTGATAGCACAAGGGCTTATGTGTTAACATATTCACATACATACCCTAGATACCATTTAATATAACTTTTTGAGACAAAGTTAGTTTTCTGAATTCAAAAGTCATGATGGAGGGTAATCAGGACATATATTTCATTTTCATTTTGAAGGCGGAATTGAATATATGATACCTAACACTATGTGCTGAGCTTACAGTTAATAAAAAAGAATTTGTTTTAGTTGTTTTGTCTTTTCACTTTGGAAATTTCATCCTTTTACTAAAAATAATATCTCAGAAAAATAGTCCAATGGTTTTCAATTTTTCTTTTTTGAATAGTCACAATCGTTTTCCCCAAGTATTTTCCTTTAAGAGTAATAGTTAGGAATAGAAGTTTTTGAATTAAAAAATATTAATACACATAGAGTTGTCATTGAAATCCAAGGGAAAACCAAATATTCACCATAATGATCAAATGAATCAGACTTATTTTTGCCTACTTGCTCATATGTATTTCTGTAATACCTTTGACCACAATATTGATCACATTTTCTATTCTTAACTCTACATAATAAAAAATCCCACAATACCTAGCATGTACTGAACATTTATGTTTTAAATAGTGATCTAAATACCTTAAATATGTTAAATAATTTTAATTTGCATCAGTCCCATGAAGGTGTTTCTATTACTGTCTTCACCTTTTTTTTTTGAGACAGAGTCTTGCTCTGTCGCCCAGGCTGGAGTGCAGTGGCATGATCTCGGCTCACTGCAAGCTCCACCTCCTGAGTTCACACCATTCTCCTGCCTCAGCCTCCCGAGCAGCTGGGACTACAGGCACCTGCCACCACGCCCAGCTAATTTTTTGTATTTTTTAGTAGAGACGGGGTTTCACCGTGTTAGCCAGGATGGTCATGATCTCCTGACCTTGTGATCCGCCCACCTCGGCCTCTCAAAGTTCTGAGATTACAGGCGTGAGCCACCATGCCCGGCCCTACTGTCTTCATCTTACAAATGGGGAAACTGCATTTCAGAAATTCAATAAGAAACTTTTCTAAGAAAGAATACAGATAGATACGAGAGACCCTAATAGTATGTCTCATCTTTGTTGCTATATTTTTAGAATTTTCTTTTTAATATATAAGGCTTACATCCAGAAAATTGTTAAGTATGTATTACATAATGAGATTTTACCATCTTTATGCTGAAGATGATTCATCTTATCAACTTTGGTTTCCTAGATGTATTCTGCTACAGAGAATATTTTGGTCAAATTAAGTTTCTTAATATTTTAACTATTGTATTAAAATAAATACTATAGATAATGGAGTAATAGATAAAAAACTATGAACCTTTCAGAAATCTTGTTCAACCTTTCCAAAACGCATTATATGTGCACAACCAGATTATAAGTATATGATTTTAACCATTTATCTAATTTCTGACGAGACTAATAATTAATCTTACAAAAGTTCAGATTTACATAATGAAATTGGTACTTTGTTGTAATTTTAATTTATGTTGTAATTTGTGGTGCAGTTAATCTTTTTCTCCTTTCGAGAGTCAATAAATGTCTTATGTTTGTCTACCAGCTGCATTTTACCATACAGGGAAGTAGCATTATATATATAGTAGAAGAGGGTCTTTAAGCTGATATGGCTTACTACAGTTCCCTGATCTTAGTCTTATTACTTAATTTCATTAAACACATTTTTTTTTTCCTCAACTGTAACTAGGGGAAGATTATAATTTTGTAGAGTTATTTTCAAGATTCAAGAGAATGCCTATAAATCCCCTAAGTATGGCTACATAGAGAATATTTTAAAACTAGTTGTGATTATTGGTATTTGAGTTATTATTAAATATTTGTTCACAATCTCTATTCACTAGAGTTTTGCAATTTGTATAGTTTTGTGAATAAAGGTATTGAGTCTTTGTCATAGTAGGTGAAAAAAAGAGAAGCTCTCTTTTGAATTTGTTTTGAACTAACAATGGAAAAGGTAGCAATAATCAGAATTGATTCCTGCTGCTTGAAACCAGAGAGTTAGTTGCATATAAACAAAACACCATTTCCTTACAAGTATATGGTAATTAAAAATTATATCACTTTAGAGCTTTTATAATAAAAATAATAAAATATTTTTCTGATTTTATGTTTAAAAATGTAAAGTTGATTAAAAATAAGAACATTTATACACAGTAAAACAAGAAAATTATATCAGATAATTTTTTGAAGTTTTTGAAAATTAAGAAACAAAAATTTGTCTTTTGTGTAAATTTCTGAATAAAATAAAGCTGATGGTTGAGATTTCAAGAAACTAAAATATTAAATTAGTAACATCATAGGGAACTTTATAGAGCGAAATTGAGTATATAAAATCACTCATATGTGGTGATCCGGTCATCTCATATAACAGTTTTGTCTATCACGGGAGAACAAAACCCCAACAATTTCAAAATTATAATTATTTTCATTATCATAACAGAATTTCAATGAACAGATTTTCTTTCTTTTTATCCACCCAAATGTATGAAAACTGTATGCATATAAACATGCTGATTCTATCCTTAGCAAACTTACAATATTCATGAGTCTAAAATCACTCCTCTTCATGTTTAGTCCAATAATGCCTCTTGTTCTCCCAAAGAAAGCGTCATATCCCCCAGATGTAAACATTTCTTTAAGAGCCAATGCCATATGCTGACAGATGGCATCCCATCTGTGGTTCAGTTATTAAAAATAAATTTCTTGGCCATGTTCAATAAATGTAAGATATTCCTATCTATTTTTTTCCAGAAACGTTTAGTTTTCAACTATGGGTTTAGCAAACCAAACCATAAAGCTCAACTCTATATAATAACTTGTGTAGCAAAATAAGCTTTATGTCAGGCTAAAATAATATATTTAGGATAAGATGTTCAGAAGAGAAAAATATAGAAAAAGAAAAATGTAAATTTACTTCTCCAAGTAATATACTGTTGATTTGGCTCAGCTAGAACTATTAGTTAGGAAATGACAAAAAAAAAGAAAAAATTGGACTCAGTGCTAGGAGTTAAGCAATGGTGGATGGGAACATAGAATCCAAAACAGTTAAAATATTGTACTCACTGCTCAAACTCCAAAGTGCTTGTCAGTAGTTCTTTTTCTGCTACATCGTCAAACCTTCAAATCACGATTTCTTCATATATTCAGTGTCAAACAAGACTTTGAAGAGAACATGAGAAATATCAGTAATAACTCTCTACTCAGCATTAAAAAAGCGACATAGGTTTGTTGAAAGGATGGAAGAAAATCAGTGCATGTCACTGACAGCATTTAATGAGGTAGGTTCCACATGCAGAACCTTGGCAACTGGTGATTTCAGAAGAAGGAGGTCTCCTGGCCTTGCAACTGAGAAAAAAAGAGAATAATGTATGAAGCCTTTTTAAAAAATTCAAGAGATGTGTGTGAAAGTGATATAGCTGCCCAAATCTCATGTCAAATTATAATCCTCAATGTTGGAGTCTGGGAGGTGACTGGATCATGGAGGTGTTTCTTATGAATGATTTAGCACCATCCCCTTGGTGCTGTTCTCCTGATAGTGAGTGAGTTCTGGCAAGATCTGATTGTTTAAAAGTATGTAGCACCTTGCCCTGCTCACTCTGTCTCTTGTTGCTACTCCAGTCATGTGAAGTGTATGCTCCCCCTTTGCCTTCTGCCATGATTGTAAGTTTCCTAAGGTCTCACAGAAACCAAGCAGATGCCAGCACCATTCTTCCTGTACAGTCTGCAGAACTGTGAGCCCATTAAACCTCTTTTCTTTATAAATTACTCAGTCTCAGGTATTTCTTAACCACAATATAATAATGGACTAATAAAAAATGCTTTCAATAACCATATCCATGGTTTTCCTTTTCCCTAGCATCTTGGTCCATGTAACTGAAAGTATAAATGCTTCCATCCTTCCCTTTCCTCATCTTTCTTTCTTTTCTTCTATTTTACTTCTGTACTGTCTCCCTTCCCTTCTGAAAATAGTAACAGATGGTCAGTTATGAGGCTAGGTAATGAGTGATCAAGAAAGGCTTAGCCCTTAATCATGGATTTTGTAGTTTACTGGTGAACACAGGCAAGTGAACAGATAAGTAAAATAGCATCGAAGTACCAAAGTTGCAGAGGTATTTAGGGGCGATGGGCAGGGAAAGCAGAGAAGAGTTTCTGGAGAGCAATATCCAATTGCAAGTGATTCTCTATCCACCCTTTCGCTTCTCAAACTCTCTTCTTATGTAAATGATAACTATGAGCTTTTCAGTTAGTATGTTGTTATTAAGCTTTAATTAAAGAGAGACTTTCTTCCTTTCCTTCCTACAATCTAGGTTTTGCCTTACAACATGACTATAAACTGAATTAAAGTAAGAAACTCTTTCCTTCTGTCTTGGTCTCTGTATCATATAGGGATACAGTCGTTTACGTGGATAAGCATTATTGTGGAAGAAAAGGAAGTAGGTAAATGAGCACATTTGAATAATTGACACCTACCATCTTAAATACTGTCCAACCAGTAGGCATATAAGAACAATCACTACCCCTCCAACTTTGATTGTATATCTTGTCCTAACTTTGTACAATTCCTTTTATATTCACAAACCTAAATTCATCTGTCTCATTAGGAAAGGAAAACTGTGTTACAGGCTGGACTCTAACAGCTCTCTTACTCCTGTAAAAGCTTGAGAATTTTTGTATATGTATTTAATCATATTCTAACAGGAAACACAAGAACTCTGAATCAAAGAACAGGGCAATTTTTACTCAGAATATCTCCGCATCTGGTTCCCAGGCCTCATTCCCCACAAGGTAAAAGTCAGATGTTCATCTGTATATGTAGTGGGGTGCAATACATGAGAGGAACCTTAACATCATGAGATCAGAGCTTATATGAGAAGGCTGGCACTTTTGCAAATTCTCTCCCTACAGAGGTGTTAGCTGGAATTGAAGCAAATCCTCTTTGGGGAAAGGGAGGAAAAGGTCTCTACCTTGGAATGTAAGTAAACGGCTCTAGGCACGATAAAGTCTCTAAATCTCTCTGGAGCATACACTACCTTTAACCTCCAAGGCATGCTTGCCATTCAATCATTGTTTAACAAACATTGGAGGTCTTTTTTTTCTTAGAAATCTCGTAGCATGCAGAAACCTGAAAATATTCCTTGAAAATTGCCTCCCAACAGGAATTAGAAAGATTTAATTAACACCAATATAATGGTGGGCAATGGTAAATTTAAAACTAAAACCTACTCTCACAACTACTTACTCCATGATCTCTATGCTACATCACACATGTATACTCTTTCCTTAGAGGAGACATGGAGAGTCAATGACTGATGAAGCTGAGAGTTTGGAATAGTATTTCTATCATTCCTACCAATTTGGATCTGATATTCCGAAAGCTAGAAGGTAGGTCAATATAGGAAAGAAAGGAAAGTGATTGATTGCAGCTGGAGCAGTACTTTTAAAAATGGTGAAGAGAGATGCATATATTTAAGTATATGTCTAGAGGATAAAGCAAGAGGTAATACTCCCCAACACAGTAATGACTAGGATTAAGTTTATACTCCAAACACATAAGGTGAATATACAATGGAAAATGATATACCAATCTCCGTTCTGAATCCAATAAAACAATTCCTAAACTTAGGCAAGTACGATAGGCAGAATTTTAAGCTGGCCCCCAAGATTCTCACCTTATTTTATTTCCTCCCCTTGAATATGAGTCCATCCTGTGAGTCTGATGGGATAGCTTTCCTATGCTTATGTAACACTATAAGGCCATGAGGCAGTATTTTGCAGATGTAACTAATATACTTAATCAGTTGCCTTTGAGTTAATCGAAAGTCACAGCATCCTATGAACTTAATCTTATCAGATGAGGTCTTAAAGGAATGTCCTGCCAGCCTGGAGTAACTAAACCTCTAAGGGGTGAAAGTGCTTCCAAGGCTACAACCAGGAATACAGTGGGATATCAGTCTTCTCACTACACATACATGAATCTCACTAACAACCAGTGAGCTGGGCAGAGGCCACAGGCCTCAGCTGAGATCACAGCCCTCACCAATACCTTGATTTCAGCCTGGTCAGACCCTGAGCAAGTACCCAGCTAACCCTGGGTACCTGGACTGCTGATTCATGAAAACTGTGAGATAATAACCTTGTGTCCTCTCAAACCACTCTGCTTGAAGTAATTTGTTATAATAAAGTAATTTCGCAGATTTGGTGGAGACACGAACAATATATAAAGATCTCTTGCAATTCTATGAACAAGCAATAACACACCATTTGTAATAGTATCCAAACTATAATAAAACACAAAAGACAAAAGACCTAAATAAATGAAGAGTTAGGTCATTTTCTTAGAAGGAAGATCTCAATATTATAAACATGGCAAGTATCCACTAATTAATCTATGCATGCATTTCAATTTCAATCAAAATCTCAAAAATGTGTCTCATGAAATCTGAAAAGCTGATTATAAAATTCAAATATGAAAGTAAGAGACTAAAAATAGATGAATCCTTATGGAGGAGAAAGAGGAAAGAGGCTATGGCTCACCAGGTTTCAACTTGTTAAAACTAAATAATTAAAGCAAGTTGTTATTTGTGCAAGTATAGAAAAGTACAGCAAATAAGCAAACTGGAGTTTTGAAAACTTCAATATGTTTGAGAACTTGCTACATTAATTTCTAATAACATTCCAAGTCATGTCAGAGGGGATGGGGATTCATAAATAGTGCATAAACAATGGACTATTTAACTAGAAAGTTAGACCAAAGTTAGACCCTTGGGTACATGTGTCTTAAGATTTTCTCGACATTAAATGCTGGACATGAAATTGGTCTTCTTTGAAAGGGATGGACTGCTTCAGCATTACTGGGTTTAAAAAAGTGATTGCACCAGCTTACATTTGCATCAGAAAATATTGAAAGCTTCTGCATGTGCCTACACCCTGAATACATTTGAAATTATCAGACATTTCATATCACTCCAGACATGCAAACATATTTCATCTGTATTAAAGAGAATGTGAAAAGCAAAATTGAAAAACTCTTGAAAGATGATACAGAGGCTTTGTGTATTGCTGTATTAGGATAAGAAATTATTTTAAGGAAAACAATGATAATTTATACAGAAATAGGTTAATATTTTGATTACATGAAACCATAAATAGTCATAAACTGCTAGGCAGCTAACATATCCGGAAAATTAAAAGCCACAGACTGGAAAAGAGGCTTGTTATATGCATAGACAAGATTAGTAAACACAATGTATAAATAATTTTGCAAATCAATAAGAGAAACTCCCTCCCAAAAAAGAGCAATAAGTAATATATAAAGAAAGAAACAGAAATAGGCAATAAACAATTTTTGAACATAGAGGGATGCTCAATTGCACTTATAAAAAAATCACAAATTAAATTAAAAATTAAAATTTGTACCCAGATGATGTTTAAATTAATGTCTGAAAATTTCAAATGTATTCAGGATATAGGCACACGCAGAAGCTTTCAATATTTTCTGATACAAATGTAAGCTGGTGCAATCACTCTTTTAAACCTAGTAATGCTGAAGCTGTCCTTCCCTTACTAAAGCAGACCAATTTCACTTCCAGCATTTAATGTCAAGAAAATCGTAAGACACATGTACCCAAGAGACTATTCATTGTAATATTACTTTTGAAAACAGGATCACAATCACTCAGGCAGTGAAAGGATACATCTCAAAAACATAGGTGTGAAAATAAGTCACTGAAGATACCTATGTACAAAATAAAGCATAATTGAATTATGAAAGAATAAATATGTGACAACGTAAGTGGAAAAATTGCATGATTATCCATGGGGGTACTGCACACCAATTTTAAAATAATACTCACCTCTGTGGAGAAATGGGGTCTCAGGATGAGTGGAATCTCAGCTTTATCTGTGACACTTTGTTTCTTGAGAGATGTGTGGAGTAGAGGAGGGAAGTGATGAGGGGAGTGAAGAGGAAGAGAGAGGAAGACAGAGAAGAAAGGAAGGAGTGAAGAAGAAGAGAGGAGAACAGAGAAGAAAGAACAAGATTAAAGCTTTTAGTGCATAAGCAAGTGCCATTATTGTTTCATTAATGTTTTGTAAATATAGAAAATTTTATGATTAAAAAATCTTTGTTTTTTAAAAGTGAGTTTAAAGGGGACAGAGAAGCAGGAAAGCCAGATTAGCAGGGATAATTTTTTTCCTTGGGAATGTTAAGAACAATTAATGAAGACAAATGGCCTAGATTAGTGGCTTTCAACATTTTTGGCCATAATCCATAGGGAAAAAAAATGCATTTTACCTCTAGACTCAGTATCTGCAAAGATTTTACGAAACACTACTTAACCCTGAGTGTGCTAGATGCACTGGTTCTTCTTTTGTTTCAATTTGCTTTGTTTTGTTTCCCAGTCTATGTTAGATTATGCTGTGCTGTCTGCACTATGCTGTCATTTTTCCTTTTCTATTTTATTTTTTTCCTTTTATTTTAGTTGACATGTGATGACTGTACATATTTATAAGGTACAGTGATGTTTGAATACAGGTATACAATGTATAATGATCAAATCAGGGTAATCAGGATGTCCATTGCCTTAAATATTTGTCATTTCTTTGTATTGGGAATGTAAAATGCCAATCCTGACCAATTGTATTGACCAGTTCTATTACCTTTGAGACTTACTAGTGGATCATGACTCATCGTTTGAAACATATTGGCCTAGTGCCAAGAAATAGACAATTGCATTAGATCTGCAATTTAATACTGACTTTGGCATTGTCTGTAAAATCTAACATAACTCGCTTGACTGTGTTGCCTCAGTTCCATCTTATGAGAAATGGAAATGACAATGGCATGAGGCTCATCCATTCATTATTTACTGAGCATCTATCAAGTGCCAAATCCTTATTAAATACTGAGGGGATCAAAATAGTTGATGTTATTGAAAATGCTTTTTGTTGGTGAGAGGACCACACTATTTTCATTGTTTTACAAAATGACAAAGATAAAGAATCAACAAAATATAGACAGCAAAATGTAGAATCAATTCAATTGAACCAAAGAATTTTTTTTTTTTTTTTTACAAGACCTGGACGTCTCAAATATAGTCCTCTGGAAAATGTAAAACATATGGACATGGGATATAAAATGTTTTATAGGAAAACTTTCCATGTTATGTAGTAAATACGAATTGTACACTTTGACTCTCTGGTGAATAAAAATGTGGCAATACTTTCAATCATCAAATTAAATCTTACTCTTGGCTCTCCCTTCCTGGAAGGGGTATGATCCTTTGTGGGGGCTGGCTTCTTCATCTCTTCCGTTCCCTCCCTCAATCACACTTATAGGGTGCTTGTGGTGTTTAGTAAACAAGAGAAGGGGCTGCAGTCTTCATTTGTTGTGTTTGCTGCTGGGGTGGCCCATGGTCCATTCCACCACCTCCTCCCATTTACCCAAGTGGGGCAAGGAGACTGCTTTTTGGTGCTCCCATCTGCAAGGCCGGTGGACCCCATGAACCTCCATGTCTACACTCCAGACTATCAGACACCTTAGGCTGAGATGGATCTGTACCATCTCACCCACAATCAACACTCACCACCACAGAAACAAACACTCCCTAAAGCAAACATCTGCTTTCCCCCTCCATCTGCCTTCGGGATGCCTATTAGCTCCCGTCCACCCAGGTTTTCTGCTCTCCCAGCCCCAGGACCTCATCCTACCTCCTCAACCCTAGAACAATTCAGTTCTTCTTGAAAATTCAAACCTCTTAAAGGTAAGCTGAGGAGAAATGACTCCTGCACCATATTAGTTCCTGAGTATATTGTGAGGATGGCAAATGGAAAAGCATTTATGATTATTCCAGATTATTCCATGGCTGTAAAGCATAACACAAATTAATAGCTCACTGCGTTTTTCTGAAATTTCACTCATGTGAAAGTGTTTGTTATGTAGACATAAATAACTGTAGAAGACAATGTTTATATAGTTACATTTGATGATAATTTTTTTCCTTTTAAAAATGCTTTATTTTACCACATCTAATTATACATTCTTTTAACAAAAAGCAGGAACTCAAGATTCACATAGTATTAATTGATATATTTATCAGTTCCTCAGATTGTTGTATTCAAGTATCTTATTAGAAGTGAATTCTCCCATTTTTCCTTTATATATTTCGAGAATATTAAGTTGGTAAATATCAAAACTATCAATAATTTTCTTTTTCATTTTTTTTTTTTTTTTGAGACAGTCTCACTCTGTCACCCAGGCTGGAGTGCAGTGGCACAATCTTGGCTCACTGCAACCTCTGCCTCCTGGGTTCGAGCAATTCTCCTATCTCAGCCTCCCAAGTAGCTGGGACTACAGGTGCCCACCACCATGCCTGGCTAATTTTTGTATTTATAGTTGAGACAGGGTTTTCACCATGTTGGCCAGGTTGGTCTCAAACTCCTGACCTCAGGTGATCCACCCACCTCAGCCTCCCAAAGGGTTGGAATTAGAGGTGTGAGCCACTGTTTGTTGTTGTTGTTGTTGTTTGTTTGTTTTGTTTGTTTTTTGAAACAGAGTCTCACTCTGTCACCCAGGCTAGAGTGCAATGCAACCTCCACCTTCTGGGTTCAATCAATTCTCCCACCTCAGCCTCCTGAGCAGCTGGGACTACAGCCATGTGCCACCATGACTAGCTAATTTTTGTATTTTTTGTAGAGATGGAGTTTCACCATGTTGGCCAAGCTTGTCTCGAACTCTTGACCCCAAGTGATCTACCTGCCTTGGCCTCCCGAAGTGCTGGGATTACAGGTGTAAGCCATCACACCTGGCCAATATCAATAATTTTAATATTTTCCTTGTGATGATACATTTTATCCTGATTCAGAGACTCTCTGTATCCACAGTAATGTGCTTTGACCATTTTATCTATGAACTACCTCTAGGTATCTTAGCTGTCTTTTGGTTAGCATTTGCTTGATACATTTTTTGCAGTCTTTGACTCCTCTATGTGCTTTTCCAGGCCCTTGTGTTTTAAGCCTGTGACTTGTAAATAACAACAAATTTCAAACTCCAATTCGACAGCCTCTGCCACTATTAAAAGGAGTCTATTAATTTTTATTCTAATTACTGATTTATTTCTGTAATTATAATTATGCTTTCTAATTACTTTTATAATTTAATGCTTTTCCATCTTCATCTTTTACTTCTATGACTGCTTTTTTTTAAAGTCAGTGTTTTTTCTCCAATAATTTGGACCTTTTAACCATTTTTAAAATTACCCTAATTATAATACATTCACATCATAAAATATTGGGTTACTTAATATCTCTAGCCTCCCCTGAAAAACACAAAAAACATAAAATTCATTAATTATGATAAACTTACTCTTAATGTTCTCAATGTTTAGTTCCATTTAAAACATTTTCTTCTAAAGCATTTGTATTTTATTACAATCTCAAGTGGCGAATATACGTTTAGATTTACTGACGTGTAGATATTTAGTTTTACAAATTTTTTTCTACAAGTTGCTTTTTCTTTTTGTTTTTCAGATTTATTTTCTCTTATTTTGAAATACAGTCTTGTCAAAGCATTATTCAAACATAAAAAAAAATCGTAGAAAATAATGTGTGACAAAGTTTTATTTAGCAGCAAAATAACACGACTGGTTCAAAAGACAATTTCAGAAAATGGGATATAAAGTCAGTGAGGACAAAGGAATGCTAAATTAAAAATGCTGTGAGAGTGAGGGAAAGGGTAGAAAAAAAATAATAAAAAATACCCAGAATGCTGTTAGTTACAAAGCCATTTAATATTCTACAGGACAATAAAACCGTAACTTTCATGATATGTTCTCTACTGAGCAAAACCAAAATATCATCACACCTTCACAGTTTTACTGTAGAATGTCTAAACCCTAATCATTTTTGCAAACGGTCTTACATTCTCCTGGAGAATCAGCTGACCCCCAGGTAAGCTTGTTGGAAAATTGCCTTGCTTCTCTGACATTTATCTTTGCTTTACTTCCAAGTTTCGTATAATTTTTATTAACATTCAAAGTCTTTTATCTGAAGTTGTGATGGTTAATTCTCCGAGTATTTTTGTGTGTGTGAGCGTGAATGGGGCTTCTGAACATATCTCTCTTTACCATATTTCTGAATAGCTTAACAAGACATGACATCCTAGATTAACAGTTCTGTTCCCTCAGCCTTTGGAACACATTCTGCTGCTCTTAATGATCCACTGCTTCTCTGCTTGTTACTGCTTTTCAGTAATTTGTTGTCTGTTATTCTGGCTGCTTTTAAGTTCTCATTGTCTTTGGTGTTCAGCAGTTTCAAAAGAGTGTTTCCAGGTGTTAATTTCAGTTTGTCTCACTTGGAATTGGTTTGACTTTCTGCACTTGATCATTCAAGTATTTTAGAAAAAGGTACTGTAAAAATTCTAAACCTATGATTTTCCAATATAGCACTCCCTCCTAGTTCCATCCTTTCTTTCATCTTCTGAAATTCTGAATAGATCTATTTTAGTCAGTCTTTTCCTACTGGGACTTAGCCTTTGTCTTATTTTTTTAATTTGCCCGTCTATGATGCATTAAAGTTATTTAATTAAATCTGTCTCCTAGCTTAACAATCCCTCTCCAGCCATGTAAAATCTGCTACTTCATCTTTTCAATTAAAAAAAAAATCAGTGTTATCGCTTTTCATGTCTCCAAGTCCTCTTGGCTCTTTTAAAATATGTATTGGGATTTTAAAATTTTCCTTTATTTTTTTTATTTCATTTAACCGTTTAAGGAAAACCATTTTACATACTTTTGGGATCAACCTAGTCACTAGAATTCTTAGAATTCTAATTAAGTCATTTTTTCTGGGGACTCTTCATGGTGGTTTATTTCTTCATGAACTCTGTTCATCTTGTCTTGGTGCAATTAACCTGGGACCACTTTAAATTACTTACTTATCTTAGAGATTTTAAAATTATCCTAATAATATGTAGTAACAATTTAGCATCTTATGATTTGGAATTCCTAGAGAAGATGGTTTTCCTAACCCAATCCAGTGCCCAGGCTGAGACAAATGTATATCCTTACCATGCTGTCTTGAGGTGATTTTATTTTTTCTAGACAACCATTTCTCTGACGGTAGAGTCCTATTCCTTGCGTGATGTAGAGGGATTTCACGTTCAACTCTTCACCTTGCTTAATTCTAAAACCTCCTATGTCTCTAAAACCTAAGAACAACATTCGTAAATGTCTACAGAAAACTCTTATCCGTGAAGCCTGTGCACCACTTTTTAGCAGCTCTCTCTCTTTGAGCTAAGAGCTCACTGCTTGTTAGAAGCTCTCTCTGTTTGAGCTAAGAGTTTCCTTTGCTTTATAGTAAACTTAGAGATTTAAAATGAAATTTGTTTTATACATGTCTGATGCTTCTAGATGTTTTTGTTTAGGTGGAGGACTTTTAGAATATATTTCCAACAATATAAGTCATAGGCACCCATTCTCAGGATTATTTTTTTTCTTTTGGGAAATATAACATGTGCAAATGAGGAACTAAGCCAAGAGGAAGTCATGAGATTCTTAAAAAAACAAACACAAAAACCAGTGGGGAACAGAGACAAGGGGAAACTCTTGGATGACAAGAATACAGCAGTTGTAGGGCAATCAGACTGAACTGGAGCAGCAGAGTGGGGGCTCTGGAAGGTGTGATATACAAAATTAAATAAAGAAACAAACAAACACTCAAATAATGAGAATAACAGATTACCTGATATGGTCAATCATGTGAAAAAATAGCTTTCAGAGGAATTTTACTTGTGTTTTAAGCAATTTTACTTGTTGAATTAAAAAATATAAATATATAACATGAAAAAAGCAATCATTATATCTGTATCAGTCAGGGTTCTCCAGAGAGATAGAACTAATGGAATACACACACACACACACACACACACACACACGTATATGTTACATAATGTGCGTGTGTGTGTATATACATATGAGTTTATTAATGATTAACTCACATACTCATGAGGTCCCACAATAGGCCATCTGCAGGCTAAGGAGCAAGGAGAGCCAGTCTAAGTTACAAAACTGAAAAAGTTGGAATCCAATGATCAAGGGCAGGAAGCATCCAGCAGAGGAGAAAGATGTAGGCTGGGAGGCTAGGCCACATTCACATTTTTCTGCCTGTTTTATATTCTAGTAGTGCTGGCAGCTGATTAGATTGTGCCCACCCAGATTAAGGTTGAGTCTGCCTTTCCCAGTCCACTGACTCAAATGTTAATCTCCTTTGGCAACACCCTCACACACACACCCAGGATCAATACTTTGTATCCTTCAAGCCAATCAAGTTGACATTCAGTATTAACCATCACGATCTCCAACAAAATAATAAGATGGACATAAAAGGAAAGATGATCACAGTATATTAGGGTCAGATATAATTGATACTGATCTAGGCAACAATGTGGATACTAATATTGATTCGACCAGAAGTTATGATACATTTATATTATATATTTACATTAGAGGGATAAAGAAGATGTCTGTGAGGTGTTAGTGTGGAGGGAAGGAAAAGCAATGATAGGTAAATACTAAAACCATAATTTCCTCAATAAGAATTGAGTAGAAATTTTCTAAAATGAATTGATTATAAAATAACCTGATATACATATCATTTAGAGAACATAGAGTTGATTGGGATGCAGAAAGTGTAAGTGGAGAAGAATGTCTAAGGTAACTTAGATGGACAAGTTACTAAATGAATGAGACTTTATTCTTTCTTAGAAATCATAAAAAACCAATAATCTCTGCTAAAGATAATTTTGATAATGGTTACAACCAAAAATTAATAATATATTGATTTGCAGAGTAAGTACGCATTCTGAAGAGGACAGGATGAAGAAGAACACAAGAGATGCAAGTTGCGTTTAATGGTCTACAAATTAGCAGGGACCAATATGACCTTGTGGGGTTACTGCTGTGGGGATGCACTCACAAGGAAGCCTTACTCTGGAGGTGAAGCAGAAGAGAACATCCTGGTCAACCAAATGTGGACTGACATGGAGGTACGGGAGGCCAACCTGGCAGCCCTAGTTCCAATGCTTACTGTGTTGAGAGCATACACAAATGACAAGCATTTCTAAGCCTCATTTGTCTCATCTGGAGAAGGAACTAGCATGAATAAACAACAAATGAGGATGAATGCCATTATGAAAATGATATAAAATTTGTATATGAAGATCGCTACAAAATGCTAGCTTTTCCAGGCTATTACACGACGACTAAGTGCGATTTTAACATTTTACCATTTTACTCTGAAATGAGATTCCAACATGCTAAACTCTAATTTTGTAATTGTATTAATCTGTTTTCACACTGCTATAAAGAAATACCCAAGACTGGGTAATTTGCAAAGGAAAAGGGTTTAATTGACTCACAGTTTCGCATGGCTGGGGAGGCCTCAGGAAGCTTACAATCATGGTGGAAGGGGAAGCAAATATATCCATCTTCACAAGGCGGCAGGAGAGAGAGGATTGGTAAAGGAAGAACTTGTCAAACACTTATAAAACCATTAGATCTCATGAAAACGTACTCACTATCACACAAGAAGCATGGGGGAAACTGTCCTTATTATCTAATCACCTCCCACCAGGTTCTTACCTCAACACATGGGGATTACCATTCAAGATGAGATTTGGGTGGGGACACAAAACCTAACCATATCAGTAATAGAGGAAGACCTTCGGAAGATTTCAATAAGAAATTATGTCATCAGGGGAAAAAATACTTGAGGGACTAAAGTTTAAATATTGACAGAGTTGTGTTGTTTTCTTCTTAATTTTAGAAAATGTTACTATATATATTTCCTACTCTAGTAGGAAAGAAATGGTGGTGGAAAATTAGATTTGTGTTGGTTCTTGAAGAGTAGTTTTGAATCCTAGGAACTATGGCAGTTAGTCTGTTTGATATGCTTGCATTAAAATGAAATAGGGTACTGGCTGACCTTTGCAGTCTGGAAGTATTTAAGTGTTTGGTAACCAATTTATTAATTCTTCTCACATCTGCTCCTAATGTGATTATGTGTAGATTATTTTTATGGCTTTGCTGAAAAGATATTAGGTGCTTGCTTGCTTTCCTGCAGCAGAAATTAAAGTTGAGCTTCTATTTCTTACTCTCATGGATGCTTTGGTCTTAAGAACTCACAGTTTGATTATTTTCACAAAGTTCTATTATTCTGGTAGATATTCTGTACTCTGTGCAAGCATTCCCTGTGGAATCTATAGTTCCACTCCGGGTAGAGAGATTTTGCTCTAGAAGAACAGGGACATAGTTAGAACCTGGAGGCTGAAAGTTTCCTTTTGCTTTTTTACTTAATAAATATCTTGTCATTAGTTAGGTCTGAGATGGTGTGAACTGACTGAAATCAGCCTTTCAATGTAAGTTAATGCTACTTTTGAGTCTGGAAATAGAGCAGTGGTTTAGGAAGTTTTTCCTTTTTCCTTCTCAGTATCTACTTACATTTTTTAATCAAGAACTTTCTCTTAAGGTTAAAAAATCTAAACATTTAAAGGAAATTCTCGTAGGCTTAGGAGACAACGAAAATATAGTAATATCAGATGACTGCTCCCACTGACAACGGCCACATGGCTGACTTCCCATAGTTGCCTAAACCCATTTGTTAGTGTTTTCAGGTCCTCACTGAAGCAGTGCCTTTTAATAAATAAATAAATAAATAACTTTTCTTTTAAAAGTTACTGAGAATAAAAATTACAGAACAAGGTTATAGGCACTTACATTGCTTATCAAGTGTTTTCTTTGTAAGCATGGTTCATGGCATTGGAAGCTCCAACTTTGGAGATGATGCTGTCCATGACAAAACTAACAACCACGAAAAAGTGATGGTCGAAAGAAAACAGTCCAAATTTACAGATGCTTTAACCTTCTTTTGGCCTTTGTATCAACTTTTATGTTAAAATATATAAAATTTAAAACAGATCATATTCTCATGTGACTCCTGGGCAATTTGCCCACCGTGTCACCCGTCTTGGGATTCCAGCCAAGAGGGTAGTTCTAATTATCTCTATTTTTCATTTCCTGGTAAGGAAAAGTTTTCCTAATTATTTAATAACTCTGATTCCATCTGAAATAAATTTCAGCATGTTCAATTTTGCCATCAGTGAAAGCCATGTTTTAATTCGTTTTCATCGTCACTATTCAGGAGGCTGTTGAAACCAGTGAATATCATTGTGCATGGAAACTTAAGGAATATGGTCGGAATGAAAGGATTATATTGGCTTCTGATTTTCATTACATCCTTATTTAAAAATGTATTATACACTCTACAGGTGTGAAGGAAGATAACACAAGAGTCCTTTTATTACTGCACCTTCACTGCTTAACCATTTGTCTGGTACATAGTACCTGCTCATTAAATAATTTAATTTACTGTAATTCATTCATTACTTAATGAATCAGTGAATATATCTGAATCTGCATGTGTCTAAATACATAAAACGTCACAGAAGACAGATTTCTTTTGCTTCATGATGGTGGTAAAAATGCTTTAGTGTGTACCAGAATAAAATTACATTAAAAAAGTACAAGCTCTTACCTGACCTTATCTATCCCAAGCATCATGTTGGTGAAGCTAACGATTTAAGATGTGAAGTGTGATATAGCAAGGAAAATTGTACTAACCAGGCTCTTCTGAACTGGTATTTCCCACAGTATGTAGGTGGTTGATGTAATCTGGTAGAGAAAAAGCCTTTTTTTTTTTTTTCCCCCCGAAGCATGGCCTAACAACACAGATTTCCAGAGCAATTATTTGAAAAAGTTTCAGTTTGAAAAATTTACTATGTAACCAGTTAAGAGCTCTGGCAGAGCACATTTCTTATAGAGGCATTTATATAAACCTGTTTCCATAGCATCTAGGCTCTCTGAAGCCTTGTCTTAGCAAAAGACAAGTGAAATAGGCAAGAATAGCCAGGTGATTTCCATCAGTATACATTCACTGAACACACCTGGTTAGCATTGTGGTGTACTTGGGAATCCAGAAAGATAAAGACTCAGAGGAGGATAAAGTTCTCCCATAAAAGAACCCTCAGGGTAACTGGAGGTGGAAAAGAGATTTCTAAAATAATAATTACGATATGGTGCTAGAACTGAGGCTTAGATTCATCCACTGCCCCAGCCACAGAGCTGTCAGCTAGGAAAGAGTGACTAAACAAAATGCACCTATCAAGTGATTTGGAAGTCCAATGCAAGGGACAGATCCACTTTCTGGGTGAATGAGTGAGGGCTTTGGGGATGAGTGTGAATGGAGATGAGAAATTTTCGGGGCAGAGAATGGTAGACAGAGCTCTTAAAGGCACAGGGGAACAGTAAATATAAATGCACAGAAATGGTAAAGAATTTGGAATGTTTAGAATATATAACTAATAGACTTATTCCTGTTTTGTTTGTATGTTTGTTTTTTTGTTTTTTGTTTTTTTAAAAAACTAAAAATAGCTTAGACCAGGTATGGTGGCTCACACCTGTAATCCCAGCACTTTGGGAGGCTAAGGTGGGTGGATCACAAGGTCAGGAGTTTGAGACCAGCCTGACCAACATGGTGAAACCCCATCTCTACAAAAATTAGCCGGGCATGGTGGTGCATGCATGTTATCCCAGCTACTCAGGAGGCTGAGTCAGGAGAATGACTTCAACCCAGGAGGTGGAGTTTGCAGTGAGCCGAGATCGTGCTACTGCACTCCAGCCTGGGTGACAGAGTGAGGCTCCATTTCAAAATAAAATAAAATAAATAAAATAAAAAGGTAAGTAAAAATAGCTTAAATATAACTTAAACCTTCAGGTCTTGTTATAACTGACTGTGGCCATCATATTCCTCTATTCAAATAGTGAAAATATTACATCCATCCTGTGAGGCAATTGTTTTAAGAGGGCATCCAACTTGTCTTGTAGAGTCTAAGCTCTAAGAACAGTTATGCAGACTACAGAGAAGGATGATCCAGCTCATTTTTTTTTTTTTTTGGACAATGAAAAGATATTAACTTTCTGCTCATATGTTTATGTTCTACTGTAGTTGACCTCGCTTAGCATACCATTTTCTAGTTGATTTCAAACACCCTTTCACTCTCACCTAATACTATTTACTACGTTTCCAATAATATAACCTACCCTGCTTCTTCCCAGGACTCCTTGCCATATCTAAATATCTTATTTTCTTTATCTTTTCTGTGTATTAGCGGCTACCAGTATGTTATCTGCGTCTCCTGCTTTCCATTGTCCTCCGAAGTCTCTCTAGAGTAGCATTTCTGCAGGCAGAAATGCCAGGGAGAAGCCATTTGTATTAGTCGAACTATCAGAGAATAAAAGTTTAAGTTATTTTTATAAGTTGTTTATATTAAAAGGGCTGTCTATTCATTAGCTTGTTTATTCTAAACATTTGAAATTCTTTACCATTTCTCTGTTCTTATATTTACTGTTCCTCTGTACCTTTAAGAGCTCTGTCTACATTATCTGCCCTGAAAATTTCTCATCTCCATTCACACTCATCCCCAAAGTGTTCACTCAATAAGAAGCAGGGTGGTGACATGTGAGAGCAGAGGAAAGAACTGCTGTTTACTGTTTTGTTGACTCCACATAATTTTAAATGGTAGATGAGATACTTTCTCAACTTTACTGATAAAATATTTACATCACTGGGAGATCACATATGCCTTACCTAAATATCATAGCTGGACATGGTGAAATGAGGAGTCCACTAAAACTTTCTGTCATCCAAAGCTTTTGCTGCTATCTATTACTTTCCCTCACAGAGCTATGGGTGTACTCATGTTTGTATGTTCTTTGAAGTGTCATCTGCCATATGTGACTTACGTCTCTGTATATCACAGTCTGTTTGACACCTTTGCTCAATATGCATCACTGTATCTTTGATTACTATACAGCAACTTGGCTCACAGCCATATTCCTCAGCATTTTACGACTATCCCACATTGCCTTATTTAGGGTTTCAAACATCCAGGGAGATGTTCCTACCATAGTATTTATTTGAGCTTGGTATTTTAATTTTACCATAGTATCTGCAGAGTTCCCAAACCACTGGGTAAAGCTTTGGTAACCTTTATATTTTTCACTGAAGTTTCTCAAACACCTTTACCTAGTTCCTCTCTGATCTCTACAAATTACGAACTTGTTTGCCAATGTCTTGGTCCATCTTCTGTTGCTGCAACTGAATACCTAAGAGTAGGTAATTTATAACGAGAAGAAATGTATTTCTTACACTTCTGCAGACTAGGAAGTTAAAGGTGTAGGGGACACGTTTGACCAGGGCCAGCTTCCTTGTGGGGACTCTGCAAAGTCCTGAAGTGGTGCAGGGTACCGCATGGTGAGGGAGCTCATGATAGCTGGCCAAACTGGCTTTTGTAACAGACCCACTCTTGTGATAACCAACTCACTTCCTGGATCAGCCACTGATCCGTTAATTCCCTGACCTGTGAATGAATTAATCCATTCAGGAAGGCATTGCCAAAGGCCCTACATTTCAACATTGCTGCACTGGGGACCAAGTTTCTAAGACATCAACTTTTGGGAAACTCATTCAAACCATAGCTGCTGGTTTTGAAGAATTTCTGAGATCTGACCACAAACTGACCCTTACACCTATATTTTTTCTTTTTTACTATTATTTCTCAGTATGAATCTTTTTAAAAATTTTTTAAAATTACAGTCTTGCTCTGTCACCCAGGCTGGAGTGCAGTGGTACGATCTTGGCTCACTGCAACCTCCGTCTCCTGGGTTCAAGCAATTCTCCTACCTCAGCCTCTCCAGAAGCTGCGATTACAGGCATGCACCACCAATCCCAGCTAATTTTTGTATTTTTAGTAGAGATGGGGTTTCGTCATATTGGCCAGTCTGGTCTTGAACTCCTGACCTCAGGTGATCCACCCATCTTGGCCTCCAAAAGGGCTAGTATTACAGACATGAGTCACCGCGCCTGGCTCAATATGAATCTTGAAGGCATTCAGATAACTTAGTTCCTGGCCATTTTATGCAATTGCCATGGGCTTTCTTACCTCAATACTTATTATTATTATTTTTTTAATGCACACAGGCTCCTCATCACTCCTACCCCAATCTACTCCTCCCTCTGTTTGTGGTTACTTCAGCCTATCCCTGCAGTTTCTCAGTTCAAACACCCTGGAATTATCCTAGAATTTCTCTCTTCATACCCATATCAAATCCATCAGCACCTCTTGTTGATTTTACTCTTCAAAATATTTCTAGAAACCAATACTTTTCCACTGCTTCTACTGCTATTATTCTGTTCTGCTGGACTGTCATCTCCTACCTCCCACCTACATTTCAAAAGTCAGTCAAAGAACAGGTGCTCTCACCTCAGACTTCCCTTCCTGTCAGATCTTGCCCTGCTTTATTCTACCACAGTGAGAGAAGCCAAACAATCACATGTGAAGGCATATGACATATCCCAGCAATTCTCCACTCCCTGAATGTAGAATGAAGATTTAAGACACCCCACAAGGCTCTTGAATATTTGGTTCTCATATCTGTCAAATTTTGTCTTTCAAATAATTTCCTCTCAATCAACATGCTTTAGAAATATTTTCAGCCTGCTCCTCTCAGGTATCCTCCCAGCTCAGGCTCTTTGGACATGTTCCTTCTGCCTGAAAAGCTTATCTCCCGATACCCACATTGTTTACTCTTTGCTTCTGTGCTTTTTCAGTATGGTTTTCCATGACCACTCTTCTTTTCTTTTCTTTTCTTCTTTTCTTTTCTTTTCTTTTCTTTTCTTTTCTTTTCTTTTCTTTTCCTTTCCTTTCCTTTCCTTTCCTTCTTTTCTTTCTTTTCTTTTCTTTTCTTTCTTTCTTCTTTTCTTTCTTCCTTTCTTTTTTTTTCCTTTTTTCTTTTTTTTTTTTAGTCTTGCTGTGTTGCCCAGGCTGGAGTGTAGTGGCACACTCTCTGCTCACTGCATCCTCTGCCTCCTGGGTTCAGGCGATTCTCATGTCTCCGTCTCCCAAGTAGCTGGGAATACAGATGTGTACCATCACTGCTGCCTAATGTTTGTAATTTTAGTAGAGATGGGGTTTTGGTGTGTCAACCAGGCTGGTCTTGAACTCCTGGGCTCAACGGACCTGCCAGCCTCGGCCTCCCAAAGTGTTGAGATTACAGGCGTGAGCCACACTGTGCCCAGCCTGATCACTCTATTTTAAATGTATCTTTAGTGAGTACTTCCTACCTTCCTTCTCAGCTTTGGTTTTGTACATGTTACTTACCACAATCTAACTTTTAAAAAATAGATATGGTACATATATTTTTCAAAAATGTTTGGCCCCTTCATGTTAAATGTGAGCCACCTAAAGCCAATACTTTTTGTCTATTTTTTTACTGCCCTTTCCCAGTTTACTCAAGTCCATATCACATATTAAAAATTAAATGAATGCATGAATGGAATTTATTCCTTCAGCCAAAATGGAATGATAGGGATTGAATTTACCTTCCTAGCTGATACAAAAATCAGGCTAATGAACATGAAACAGCAGTTTTCAAGATACCAGACACAAGGTGATAAAGAATAGTGATCCCTTTGAGACAGTAAACAATAAGGAAAACCTTACAGTTTTCCAAATGAACCACTTTTGGAGAGTCTTCATGCATGATGTGGGGAAGGAAAATACAGATAAAGCTAGGGGACTCTTTGAGATTCATAGTTGAAGCAGAGCATTCAGGGATAACAAGGAGACTAGAATTTTTAGGCCAGAATACTTGAGAGAGTGAGCTGCACAAAGAGAACCCCAGAGATTTGAAGAGGGTTCCACCAAGGATTCATCTGAGTGTTAACCAACACATACACATGGAGAAAATACCCAAGGCCAAGGGAATAATTCTCCAAAATGATTATAGGTAGAAGTGTCCAGTTCTCATGCAGTTCTGGGAATATTACCTGCACCCATGTTCTGGAAAACCTAGTTGGATAAAATCAGCCCTATACTGAGCATTTCCTCAGTCCATCTAACATCTTCAAAGCAACCCTTGAGAGAACCAAAATGTTTCCAAGTAACTAAAATGAGTCTCAGAGAAAAAAGCTCAAGAATATTGTTAAGAATATAAAAATATACAGGACCCAGCAAATTAACATTCACAATTTCTGGAACATATCAAATATTACCAGACAGGAAAAGAAGCAGGAAAATACCACCTGTAAAGGGGAGAAAAATCAATCAATTGAAGTTGACGTGGAACTGACACAGAGGTAATATTTAGTGGACAAAGATGTTACAGTGGCTATTACAACTGTATGTGTAACTTTAAAAGGAAACTTTGGATAGTGATAATTATATTTATTATTTCGATTGTGGCGATGCCTTCGTAGGTGTGCAATAATGTCAAAATGTATCAATTTGCACACATTAGGTATGTGTATTTTATTGTACATTGATATAATTCAATTAAAAATGAATGAAGAAATGAACGAAAGATCCTCTTTCATTGCAGCTCTCATCCTCTAGTGCCTTTCTTGGTCCATTATGGTATATTACCTTGTAAAGTATAGATATCACTATACATAAGAGCAGAAATCATGACATATTTACATATATTTGTATCACCTATGGTGTAACAATATATACAAACTTTACTTACAATTCATATTTGACAGATAAATTAAAAAAACTCGTAAGCACCCGAATACAGTATAATTGTCAAATGTTCTACGCTTTTCTTTTTTTCTTCTTTATTTAACTTCTTCATAGAGTTACATAAGCAGGATCATTTTTAAATATGGTTATGAAATTTGGGAGCTTTGGTTGTCTTTTCCCTCTTCTTGGATTAGTTTTGTTTCCTCACCCTTTGCTTAGTAAATTTTTATCTTTTAGTTCTTAATTCTAAAACAACTCGAAAGAGTTAACTCCTCTGACCTTCAAGGTCATTGTTTTGGGTTCTCCACTAACAGGCTCTTGGGTGCCTGGACTTCTCTGTAGTACTAACCCACAAATGAAATGAAATAATGTAAGTATTCAGTACCTAATTTAGTGTTTGGATCTCCCACAAAGTGTACACTGAATTGACAAAAGGGCTGTGGCACTCGGTATGTACCCAAGAAGTATTTTGTTAGCTGTGACAGTATCTTAGGCTCCAGTCAACAATAGATACGAGGTTTCGAAGACACTTGCCACACAAAGATGCAAAATTTCAAAGAAAATGTTGAGAAATTCCTCATCAATAGGGAAGATGATTGAAAGAATGGAGGTTGGGAGGGAATATGAGGAGAATTACTTTGGAAATTGTGTACTGTAGTAAACACTTAAAGAATTTTGAGCAGGGAATTAACACAGTTTTATTTACATATGAGTAACGTCATTTTGGCTTTGGAGTGGCAGGCAAATGGGTTGGGCTAGAATGCTGTGATTAAGATGGGAAATAGACTTTTACTCTAGTTCAGTTAAGATTTCACATTATAATTTGCTGGGACCATTGTAATCACCTTCTCACTTATCTTCTGGCTTCTTCCTTTGCTACCCAGAGCGATCCAGTTAAAACACATCTTAAAGGACAGCTCAGATTATTTATCCGTGCAAATAGCTTCCATGTATTTATTCTCATCTCGTTCAAATTAAAATTCACAGCTTTCCCATGGACAACAAGGCTTTGTATGAACTGATGCTGGCTACTGACTTGCTACTCACTTGACCTCATTTCTACACCTCTCCCTTGGCTCACACTGCTCTGGCCTGATTCGTCATTTGGTTCTATGAAAATGCTAAACATACTCCTTACTCAAAGCCTTTGTATGTTCTTTCTGCACATGGCTATATGGCCTCTCAAATCTTTCTGGTCCTGCTAAATAAAATGTCATTTAAGAATATTTTCCTGACTGCCCTATCTTAAAAGAATCCCTCTTAATGCTTGATCTTTCTATATCCATTACTCTGTCTTATTTCTATGCATAGTATTAACATGTAACCTGATATGGGTATATGCTTGTTTGTTTCTAATTGTCAAACTCTCTCTCCCTCCCCTCCTCACCCCTGGAATATAATCTACACGGGAATGGGGATGTATTCTGTTTTCATTCACTCAGGCTATAATTATTGAGCACCTTCTATGAGGCAGGCACTGTTATGGAAATTGTCTATATAACAGTTAAAAGAAACAAACAGAAACCAAGGTTTTAGCTTTCAGTTCAAATTGTGTCCTGGTTTTTTTTTTTTTTTTTTTTTTTTCTGTTTTATTCTTAACACCTGGAAGAGTGTCAGGAACATAGTAGGGGCTTAATAACTATGCATTGAATGAATGTACAGTTCAGAGTTGATGACTTGAAAGAGGTCACAAGTAGAAGCGCCAGAAAGGAGGCGATAGGAAAGAAATTTGCAGATACAGAGTCACTAGGATACTTGTTAGAGGTGAGGAAAAGGAACTAATTTAGTGTGGCTGCCAGATTTCTAGTTCATAATGTTATTTGTTCAGTCGTGGAATGTATGAAATTGTGTTGCCATCTCATAATTATTTCTTAAAGTAATTTTCTTGGACTGTCAGGGCTTCCCTTCAATATCTGAATTTGCTGGTTAATTCCTGTCATCATGATGGGCATAGGGGTAGAGAATAGAGTACTAAATCCATATATCATACTTAGAGTTGAGAAACCAGCCTAATGGCAATGGACAATTCAAAAATGTTGGCAATCTAGTGATTTCGTGCATAAACAGTATTTAAATGAATATTATCTTCAACTTGATGTTGCTCTCTGCTTGTATTTAGATTTAAATTTCCTGTTTCAACAAGGCCCAGAAATTTCATTGCAAATCTATAAAGGTTCTGCTCATTAAGAAAGAAGCAGGGACCCCTACATCTTTGATAACCTTCCCCAACCCATGCCTAGCACCATCACCCTTCTCACCTTAGCTAAGAAATTATTGTAAGAAACTACCCAGGGTCATCTTTATGGATGAAAGGAGATCTTTCCTTTCATCAGTTCACTGACTAAGGACCTGTGATTTTAAACATGACATGTAATTGAATTTAGCATGTATTTTATTAACTATACAAGAGTCACTACTATTACCGGTAGACAGTGTCCAGGTTCTTGGCATCTTGAACAAAGAATTGGACAAAATGCACAAATAAAACAAAGAAAGAATGAAGCAACAAAAGCAGATATTTATTGAAAATGAAAGTACGCCCCACAGGGTGGGAGCCACTGGAGCAAAGGGGTTCAAGAGTCTCTGTTACAGAATTTTCTGGGGTTTAAATAGCCTGTAGAGGTTTCTGTTGGTTACTTGGTGTATGCCCTATGTAAATGAAGAGGGTGAAGTAAAGTTACAAAGTCATTTACTCGGTGTACGCCCCATGTAAATGGAGAGGATATTTCCTGTCATAGCTGAAGTGTTTCCATTTGATTTACTTGTAGGAAGTCAACTTGCGTTGGCGTTATGTTCCGTGCCTCCAGACCATACTCCCCTGCCTCACTACTACTACCTACTTTATAACATAGTCATAATAATGAGAGAGAAAATATGTGTAAAGTGTTTTGCATAGTTGCCAACACACAGTAAATACTCAGTTTTTACTGTTTCTGGAAAGCCTTCCCTGGCCAGTTCAACATACCCTGTGTATTCTCCCTCTGTACGTTCATAAAACTTTCGCTGTGTCATGTAGAATAACTTGCCTCTCTTTGCTTTTGTCTGAATTTCCATTGGTGGAGAAAGGGCCAAATTATGGAATGACCTGGGAATGATTTCCAATACAAGTTAGCTCTGAGGCAATCTTGCCAGCGGGAAAGGAAATGGTGAAGTGATGCTGAAAGCAAACATTAACTAATTGATAACTTTGCTGGAGACTAATCTCGAACTCCACTGGTTATGGGCATTGACATACCCAGTGAGATCTGAATGTACTTTTCATCCCTCTTAGCACACTGCACTTTGGACCAACTGAATGTAAATGAAAGGCCCAATTTTGGATGTGCACTTTCTTATTTATTATGTAATAATCTACAGGTAATAATACATTCCAGAAGTGATCTGACACCCAGACTTTCTGAGTCTTGGCTTGAGAAAATTGTTAACTAACTAATCATCCTTTAATAGGGTGCCCAGAGAAGTAGCGTGAATCTTAGTTACCTTTAGTACCAGAACAGCAATCCAATAGCACTTTTACACTGATAGACAGTGATTTAATTTTAAACTATTTACTCCTTTTCATGCTGCCTTTGTGTTGCTATCACATTAAAACTTCTAGTCTTTGAATGGAATAATTTTTGACTCGCTTTGCCTTAATCCATTATGGATGCCATAACAGAATACCATAGACTGGACAGCTGATAAACAACATAAATTTTCTTCTCACAGTTCTGGAGGTTAGGAAGCCCAAGATCAAGGTTCCAGGAAATCTGGTGTCTAGTGAGGGCTCACTTCCTGGTTCTTAGACACCTGTTTTCTTCTGTCCCTTACATGCCAGAAGGGACAAGAAATCTCCCTGGGGTCCCTTTTATAAGGCCACTAATTTCATTCATGAGGGATCCAGCCTCATAACCCAAACACCTCCCAAAGGCCTCACCTTCAAATACCATCACAAAGGGAATTAGGTTTCAATATGCAACTTTTGGGGGACAAACTTTCAGTCGATAGCACACTCTATTCTGGGTTCTGAAGTGGTGAATGATGGCTAGTATTAACTCCAAAGTAAATATAACAGAAATTTATTTTATTTCCATAATAAATCTAGTTCACTGAAATTTTCCTCAAAATAAATGCATTAAAACCAACTAAACCAATACAATACACACATACACAAACACACATATGCACCTACAGACACACACATATATTTAAAGTCCAAGATACCAGAGAAGTTAAAGGACAGTTAGTCTAGATAAATTTTTCATTGTCTTCAAGGCTAGATTAATCTAATGAACATGGCCAAAGGAACTGAAATGGACACATTAGTGCTGTCTAGCTATCTTAACAGATGGGAATACAATTAGTTAGCATTAAAAAAGATCCACACAAAATGAAAAAGAACTGGAATTTCAACTAAGTTGGCAGCAGTAATAGGATTTTGTAAAAATCAATTTAGCACTAATTAAGGAGGGTGAATCCCTTGGTTTTAAATAGATCACTCACTGTTTATTCTTAAATTCCCTCCTATTCAATTCCCAACCCTCAGCCTGCCCGTAAATGAAACCAACTCTGAAGGATCTAGAAAAAATAGTGTTTTAATAAAGATACTTTAAATGATAAAAGGAGGTAAATATATCCTGAAAGTGAAAACCAAAGTGCAGAGGGGGAAATCTGATTTTACAGAACTGCATTGTAATATAAAACCAGATTTGTATACTTATAAATATAAGTTGTGTGCATTATTCCTCTGCCAGGAAACTACATTAGACACATCTGTATAAAATATATTTCCAATTTAACCAGTCTGGAATGACCACATTCATTTTCTAGTTCACTGCAAGGGTAAGTAACATAATAAGCACAATGTATTCTCCAAATTTAATAATTTAATATGCTTGCTTAGTTAACTTATTATTACCAATGTAACATCTTGAGCTTTGTTTCCTTCTATGTAAAATGCCAGGCACGTTGAAGATACTTGCAAATTTAGAATTATAAGTTTATCTTCTTCAAATTGAGTTTGTGAAAACAGGATTCTTTCTTTCTTTCTCTTTCCCTTTCTTTCTCCTTCTTTCCTTCCTTCCTTCCTTCCTTCCTTCCTTCCTTCCTTCCTTCCTTCCTTCCTTCCTTCTTTCCTTCCTTCCTTCCCTCCCTCCATTCTTTCTTTCTCTCTTTCTTCTCTTTTCTTTCTCTCTCTTTCTTTCTTTCTTTCTTTCTTTCTTTCTTTCTTTCTTTCTTTCTTTCTTTCTTTCTTTCTTCTCTTTTCTTTCTCTCTCTTTCTTTCTTTCTTTCTTTTCTTCTCTCTTCTTTCTTTTCTTCTCTCTTTCTCTCCCTCCCTCCCTCCTTCCCTTCCTTCCTTCCTTCCTTCCTTTCTCCCCTTAAAATAGTTTTTATTTTAAATACAGCCTCATGTTTAATAGTTAATTGTAAACATACAAGTTTCTCCAAAATATCAAAATACTCTTCTTCCAAATGGAATAAAGTCAAGCTAAGCAAAGATCTAAAAATAAGTCTGTGAAGATGTTTAAATATAGAGAAAATAAACTTTGAAAGGAGCATACATGTATTGCAATTAGAAAATAGGCTATGGTTGATGGAACACAGACACTATGGAGTTACTTTTTTATTGTGTATTTTTTAAATGCAGGAAATATATCCCACAGAGATGTACTATGTCATTTCCAGAGGGGCTCTTTTGGGTTACAGCTGAAAAACCAATATTCAAATACATGAAATATGCAACACAACATGAAAAACCAAATTAGTTGAAAACAGGTGTAATTTTCCCTCCAAATTCTCAGTCTCAATTTTTATTATTATATCAGAACTCAGTACAAAGGAGTGAAACCCACACATAGTGAAA
This sequence comes from Mandrillus leucophaeus, assembly GCF_000951045.1. NCBI lineage: Eukaryota > Metazoa > Chordata > Mammalia > Primates > Cercopithecidae > Mandrillus > Mandrillus leucophaeus. The sequence continues at coordinate 1,513,764 of NW_012104798.1, forward strand.
CCAAAGTCTGAGGACAAAAATGTGTATTATACAATGTTTTTTTCTAAATTTAGTTATACGTCTTAGATTCCCAGATTTGTTCTTTCTGATAGAAAAGGCACATCCTCATGACTTCAATCTTCATTACAGCCAGGTCTTTGCACAAATGTCACTTTGTCCCTGAGATTTTCCTCTATCTATTTAAAACTGCACTCACTGGAACCAGGTATTGTTCTTTCTTTCTTTTTTTTTTTCCTTACTTTTCTCCATTGTATATGCTATTTATTTTACTAATTTGCTTGTTAATTGACTTTCCCTATTAGTTATTATTGGTATTATAATTCATTTGTTCAAAAATTCAAGGTGCATTGGGAATTTGCATCCATTAAGTTTCTTATGATTTAAGTCAGATAAACCTTGAAAATTTCTTTAATGTCCTAGAAATCTGAAAACTTCTTTATTCCACATATTGTCTTCCTATCAGCATAGTCTTTCTCTCTCTCTCCTTTTGCTATCCCCTTTCTCTAAATTTTCCAGAGCCAAACCTGAAAAGTGGTTCTATTTTTACATGCAACCCAAAGGAACTACTATTTGTTACCAGACATAGATCATGACTTCCTAAAATGTAAAATTATTTGTATATGCTCAGTAGAGCAAGTGGATTATAGTCTGTTTTTTGTAGCATTCTTTGAGGAACATGCAAGGGTCTCTGAACTGTGATGGCCACATTCTTAAGAAAGATAATTTTAGATTACAGTATTATTTAGAACCTTCATCCCACCTCTTCTTAATTTAAAAGTAATTCACTATAATTATTACTTAATTTAAAAGTAATTACTTTATTTAAAAGTAATTAATCTAATTTTAATTCCCAAAAATATAGGGATGGTGATGATAGTATCTTGAATCAGAGATATGGGAAAGTGATTATTAATTTTGAAAACTTTACAGTGTTTGTTTATAGTTTGTTAAACTAAGAAGACTAGGTATTTTTTATCTGAGTGAAAGAGTCCTGGAAGCTAGAGAAAGGTGTTGGAAGATTGCTGTGTAGTTCAGGTACATTTGTATAGACCATTTATGACATGTAGATAGAGTTAGTACATTTGTCATATCTAAGTTGTGTGAATGTGTTGCAATGTAAGTGTTGAAATAAAACTGGTATAATGGTCTATAGTCCTTCATGGATTATCTGTAGCAGTAGCTCCTGAACTATTTGACTCTGAGAATCCTCTTCAATGGCCACGAGGGTAGTTCTTTTCGTGTTTAGAAAATAACGAGAATTGTGATTAACAGAGAAACAGTTTCAAATGAATTTGAAGTTTACTAGTTATATTTGGAAAAAGTGGCACTTTTCTGTATTCGATGCTATTGGTTTTGACCCCTATTAGCATTTGTATGTGTTTAATTTGGGGTTCCTTGCAGCCATAACCTCTCACCTCAGTGATCACTACTCAGAGGTTGAGGACAACTTATACTCTGGTCTGAAACCCCAAGGATATTCAACTGCTGGGCCAGTTGTTCGGCAAGTGAAAGATTTCTAAGAATCATTTTGAACTAAGTGATGGCCTCAGGGTTTATTCTGGGTCAAAAGGGAGCAGCATCTAATTTTTCACTATCTTTGAAGCATGTATGTATTGAGCAGAATGCTTAATAGTACCAATCTCCTAGCTCATAGTAGCAATCTCACAATGTTGTAAAGATGAATTGAGTTTCAAATTTCAAAGCTCTTAAAATTGTGCCTGGAAAATAGAAACTGCTCATTAAGTGTTAGCTATTATTGGTGTTATTAATATTAGCCACTTGTTTCAGAGATTCATGGGACAATAGAAACTTTCATCCTGTATGTCAGATGAAGATTGAAAAAGCTGTCTATGTCATGGGAATCTAAAAGTGTCCACCTGCTTTTACATAGTAATAGGTGCTGGGGATACAGGAGTGAATGAAACAGACAGTCTGTGTTCTCAGAAGTGTCCCTGTTTTTGTCGGAGATAGGTGCTTAACAACTAAATACACAACTAATTGTGTAATGAAATAATAGGTGCTCTGAAGGAGACATTTAGGGAACCACTAAGTTGAATGACAGGAGACTAGGTGAAAATTGGAGGATTAAGAGAGTTCTTGGATGAATTTACATTTGAGATCTAAAGCATGAGTGGGGATGTACTAGTTACAGATGGAAGGGGAAGGGGAGAACTATCCTCAGCAGAGGAAATGCCTCCACGTGAAGACTCCCGACCTGCAGGGAAAACTGGAAGACTCAATTGGCAAGACTGTAATCATTGCAGGAGGCTGGGGCTGGGCAGGCCAGGTCAAGTTGTAGATTTTGGATTTTGTCTTATAGACGATAAGAAGAAATTGAAGAACTTTAGCAAGAACTATAAAGTACTGGCTTAATCACAGCACTTTGTCATCTATATTGTCAACTAAGAGGAATTGAAAAGTCAGGAAACAACAGGTGCTGGAGAGGATGTGGAGAAATAGGAACACTTTTACACTGTTGGTGGGATTGTAAACTAGTTCAACCATTGTGGAAAACAGTATGGTGATTCCTCAAGGATCTAGAACTAGAAATACCATATGACCCAGCCATCCCATTACTGGGTATACACCCAAAGGATTACAAATCATGCTGCTATAAAGACACATGCACACGTATGTTTATTGCAGCACTATTCACAATAGCAAAGACTTGGAATCAACCCAAATGTCCATCAGTGACAGATTGGATTAACAAAATGTGGCGCATATACACCATGGAATACTATGCAGCCATAAAAAGGGATGAATTTGTGTCCTTTGTAGGGACATGGATGCAGCTGGAAACCATCATTCTCAGCAAACTATCGCAAGAACAGAAAACCAAACACCACATGTTCTCAGTCATAAGTGGTAATTGAACAATGAGATCACCTGGACTCGGGAAGGGGAACATCACACACTGGGGCCTATTATGGGGATGGGGGAGGGGGGAGGGATGGCATTGGGAGTTATACCTGATGTAAATGACGAGTTGATGGGTGCTGACGAGTTGATGGGTGCAGCACACCAACATGGCACAGGTATACGTATATAACAAACCTGCACATTTTGCACATGTACCCTAGAACTTAAAGTATAATAATAATAATAAAAAAGAGAATATTAAAGCAAGGTAAGGGGAAAAAGAAAAAAAAAAATTAGGGCTACCAACACTGATCCTGAGGGAAGGACTCATATTTAAACATTTTGAGGACCGTAAGTTAGATCATCCGTGAGACACTGAACAGCACAACACAGGTTTTATTTGAAGACACTAATTTAAAAAGGATTAACTCAGTTTAGATCAGGTAAATTTAATAAAGCTATCTACATGTCATTTTCCAGTTAGATGCATGTGACTGTTTAAACCAAGACTGCTGGGTTTCAAATCCTGTTTCTGCCATGTATTCGAACTTGGGTGAGGTATTTTCTGCATATCAGTGTTCTCATCTGTAAAATCAGGGTAAAAATATTGTTCTAATGATTAAACTCGTTAACACATGCAAAGTAACTTGAAGAACTCTTGGCACATTGTAAACTCTTAAAATACTGAGAGGCACAATCATAGTTTATGGAGTACCTGGGGGTACTCAGCACTCTATTGGATTCTGTCAGGGCATAAATAAGAGTAAATAGTTTATAATTCACAGTAGTTTTGTGAGACTAAAGTGCAATGAAATATATATAAAGTTTCTGGTGTGGTCCATAGCAAATAATAAACACTCAATAAATGTAAGAGCTTCAGGAAATTAAGCAAGAGCCTATCTCAGGATGAGTCCAGGTTCTCCAGAGGGTCAAGCAATGAAGGTAAAACTCAGAGTCTACCTGAATCATTCTAGAGCTTTACGTCTTTGGACGTTTTCTTCCTGTAGTTATTTGAAGACTCTTAATAAACAGAGTTCTGAATCATGTAATAGACGGAATGCATGATAAGGATATCAGGAAAGCAGAGACATCTACAAGTGAAAGGGGAGGATATTTTTCTAGGAGGAATTAGATATGAAAATAAATTTTTGGCAGGGTGCGGTGGCTCATGCCTGTAATCCCAGCACTTTGGGAGACCGAGGTAGGAGGATCACCTGAGGTCAGGAGTTTGGGACCAGCCTGACCAACATGGAGAAACTTCATCTCTACTAAAAATACAAAATTAGCCAGGCGTGGTGGTGAATGCCTGTAATCCCAGCTACTTGGGAGGCTGAGGCAGGGGAATCGCTTGAACTCGGGAGGTGGAGGTTGAGGTGGGCTGAGATCATGCCATTGCACTCCAGCCTGGGCAACAAGAGCAAAACTCCATCTCAAAATACATAAATAAATAAATAAAAATAAAAATAAAAATTTAAAAAACACTGAAGTACTTAGTATGAGAAAATAGCTTTGCTAGTCTTACACTTATTTTATACATGTGTATGACTATGCCTCTATCTCTCCATATAGATGTTTTATTTTGAATTACCCATTCAAGAAACCTTAATCTTCTCAATGACTAAGGTCTTCTAAAGATCAGAATCCAGCCCTGGAGGTAGAGTACAAGCAGATGGAGCACACAGCATTTGACCAAGGCATTCAAGTGGCTCCAAGGAAAAATCTGCCAAGGCTGTGTGTGTATAAGCACGATTCATTGTCACAAGAAATTCGTAAGTAGTATCTCTAGGGCACATCTTACAAAGTAGATGTCTGCTGGCCACATTCATTTATTCATCAATGTGATAAATATTTATTAAAGACCTACTGTATCAGTAGAGGCCCAGTAAGGAAAGCAGAAATCACACTAGTTAAGAGAGCATTTTGTAACAGGATTGATGAAACAGGTATTAAAGGACTGAAACTGTAAAAAGGGAACAGCGATGTAACATGTAACAACAAGGTAAAGACAGCAACCGCCTGAAGCAGATACTGCCCTGGGACTGGGAGATCAAAGGGAAAGAGGCTTGGGTTGTTAGAAACTAGAAGCCTGCGAATGTGGAAGGAAACCAAGACTTCTGAGAAGGGCTATAGCTGGGTGGAGATGAAAGCGTCCTATGGGGCAGGGCTCACAGAGGTGGAACTCAGAACTTGATTGAGGGGCTGCTGTCTGACCGTTGTTAGTGTCTCAGATGGGGTTCTAGGAAGCTGGTTTTGGGGATGTGGGAAAAAGCTGGAAACTGGAATCAACCACTGCTGCCAGAACAGCAGGAAAATAGGAGGAAGCAAGTCTGTTCTCCATCTTCCTGCCTTCCAATATCTTTGAGTGCTCTTGCCTGGCAAAAGCTAACAAGAATCTAGCTGGCAAGGGAGAAGGGTGGTTTGCCAAGTTTTAGCTTCAAGTAGTAGAATTTAGAAGGGTGGATTTGGAGCTGAGAGTAAAAAGCTTAATATGCAACAGAACTGCTATGTGCCACAAATTATGCCAAACACAGCTATGAGCAAAACAAAATCTTTGCTTTCATAGACCTTATATTCTAGAATCAATGACAAAATAAAAGGACAAATAAATTCTATTATTCCAGATAGATTGTGGGGAAAAAAAAAAAACAAAACAAAAAAGAGAGAAAAAGCTTGGGCTAGGAAAGAGGTGGGCTTGAGGGAGGCTGTATTAGAAACGTGGTCCAAGGAAAGAACAACTGAACGGAGTTCACAGAGATGAGAAGAAGCTTTGTGAAGACCTGATGTAATCACATTCTGGGCAGAGAGAACAACAAATGTTAAAAAAGCATCCTGGCATGAGGAAAGCAGTTTGGAAATGTAGGCATGAGACAGATCATATGACACAGGAAATTATGTTTTATTTTATTCCAGGCGAAATGGGGAGACCCTGGAGGATGTTCAGCAATCTGACTTGTGTATTAAAAATATGATTCTGTCTGTTGTGTTCAGAATGGACCTAGATGGATAAGAGGGACCATAAATGACCACAGATGGGTTTCATTTGGCTTTCACTTAGTTAAAAATGAAGCAACACTTAAATGTTGGTAAATTTCTAAGAAAAATTAAACCTCTGGCTTCCCTTGAAATATCGGAAGACATTACTGGGCTCACAACATGGCAACCATCTGTTGGTACTAAATGGCCCTTGGCTTTCTAGAAGGAGCATGTAAGTATCAATTTACCCCTGCACACGCAGGTCTCACTTACTCTGACATGTCTATTGCCTTCATTAACATAAATGGCCTAGACTGTACATGCATTTGATTCTGTGACCCCTGGGCTTTTCTTCTGGACCTCAAGCAAATGCTTTTCATCATCCCTCCACTTATAATGATTTATTTTCTTTCAGCCATCAGGTGTCCAGAATGGGATCACACATAAATCTTGAGTCCTGAAATGCTTCCATCCCTGGTTCAGATATGGGCCACACTTTTCTAGACAATGGAGAGGAGAAACATGGCAGAAGTCCAAGTTCTTCTCTATTTCATCCTTTCACAACCAGCCTTGAAGCCTCTTGCCCCAGACCAAAGAGTAGACCTTTTCCCAATAACAATTTCCACCAGCTACTAAGAGCTCAGGGTATCCTCTCAGTAGTCTTGGTTTTCCACACATTTCTTCTCTCATTCCTCTGTATGAGTAGTAGAGTATTCATGCTAGGTTGGAAACTGGAGACAGAATCTTATGATAGGACATAATGTTTTCCAAGCATGACAATCTGCTACAGAGCTGCTTTAAAACATGAGCAAAGGGAAGATATTAGTTGGGGTTATCCTGAGAATACAGAAACA
>NW_012104798.1:1520947-1585887 GCF_000951045.1 Mandrillus leucophaeus
AATATATAAATTATACATTATATACATATATAATTGGTTTTGTATTCTCTGGAGAGCCCCAATTAATAATGGTACATTGTATAAATTTAGTGTTCTTCATATATATATTTTGATTTTGATTTTGGGAATTGGCTTACATGGTTATGGAGGCCAAGAAGTCCCATAACCTGTCATCTGCAAACTGGAGAACCAGAAAAGCTGGTTGTGGAATTCATTCTGTCTAAAGGCCTGAGAATGCATGGGTAGGAATGGGGTCCTGGTCTGAATCCCAAAGCCTGGAACCAGGAACTCGGATATTTGAGGGCAGAAGAAAAATGGATGTCTCAGCCCAAACACAGAGAGGGAATTCACCCCTCTTCTGCCTTTTTTGTTTGATTTAGGTCCTCAATGGATTGAATGAGGCACACCTTGCGGGCAAGTCTCCTTTACTGTCTACCAATTTAAGTTAATTTATTCTGGAAACATCCTCGCAGATACTCCCAGAAATAATATTTTAGCAGCTATCTGGGCATAACTTAGTCCAGTCAAGTTGATATAAATATTAACCCTCCTATAAAATAACATTTATTTACTTTCATAAAGGATTTTTCAGAAACTTGTCATTTGGGGGCCTATTAGTTATTTCACAGCACATAGATTTTAATTTACATTAAACTTTGCTTGTATTTTAGCTTTTACTCATTTAGAAAAGAGTAATCACAATTTATAAAGGTTCTTACATTTCAAGAGAAATATTTATGAAATGGAGATCACAATTTACTTTATATATACATTTTTATTCAAGCATCGTACATTTTTACTAATTTTATAATATTCTATAAATTACTTGTATAGTAGCAAGTGCCATCTCATATTGAAATCATGAAAGACAACATAATTCAAGAAAAACAATTAATGACAATGTAATTATCCAAATTGTATTTTAAACACAGTTCTATGCTAATCTTACTGTTATACATGCCAGGGTGCCTGTGGGATTTGTCGTGATGATTCATATACTTTATATATAACACAAAATGATTGTATGTATGAAAAGAAGAATGCAGCAAGTGAATAAAACACATTGCAATTATATCCTCTGAAATTTTAGTAAAACTTTCCCTTTATTTTCAGGCCAGGTGCCATGGCTGTGGCTCACGTCTGTAATCTCAGCAATTTTGGAGGCCCAGGCGGGCAGATCACTTGAGGTCAGAAGTTCAAGACCAGCCTGGCCAACATGATAAAACCTCATCTCTATTAAAAATACAAAAAATATTAGCCGGGCATGGTGGTGCGTGCCTGTAATCCCATTTACTCAGGAGGCTAAGGCAGGAGGATCATTTGAACCTGGGAGGCAGAGGTTGCAGTGAGCTGAGATCCCGCCACTGCACTCCAGCCTGAGTGACAAACAGAGATTCCCTCTCAAAAACAAAACAAAACAACAACAACAACAACAACAAAACCTGTTGTTCTTATTGTCAGTATGTCTGAGAAAATGATAGACTTCTCTTTCCCAAAACACCTTTTCCAAATAGAATATTGAGAGGAAATGAAATGTGTTTTCAAGCATTTAACATAGACTTAGTATTTGATTCATTATTCAGTCCCATTCAATTATTAAGTAGTTAGAGTTCAAAAATGAAAAAAGTAAGATGTGAGGAGTTTTTTATGAGCAGTTTTATTATCATCTGGCTGTTTATTTATAAACGAAGAGCTAAAATATGGAAAGTCAGAATCAAAGCTGTGCTGTTCCAAAAATAAAAATCTAAAACTATGGAGAACACTAAATTTATATAATGTAACATTTTCCTAAGTCTTCTGCAGTTTGAAATGGAAAATTAGAAAGATGTAAACTTCTTCAGAACAGGGATTACTACTTATTCAGATGTATCTCTATGCCTAGTAAAAGGCCTGACATATTCATGGGCAGATAGTTAAGAAATCTTAATTAGATGACTACTAAATAAGAGAATATACATCTGAATTTTTAATGTTATTATATTATGGTTATTATAAAATGGATTACTTTGGGCAGTATGGCCATTTTCACGATATTCATTCTTCCTATCCATGAGCATGGAATGTTTTGCCATTTGTTTGTGTCCTCTCTTATTTCCTTGAGCAGTGGTTTGTAGTTCTCTTTGAAGAAGTCCTTCATATCCCTTGTAAGTTGGATTCCTAGGTATTTTATTCTCTTTGTAGCAATTGTGAATGGGAGTTCACTCATGATTTGGCTCTGTTTGTCTATTACAGGTGTATAGGAATGCTTGTGATTTTTACTCACTGATTTTGTATCCTGAGCCTTGGCTGAAGTTGCTTATCAGCTTAAGGAGATTTTGGGCTGACACTATGGAGTTTTCTACGTATACAATCATGTCATCTGCAAACAGAGACAATTTGACTTCCTTTCTTCTTATCTGAATACCTTTTATTTCTTTCTCTTGCCTGATTGCCCTGGCCAGAACTTCCAATATTATGTTGAATAGGAGGGGTGAGAGAGGGCATCCTTGTCTTGTGCCAATTTCAAAGGGAATGCTTCCAGCTTTTACCCGTGTAGTATGATATTGCCTGCGGGTTTTTCATAAATAGCTATTATTGTTTTGAGATTTGTTCCATCAATACCTAGTTTATTGAGAGTTTTTAGCACGAAGGGTGTTGAATTTTATCGAAGGACTTGTCTACATCCATTGAGATAATCCTGTGGTTTTTATTATTGGTTCTGTTTATGTGATGGGTTACATTTATTGATTTGCATATGTTGAACCAGGCTTGCATCCCAGGGATGAAGCCGACTTGACTGTGGTGGATAAGCTTTTTGATGTGCTACTGAATTCGGTTTGCCAGTATTTAATTGAGGATTTTCGCATCGATGTTCATCAGGAATACTGGCCTGAAATTTTCTTTTTTTGTTGTGTCTCTACCAGGTTTTGGCATCAGGATGATTCTGGCCTCAAAAAATGAGTCCCTCTTTTTCTATTGTTTGCAATAGTTTCAGAAGCAATGGTACTAGCTCCTCTTTGTGTATCTGGTAGAATTCAGCTGTGAATCTGTCTGGTCTTGGGTTTTTTTTGTTTTGTTTTTTGTTTTTTTAATTGGTAGGTGATTAATTACTGCCTCAATTTCAAAACTTGTTATTGGTCTGTTCAGGGATTCAACTTCTTCCTGGTTTAGTCTTTGGAGGGTGTATGTGTCCAGGATTTGTCCGTTTCTTCTAGATTTTCTAGTTTATTTGCATAGTGGTGTTTATAGTATTCTCTGAGGGTAGTTTGTATTTCTGTGGGATCAGTGGTGATATCCCCTTTATAATTTTTATTGTATCTATTTGATTATTCTCTCTTTTCTTCTTTATTAGTCTGGCTAGTGATCTATCTATTTTGTCAATCTTTCAAAAAAAAAAAAACAAAAACAAAAACAAAAACAAAAAACAGCTCCTGGAATTAGAAAAAGCTAATTTAAATTTCATATGGAACCAAAAAAAAAAAAAAGAGCCCATATAGCCAAGACAATCCTAAGCAAAATGAACAAAGCTGAAGGCATCATGCTACCTGACTTCAAACTATACTACAAGGCTACAGTAACCAAAACAGCACGGTACTGATACCAAGCAGATATATAGACCAATGAAACAGAACAGAGGCCTCAGAAGTAATGCCACACATCTACAACCATCTGATCTTTGACAAAGCTGACAAAAACAAGTAATGGGGAAAGGATTTCCTATTTGATAAATGATACTGGGAAAACTGGCTAGCCATATGCAGAAAACTGAAACTGGACCCCTTCCTTACACTTTACACAAAAATTAACTCAAGATGGATTAAAGACTTGAATGTAAGACCTAAAATCATAAAAACCCTAGAAGAAAACCTAGGCAATGCTATTCAGGACATAGGCATGGGCAAAGACTTCATGACTAAAACACCAAAAGCAATGGCAACAAAAGTCAAAATTGACAAATGCGATCTAACTAAACTAAAGAGCTTCTGCACAACAAAAGAAACTATCATCAGAGTGAAAGTCAACCTACAGAATGGTAGAAAATTTTTGAAATCTATTCACCTAACAAAGGGCTATCATCCAGAATCTACAAAGATATAAATAAGTTTACAGGAAAAAGAAAAAAAATTGAAAAGTGGGTGAAGGATATGAGCAGACACTTCTCGAAAGAAGACATTTATGTGGCCAACAAATGTATGATAAAAAGCTCATCATCACTGGTCATTAGAGAAATGCAAATCAAAACCACAATGAGATACCACCTCACACTAGTTAGAATGACAATAATTAAAAAGTCAGGAAACAACAGATGCTGGATAAGGTGTGCAGAAATAGGAATGCTTTTACACTGTTGGTGAGTGTAAATTAGTTCAACCATTGTGGAAGACAATGTGGTGATTCCTCAAGGATCTAGAACCAGAAATACCATTTGAGCCAGCAATCTCATTACTGGGTATATACCCAAAGGATTATAAATCATTCTACTATAAAGACACATTTACACGTATGTTTATTGCAGTACTGTTTACAATAGCAAAGACTTGAAACCAACCCAAATATCTATCAATGATAGACTGGGTAAAGAAAATGTAGCACATATACACCACAGAATAGCATGCAGCCACAAAAAAGACTCAGTTCATGTCCTTTGTAGGGACATAGATGAAGCTGGAAACCATCATTCTCAGCAAACTAACACAGGAACAGAAAACCACACACCACATATTCTCAATCATAAGTGGGAGCTGAAATATGAGGACACATGGACACAGGGAAGGGAACATCACACATCGAGACCTGTCGGGGGGTGGGGGGCTAGGGGAGGGATGGCATTAGGAGAAATACCTAATGTAGATGACAGGTTGATGGGTGCAGCAAGCCACCATGGCATGTCTATACCTATGTAACAATCCTGCACGTTCTGCACATGTATCCCAGAACTTAAAGTAAAATAATAATTTAAAAAATGGAAATGGGTGGATGCTAAAACCCCATAGGTAAGTTAAATGTTGCCTTCAACAAAACTCGGGAATGGTTCATTCATTTGTTTGTATACATATATATTCTCAAAGTGATTTATGTTTAGATTAATAGGAGTTCATATTTAACACAGAGAGAGAGAGAGAGAGAAAGAGAAATATTGAACTGCTTCTGCTTTGTATATTGAAGAAGATTTTTTTTTTACCTTAGTAATATGATGTACTTAGGGTCAATAGGTCTCTTCTAAAATTCAATCATCTGTATCTATCAGCCTGAAGCAAGGAAATAAAGCATACTCCCATTTATCTTTGGAAGCTGTTTAATCCAATGCAGTCTCTTTTTACTTTACTAATTGATATGGCTTATTTTTGTGTCCCCACCCAAATCTCATGTCTAATCGTCGATGTTGGAGGGCGGCCTGGTGGGAGGTGATTGGATTATGGGGATGGACTTCCCACTTGCTGCTCTTGTGATAGTGAGTGAGTTCCCACCAGATCTGGTTGTTTAAAAGTGTGTATCACTTCCCCCTTCTCTCTCTCTCCCTCCTGCTCTGGCCATGTAGGACATGGCTTGCTTCCCCTTTGCTTTTTTCCATGATTGTAAGTTTCCTGAGGCCTCCCCATCCATGCTTTCTGTACACCTTGCAGAACTGTGAGTCAATTAAACCTCTTTTCTTTATAAATTATGCAGTTTCAGATAGTTCTTTATAGCAATGCAAGAACTGACTAATACACTAATATTCTACCTTGCTCAATTTTGCCTTCCTTCCTACCACTTCCCCCACCACCATGTTTCTCACTGGCTCAGTCCTCCCATGCCATCTCCTGCCACTGACAGCTACTTCCAGGTTGATGTCATTTAACAGAGATTCCTCAACAAGGAAAGACTTTATCTCAACCAAAAATTCCTCCACTTTACTGGAAACATCTGAAGTAATTGATCAAATATGTGCTAGAAGATTTTAGGGAGCAATCATTACTAGACTGCTCTTCAACCAACCAGCCCTCAGGGGTCCCCAACCCCCAGGCTGCGGATGGGTACAGGTCCCTGGTCCCTGGTCTGTTAGGAATGGGGTCACACAGCAGGAGGTGAGTGAGCATTACCACCTGAGCTCCGCCTTCTGTCAGATCAGTGCTGGCATTTGATTCTTGTAGGAGCACAAACCCTAGTGTGAACTGTGCAGGCAAGGGATCTAGCTTACACGCTCCTTATGACAGTCTATTGCCTGATGATCTGAGGTGGAACAGTTTTATCCCAAAACCTTCCCCCACTCAGCTCCCTTCACTCCCAGTCTTTGGAAAACTTGTCTTCCACGAATCTAATCCCTGGTGCCAAAAAGACTGGGGAATGCTGTTCCATCTAGTTCACTATATGGTAAGAAAAAATACATTAAATTTTCTTAGAAATTACTAGAAATTAAGTAAAAAGTAACCACATGCTTTTTTCACTCCCTGCCCTGTGGTGTGAATACAAAGAGATTTTTCTGTGATCTGATTCTGTTTAGACAGGTAGGGTGAGAGAGATGCCACAATAAAATGAGCAGTTTGGTGACTCAGCAACATTAATTTTTTTTTCATGATCCAAACATAGCAGTCAATTTAAAATTGATAGAAAACTTCTAAAAAAAAGTAGCACCCTTAGCAGAATGAGACCATGATAGTGGTCTGTGCCAGAAAAAAAGACGAACTATAACCAGACTACTACTTTTTGTGTTTTTTCCCATTCCCAGGTCTGGCACAAGAGCTCAGAAGTATTTATTTATTAAAAATTTTTTTAAAACACCATTTTATTAAGGTATCATTGATGCATAAAAAGTTGTACATATTGAATGTAACAATTTGATGAGTTTGGGGATAAGTATACACCAGAGAAATTATCACCAGCAAGGCCATAGCTTATGTTTGTCAAGGACATATCTATCATCTTCAGTCTCTGTTCTTCTTCTTATTATTGTAACACTTAATATGAATACTACCCTCTCTGCAAATTTTAAGTATGCAATGCAATGTTGATATTTGTAGGCACTATACTGTATATAGAGCTCCAGAACTTATTTATCTTGCATAAATGAAAGTTTGTACCCTTTGGCCATCACCTCCGTTGGAGCCCAGAATTGGTTTTTTAATCTTTAACTAGGCTTTGACTGAAACATATGTGCACATTCCCATCCCTACACACGTACACACATATAATTTTGTACTCCTCTCTTTCTAAGTAATAGGACTCTTATTTTCTCTTATTTCATCCATTAGTTGTTCTGTACACTTGAATTTATGAATTGACTATATGGAATGAGTTATCAGGTTTAACTCAGCCTTTGTAATATTGTGCTCTTATCCTGCTCTGTTCTGGATGCTCAGTTCAATCTTTTGGGAACACTTTGGAACTAAGGTGATATTTTGTGGGAGAAAATGTATAAAAGGCCAGAGAGGTGTCTGTAGAGATGTTAGGCTACAGAAGAACTGTATATCAAGAACATTGTGACTGCAAAGGCTCGTAAGACCACTGGTGCAATAGGGTACCTTTATTTTCCAATCCTAGAACCTGCAAAGGGCATGGAGTAAAAGCAGAAAGTTTTTTCTGAAACCACATTTCAGAAACGTTTTTGGCCACACACTATTCACCTTGGGTAAGTTGCTTAACCTTTCTGAGACTCAGTTTTCATTTCCAGTCTTAACCTATCATAAGCTGTATGTATTTAGGATCATGACTAAAACACCAAAAGCAATGGCAACAAAAGCCAAAATTGACAAATGGGATCTAACTAAACTAAAGAGCTTCTGCACAGCAAAAGAAACTATCATCAGAGTGAAAGTCAACCTACAGAATCGGAGAAAATTTAGCTTGTATTTAGGATCATAAAAAAATCACACCAGTTTAATTATACTTGGAAAAGGAAGGTATAATTATTTTAATATTTATACTTTTTTGAGGTATTATACTGTATTAAAACATTACATTTCTTGGGCAAATATGATATAAAATGGTTATGACTCACAGCTAATATGTAAAAATCAAGAAAAAAGTAGTCTTTAGAAAAACACCTTAAGGTATACAATTTGAAGAAATAAAACTAATATTCTAGATCTCCTCAACGTGAAAGTATAATAAGCAGTAAGAAATAATTGTATAATTGGATTCTTCCCAAGAACGCAATGCAAACTGCTCGTGATTAATTTCTTGCCTATTTAATAACATAGGACAATCCTTCAAGACTTCCTTCAGCAGTCAGATTAAATTATATACCCTTTCCCACACCTACCTTATCACTTGACTTCATATAAAACCAATTTAAAAAAATAAACTTGTTGATAGGTGCACACACACACACATACACATATGGGTTAGAAAACAAAGACTAGATATGGTGCTATCTAACTTTGGTCTAAAAATGAAATAGCAAATGATTTGCCACTATGACAATATAGGTGTTTCATATAACATAACTGTAAACTCTTCAAGATTGAGCGAAAACTAATATTCAAAAATTTTCCTGATTTTTATCTCAATTGTATTATAAAATCCAATTGATAGAACTTTCAGAATAGCATATAAGTTACTTAGATCATTTCTCTGGTATTTTTATTTTGCTTTTATCCAAAGATAAATGCTTTATAAAAAGACTCAGCATACATAAACAAGTTTTTATAAGCATTTAAACAACTTGAAGGGGGATGAGAAACCTTTAGAGACTGCCTCTGCAGCACTTTCTGGGCAAAACTTTGAATACTATAAACAAGTATTGGTATTTTCCACATAACCCAAAGACCCAAAGACTAGTATATACCATCAGTTAATAAGAAAAGACCCCAAACCACATATTAGATTGTGTAATTTTTCAATGTTCCCTATAAATGAGAAGCAGAGTCCTATTTCATGCAAGATTGGTGTGTGCCCAAGCTCAACCCTTGCCAGAATTTGCTGGCTAGATTGGCTGGTGAATAAATTTGCCTTCTGCTTTCTTTTCTATTAACTGAAAAGTTAAATGAACAGGTGCAATTGTAAATGCTGTCAACAGTATTTGCATTGTATTTTTAGAATACAGTAGCATTGTAGTTTGAGTGATTTATCTTCTAATTATCTGTCAAAATGATGTTATTAAATATCATGCTCCACCATGGGTTTCATGTAAGTAGCCTAATTAGCCCCCATTCTAGCTCCAAAGGGCACCTCCACAGCATATCTGGAATTTGAAAAGAGGGAACATTTTCCCTTTTGCCTCTTAACAAAAAGGCTGCTTCCTTTTTCTTTCTGTGCTGCAAGAGATTTATGGGCTTTAACTTGCAGCCCATAGGGTAGAAGATCAGGCTCCAAGCCTTCATTTACTCTTGAAAGTTATTGCACATTCTCTGCTCTAACTGCCTTGCCCTTCAGGATGCCATAGGTGGAGTCACATAACTCTATATTAACATTTGCAAATGGCTTTTATCTTTTAGGTCATTTTATGGTGTCATTTCAGTGAGTTACCCATTTGGAATACTACTTAGTCGTATGGCTAAAATATTCTTCCTGTACTGTTATAAAATAATTACATTGCTTTTGATATGATGAATGCATTTAAGTTTGCATAAAGTTTCCGCTCCTGTGTAGTGATAATAGGAGAGAACTGACTTGATCAAGATCCAGGAAAAAGACCAATATACATAAACATTACAATGAATTATCTTGGGAGCCTCAGTGTAGACTTGTAGAATTGAGTAAGAGAGTGTCTTGCAGTCAGATTAATTTTTTAAACCTGTCATACATATATATATACACACACACATACATACATACATATATATACACATACATACATACACACACACATATATACATACATGGCATTTATGGCATCCATAAATGTGTTATGCCATATATATATGTATTAACTTGTGAACTCGTTTAAAATTAGTTTTTTTCAAAACATATTCTTATCACATAGAAAGATTATTATGATGTCTCTCTAATCCTTCACACACTTAAACAAATCAAAAGGAACAAAATTTAGTAAGCCATAAGGGTGATATAGACATAAGCCCTCCCTTCTAGTTGTTGTTTTTGTACTCTTATTTGTGTCTTTGAATTTAAAACAATCAGAGTCTTGTGAGACATAGCCTAACTTTTATTTTAGGGGAGCCAAGTCTCTCAGGCATGCTTAAGGTTGTAGACTGAAAAAATAGAGCTAAGTTTCCTATTTGTTTGAATAATTTAGGTACTTTTATTCTGATTTTGTTTTAATCTAAATTGCCTCTAGCTAAAATGGGACTTATCTCTTTCCACAATGATAAATTATCACAGCTCAAATCCTTAGAATCTTTTAAGCTCTTTTTTTTTGCAAGGTCAACCAGAGTAGGACCGTCCAACCAAAAACTACTTTAGCAGTTCAAACTTTAAGTTTCTCTGAAACGGAAGGGACACAGTGTGCAAAACAAGGTAAAGGAAAACAAATCAGTGAACTCTTTGGATTTCATAAACCTTCTTCGGAGACTTCCAAAGGCAGCATGACTGATTCTGGTTCAGCAAGAATTTGTTTATTCTGCTCATCTCTGCTCAGAACTAACAGCCTTAATGGTTTTGAAGAGCTCTAGCTGGTTCTGGGTTGATGTAGCCATTTGCAGGTTAATGTACCTATTTGCAACTGATTATAGTTCTACATATTATTTGTAACATGTACACTATAGGTTGCTATGAGATTTGCAGTCCAGTGAAATAAATACTATCCACTTTTAATTCCTCAAATCATACCATTGAAGTATCAAGCAGACACAGGTGAATACCTTTCCAAGTTTGGTTGCATACTGAAAGATAGCTTTGGGTCCACTGACCGTGACAGATAAAAACCAAACACAAGTAAAAAATAATTGTAATTCCAGATTTTGATGGCATTCTCTTTAATTCAAAATTTCACAAAGTTAAAAAAAATGAATATAAAGAAATTGACATCACCATAGAGTTTAGTAGCGAAGAAATAGATTGGGTGGACTGGAACATTTTGTGTTCATATAATTAAACACAAATAAGGGCTGACTTGAAGTAAATGACCCAAGGATTACATAGTCCTTGCCCCTTACTTCTCTGAAACAGGTAACAATTCTACCCTTCTATAAAGAGATTCAACAAGCAATATCGTAGACAAGTGGTTCAAAATCTTGACTATTTATTTGATTCAATTGGGGAGCTCTTAAAATGTTACTAGTGCCTGAGTCTAAATAGGTACTAATGAAATTGAATATATGAGCCCTAGAATTTGTTTTTCAAAGGTGCTCAGGTGATTCTAATATTCAACCAGAGGTGGGAACCAGCAGTTGGGGATCAGTGGACCAGTGGTTTTCAAACTTTAGCTTATCTGAGGTCACCAGGAGAGCTTGTTAAGACATGGGCCCCAACCCCAGAGTTTTTGATTCAATAGGTCTTTGATGGGGGTTGAGAATTGAATTCCTAATAGGGTTCTAGGAGATCCTAGGTGCTACTGATGCTGCTATTCCAGGGACCACACTTTGAGAGCCACTATTGTGGATAATGCTGCACGTGTGAGAAAATGCACAGTACCCAGTTGCAGTAATGATGTTTATTTTGGTTGGCTGGGAAAAATCAATTTTTAAAAACGTGTAACAGGATGTTAAAAAGAAAATTTCTGCTGAAGCCTCAAAAATAACACTTGTAAAGTGAAATGTGAAGCTGACAATCTATTTAAACTTGAAAAAGAAGGTGATTATGAAACAATTGTACACCTCTTAAATCCTTTTCTCATATTGAGGTTAAAAAGGCTGAAAGAAGATTTTTAGAGATCTTTTTCAGAGAGAGCTATGCTATAAAACCTAACCTATCCAAAGGGAATGTTAGTGTTACCATCTGTCTTGGTTTGTTCCAAAAAAGGGGTTTCCCAGGACAGGAAACGTATCGTGCCAAAGCCAGCACAGTCCTAGCAAATGGGGACAGTGGGTCATCCTATGGCGGTGCCTCATCCTGAGTCTAGTTAAAGCACTTGGAGAGCAGGAGACAAAATTCTTGGATGCTCGAGTCTCTTATATAAATGGTATAGTATTTGCATATACCCTACACACATCCTCTGTAACCTTTAAATCATCTCTAAATTATCTGTAATACCTAATACAATGCAAATGCTATTAACCTGACAATCAATTCCACCATAATCCTCAGGGTTCTCTGATTGGTCTTACTTGCTTATTTCTGAATAGAGTAGAATAGAATGAATAGTTGTTATACTCTATTTTCATTCATGTGTGTTTAATTGTCATATTGTTATTTTTTATTGTTTTGTACCCCAAATATTTTTTTATCACTTTTTGATTGAATCCAGGAACAGAGAACCCTTGGATACAAAGTACTGACTGTATAGACACCACAGTCCATACTACGAAAGTACTTAGCAATTACTCAACAAAAGTTGGGTGAGTGAGTCATTTGTAAGTATCTTTTCTCTCCTTATTTGCAGTGAATTGTTCCTAGGTCTCTTTTAAAATAGTCTTGTGGTAAGGCTTATAATGTTGAACCTGAGGCTTGTAATTTCTTACATCATAAAACATTTTACAAATTAAAATGTAACATAAGCCATAAAGGTTTCCCAAGGGTGCCTTATGAATCTACCAAAATTTTTAATTTTCTTAATCTCTCCAGCACACTTTCACTTGCATTCTTTTCAAAGAAATGTAACATTAAAATTTCAGTTAAGGACAGAATTTTACTAACCTAGGGGGATGGGAAGGATGCCAGCAGGTGACTCTATAGAGTACTGTCTTTTTTATGTGTAAAAATGTGACATCACTGAACCTCCATTAATAATGCAAATTGCTGTTAAGAAGAAACTAGAATGGGTATTGCTATAGTTTGGATGTTTGGCCCATTCAAATCTCATGTTGAAATTTGATACCAATGTTGGAGTTGGGGCCCAATGGGAGGCATTTGGGTCATGGGGGTGGATCTCTTATGAATAGATTAATACCTTCTCTTGGAGGTGGGGGAGTTCTCACTCTTATTAGTGAGAAGTGGTTGTTAAGTAAAAGGCTGGCACCTCCGCCCATTGCTTCCTCTCTGTCCAAGTAATCTCTGCATATACCAGTTCCTCTTCTCCTTCCACCATGAGTGGAAGCAGCCTGAGACCCTCACTCAATGCAGATGCTGGCACCAGGCTTCTTGTACAGACTGCAGAACCGTGGACCCAATAAAACTCTTTTTATTTGTAAGTTACCCAGCCGCAGGTTTTCCTTTTATAGCAACACAAATTGACTAAGACAGGTGTGAACAAGAAACAACTGGGGCCTTTTGGAATTTTTTGAAAACACATTGATGAGTTTGTCTCAGTAGTTAACAAAATCTCCTTTATGAACTATTCAGTTATTCTCTAATGCATAGATCAGAGCTTATGTACACTTTTTTACTACTGGTATAGAATCATGGACCTTGTTCGTCAACAGCCACTCCTAAAATTGGGTTAATGATGTAACTCAAAATTGGCTAAAGCTTGAGCTCACCTTCTGTGACATTCGCATGAGAAGAGTGATCCTTAACAGTATGTAAATGGAAGGAGTAAACATATGTTTTGCTCGTAGGACTGCATGTATGTGTGTGTTTTTCACTGCATATTTGGGGTGGGCTTGGATCCCTTGAAGTATCTGAGGAACAAAATGAGATTTAAAAAGTAGGGCTGATATTGAGAACAACTGCTTCACCTTTGATTGTACCTTCAGTATTAGTTTGCTAGGGCTGTCATAACAAAATGCCATAGGTTGGATGGCTTAAACAATATAAATTTATTTTCTCATGGTTCTGGATTATATACAAATGTTCAAGATCAAGGTATTGGCAAGTTTGATTTTTTTTCTGAGTTCTCTCTCCTTAGCTTGCCTGTGTCCATCTTTTTACTGTGTTTTCACATCATATTCTCTCTGTGTTGATCTGTGTCATAATCTCCTCTCTTATACGAACATCAGTCGTACTGAATGCAGGCCCATGCATATGATCTCAGTTTGTCTTAACTGCCTCTTTAAGGACCCTATCTCGACACAGTTATCTCTGAGCTTCTTGGGGTTAGGACTTAAATATATTAATTTTGAGGAAACATGGTTCAACCCATGACACTTTCTAATTTACAATGAATATAGTTCTGATGGGTTATAGAAAAAACAACTTGTTATTTTTTCAGAAATACTATTCAGTAAATGAATATTCTCTTCTTATTAATAGGGAGAGTCAGATTTAGAGATTAAAAGCTTTATCCAAAGTCCCTGTTTGAACTTATATTGGACTCCGGGGTTTTCTTTAACGTTTCTTCTACTCCATCACCATGCCAATTTTTCACTCATTTCAGTTGGAAGAATGACAACAATACAACATGGAAGCGAAAAATAAGAAAGAAGAAAGAGTTAGGTAAGACAAGGTAGACGGTAGCACATGGAAGTCCACTTCGGATAGGAGCATTGGAGTATTTATGTGGGCATGGGCACAGGACATGGGGCACTGATAATGCATCATGCTGCTTTTTCACATGACTGAGTGCATTGAGGTTGTTTGATCAAGTCAACAGTTGACTTTATCCATTTTATAAGGATATTCAATTGTTTTAATTTGGCTAATCTATTCCAACTCCTCAGGCAAAAAACAAAAAACAAACAAACAAAAAAAGTCCAACTCAAAAGCTTAGTTATAGCTAGAACTGTTAAATAAACCCACATTTAGTTGTATCTTTATGATTAGTACCATCTTTTTGGTCTAGTACATTTAACAATAACAACAACAAAAATAAATAGGGAAAGAAGAGAGGTCCCTGTGTGCGTTCAGTTCACATATGTGCTGCTATGTTATTCATAACGCGTTCTAGAGCCTGGCTTATTTTAATATGTTATCTACATACACTTGCTAAATATAAAGTGCTATCTTGAGAAAAAAGAAGTTTATGTTTACTAAATAGTGTATCAGTCAGAAAGCAGAAGCCATTTTAGGTTGTGGCTACTATGAGGAATTTTCTCCTTCTTATTTGTTGTATTAAAATCGCTAAAACTTGGTAAACTTTCACCAAGTAAATACAAAAGAAGATGAATCAGGTGAGGTCAGACTAATTTTCAGCCAACTCTTTTTTGTTGTTGCTCCATGAGGAAATATACTAACCAGATAAATGGAAGGAATTCTCAGTATTCTCTCAACCTCACACCTAGATTTTGGAAATATAACACAGCGGTAAGACTGTGATTTCTGGCTTTTAATGAAATAAAGAACAGTAACATATAGCAGGAAGATCATGAGAAATTAAAATATAAATTCTGAAACAGGTCAAGGGATAGATAATAGAGTCCAAGTTTAGACATTAAATCTTAGAGCTGGCCACTGGAAAGGACGTAGCAGCTGGTAAGGAAGCGGCCCAGAAGGAATGCTACTCTTTTCTGCAACCAAAGAAAGGGAGTCTAGTGATTATGGGCATATGTTTGTGCTTTACAGCATTCTGATACTCATCAGTGTGTATTTCTATATATGTAAATACCAGATCAATGAAAAACCTTCCGTGTGTGTATTTAGCTTCATGCACCTCCCTCTTTAGATATATGGATAAATATATGCAGAGAAGCTAATTTAATATGAATGAGTGTCTAGGTTAAAGTAACAGGATCAAAAGCTGGTTGCCACAGGTTAGGAATTCAAGCACTCATGCCTACAAGTTGTAGCATTTTTCTCACTATATTATTGAAACTGGGAGTTGGTCCAAAGCATAAACAGTAAAGGTCTGAATTACAGCAACGTGATCTACTTGGAGACACTCAGAAGGCCACCCAAGAGCTCATAAGGAAACAGCCACCTTAGGAGCCCAGTCCTGAATGGGTCATGTGGACAGGGTGACCTGCCCTGGCTACCTTCTCCTTTCTCAGTACAATTGAAGGATTGGAATCAGTGTACTCTTCTTATGTCAATAAGCTGAGATACAGCTATGGGTGTCTGAAACCCTCATTTGTCTTTCAAGAAAGGAGTCAATGAATTCATATGTATTATCTTCCCAAATCCTTGTATTATCCTCCTTCCTTAAGAAAACAATTTGGTGATCTGATGCCTAATTTTCTTTCTTTCGCACATGACATTCTCTTTTTTTCTCTCCCTCTCATACACATTTTTGCGATAATTAAATTCACAAATGAGAACATAAGACAGAACACTCTCAGACAGAAATATTTCTCACCCACCATTCCTACATTAGAACCACATGAAATAAAATTAGTGCACAGATGATGAAGAACAGTTAGGAGGATGCGCAGGATTTTGGATGACTGAGCTAATTTACTCACTAGTTGAGATGATCTAGTGTACCTCAAATACAGCTTCTTTTTACTTATTTCATGTGGCTGAGCTCGTTAGTTTTGTCAGTTACTCTGGAAGAGTGTGAGCAAAACCTGTTTTATATTGTAGATATGGCAGGCCTCAGGAAGTAGCATAGCCCATGACACTTATTTGAACATGATTTTGAAGATTTAGCACAAAATGCTTGTCATATTTATTTCACATGATCCTGATTGGTCTGAAAATGCATGTGGGTTTTTGTAAGTGCATTCTTTCCTATAGATTAATCTTACTGTCATAACAAAAATAGTTTCTTTTTCCCTTTCTCTAATCTCCACCCCCAGCTCCCCCATGACCCCGAGAGGTCATCAGGCATTTTATTCAATGATTTGGAGGAAATGTAAACTTGTTTGTTTACAAAGTAGGTTTCATTTTAGAATAAAGCAAAGTAACAGAGAAGAAACTATTAAAATTTCTTTTTTCATAATCAGCAATATGATATTTTACTAATTTAAAAATTCACTTGAAAGACAAACTCTTCAAAATAGACAAATTCATAAAAATTCCATGGTGACATAGCTCTTACTGAATATTACTTAGCTGATAGCACAGCTTCACTTTTAAGAATTTTACTGCCTCCCAACTTGAGCTCTTGTGATAAAGGAATCAGCAGGATAATGTGGAGACAACCAGGGCTTTCGAATTCCACGGAATAGCAGTCCCCGAGACGTTTTAAAGCTTCCTTAGCTGTAGTTTCCCAATTGGAAAAAATGGAGAAACCTTGAATTGTTTTAAAAGTTTAGAAAGAACATATGTAAAATGTCTAGCATAGTGCCTGCATCAGTGTTTGAACCTGTAGGGTGTCAGTAAATGGTAGTATTTTTTAATTATTGTTTTCCACTAGATTTTCTATATACCTCCTAGACAGATGCTTACGAAAGATTTGTGTGTACACCTTCGCATGGGAATATTTACCAAATGTGCTCATTGCTATCCATTTTTGGTGGCCATTTGCCATCTCCACTCTGACTGAAGAGCAGAGAAGCCAATAGGTTATAAAGCTGGGAGAAGCAGAATCCATTTGCAGAATGGGGGATTATCTCCTTTCCACAGGGATGCCAGCCCCATCCTGGGAACAGCAAAGGGACATTAAAGGAAAGGCCATTGGAAGACAGAGGCAACCATTATGTAGGGAGAAGCTTTAACTTTCCAATGTGATTTATTTTTCCATCTAAAGTCACTTCCAAAAGAAAAACTAAGGGAAAAAAAAGATTACAATGTCAGAAATAATATTTGAACATTGATAAGTTTGATTGATTATTATTTTTTTATTTTTACATGGCACATTTTGTGAACACATCTAATGAGCATGCATTGACTCCCATTCTCCATTCATTACCAGGTTTTATTGACCCTAGAAATTAATATTGACTGGGGCAAAACAGCCGCTGACTTTTCTTGCAGGTCAATAAATCTGGTGATGGAGAAACACCAAACCAGGAATCAGTACATTTTTTTCTTAGTGGTTGTTTTTTTTCCTTTGCCCTAGGAAGAATGTCAGCACAGCTGCCTGCTTCCAGAGGGCCTATCATGTTATTTAAAAATTTAGTAGCTGGCCATTTAGAGTCTGTTTCCAATTTACATTGTGCACTAATAGGGCCTGAATATAAAATTTCCTTCAGATGCATTAATGTATGTAGGTATAATGAAGCCAAAGCATATTTATCACTGTTGAATTTCTCAAATAATGCCAGAAGAAGGAAAAAGAAAAAATGGTAAGTTTAATACACGCGACAATAACCAAGAAATTGTACACAATTTAATTACGCATTTTGAAAGATGGAACTGAGACCTAGTCAAGTCACTCTAACTTTCTGGATTTCAGGTTTTCCGTCTATAAAATATAATGTTTCCTTTTTTTTTTTTTTTTTTGAGGTCTCTGTCAGCTCTAAGATTCAAGCAACTCTGAATGCTTTTTAAAAGACAAATATGTAGATACTAGTTGTTCCCTCAAACTGAACCCCATTGAGAAACTATTCAAGATTCAGGAAGAAGAAGCAACAAAAAAGTAGGGCACATTTTTACGTTCCTACCCCCAAAGCATTTGCTTTGTGTATCAATAAATATTGGG
The DNA here is from genome assembly GCF_000951045.1 of Mandrillus leucophaeus. Lineage (NCBI taxonomy): Eukaryota > Metazoa > Chordata > Mammalia > Primates > Cercopithecidae > Mandrillus > Mandrillus leucophaeus. Next base: position 1,539,297 of record NW_012104798.1, read on the forward strand.
TAGCTTCTTGATTTAATGAAAAATGATATAGTGGTAAAAGTATAGGTTTTAAGTTTAAAGATCTGTTTTTGAAGCCCAAATTTGCCCTGAGTATGGGCCTACAGAAACAGAGAGAGAGAGAGAGATAGAAAGATTAAATCAGCACCCTCTGTGTATGGATCATTTCTCAAGTACTCAGTCGTCACAATAACCTTGCACAGTTGTCTGTTTTTCATTGAGAGAGCAGACATTTGGAGAAATTGAGTTTCCTGCCCAAAGTGAATAGCCAGCTTCCATTTGAATCCACGACAGTCTGACTTCAAAGATGATGCTCTGGATGTCCCTCAGCTTCTCTAAACTTCTGCTTCTTTAGTAGCAAAATGAGCTGCACCCTCTCAGTGAGAGAAGGCATTGGGCAGACTGCATGTCTTGCAGAATATTACATAAATGTTAATTGTTACTGGTGACAATAGTGACAATCATCATATCTTAGAGAGCATTATTTGGAAAACATTTCCCAATAAAATGACATCTTATGTAACCCAGAACTTAATATTGTATATGGATATAGAACACAAGTAGGTCTTTGAAAATGGTTAGGAAACCCCTCTGGCAAAAATGTTAACTACCTGCGATGCGTAGAGAAACATGCGTCCTTTGCCTTTTCCTCCATTTGGTGGTGCTCCATCTTCTGCCCCTCAACTGGGTGCTCCGGCCTTTTCCACCTCCCAGATCACTGTTTGGAACTGCTCTAAAATCCAGTCAGGTGTTCATTTATAACAGTAGGGGGGCAGCAAACTCTAGGGGGTCAGCTTGTGGATTTTGCATTCGGAAAGACCTGAGTTTGAACCCAAACTTTGCCACTTAGCCAAACAATTTTAGTAAGTAATGTTCATAAGGCATCAGTCCCCTTCCCGGTGAAGTGAACATGATACTATGACTGACCACATAGGATTGTTGAGAGGATACAATAAGCAGCGGTATATGAAGTGCAGTGAACAGGTTCCAGCTCACCTGCATTTCCAAGAAATGCTGGTTACTATTAGCAAGAGCTCAGAGGAGTCTCCCAATCATTTTAAGACGGATCCGTAGCCTCAACAGCGGTTCAATGAAATGGTAAAGGCAGAGGAGAGTTAGGGAACATTGGGAGCAGAGAGGTCTCCCCTTGCCAGTATTTTATTTCTCATGGACATTTACTACTCTGCTGAGAGGCAATTCTTACCCTGGTCACGATGATTTCTCTTTTGTACTCACACCAATAAAATGTGCTAGTATAAAAAAAGAATTGAGCCTTCTACCTGGTCATGTCATTTTCACAAAATTGCTTATCTTGAGATTTTTGTCTTACTAGAATGCTCCCCGAGGTCCCTGGCAATGCCCAGAGTCTGGGAATTCTTGTTTATAACAGTCAGACCATTTATTGAGGCATTGTGGGCAAGAAGCCACTGAAATATAGGGAATGAAGAATAGTCTGGGAAGTCTGCTATAGGTCCTAGCTCTATGAGTAAACTTCTGAGACCATGGGAAGGAATTTAACTAGCAAAAGTCTCACATTCCCCATCTACAAATTGGATAATGATGATTATTTCACAGGGACATTTGAGAATAAAATGATATGCTCCGGACAGAGGGCTTTGCTGTTGGTATATTCGAGTGTTTCTGTTGGAAACCTGGACCTCATTCTTGTGCACAGGTGAACCCTGGCCTTAAGGGCATGCTTCTTATAGTAGAAATTCCGCAATTACAGACAGGCCATAACAAAGGTCCAGTTCATTTACATACTAAAGCTATAAAAGAAAAAGCCAGATTAAAAAAAAAAAAAAAGATATTTGCCGTGATTACAGGCAGAAGATTTGTCTTATTTTGTCCATTTCTCTATTTCCCTTCATCCCTTTCTCTTTTCCATCCTCCCTTTATTCAATCCTCTGCAAGCCCCTAGTGATCCCTAGACTATCAACTTCCCCTATTGTAACATCTTGACAAACCCTGTACTTTCCATAATGGGGTACTTATCATAGGGTTATGCAATTACTTGTTTAATTGCCTGCCTCCTCCTAAGCAGTGCAAGTTCCACTAGGGCAAGCTTTCTATTTCAGTTGCCGAATTGTGCATCACCCTCATCCTGCCTAGTGCCTGACACATAGTAGATATTCAGTTGTTACTTGTTCTGGGATAGACACTGGGGACAAATAGTGAACAAGACCCAGTAACCAGTCTCCAGAAGCTCACATTTACTGGCTACAGATGGCATCAAGTCATTAGTTAATCTATCATTTATTCTTCAATCATTTAATGAGCATGTACTTTTTACCAGGTGTACCCAGTGTGAAACAATACAGACATTATCTTTGCTTTCAGGAACTTATGTTCTAGTGACTGGTGATTGGCTCTGAACAAACAAATAAATAAGCAAAAAATGATTGGCTCTGAGCAAAGAAGCCCCAGAAAGTTGCTCTAAAGATGATGTAACCACAGTATTGGGTTGGGTGTAAGTGGTGTGAAGGGGTTACTTTAGATTGTGTGTATAGAGATGGTTTATCTGAGGAAGTGATATTCTCATGAAAACTGATGGCAAGGTGGGGCAGCATAGAAATCTATATGGAAAATGTATTCCTGGCAGAGAGAATCACACATACAAAAGTCTGAAGTTTGAAGAAAGTTTGAATAGTATGAGGAAAATAAATAATGAAATCTGTGTGTCTGTGGTGTTATACTTAGGAATAAGTCAAACTGGTAGGCAAAGATCATGCAATTTAGAACCCCTGAAGACATCTCTTTGTCTGGTCTTTGTTGCGCTGTCTATGCTCAATTAAACCACTGGGAATGGGTTCTGCAAGCAGCCTCTTCAAAAATTTAATCTCGAAGTGACAAGAAAAACATGCAAGAGACCTCTGTGAAGACAAAACAAAACAAAACAAACACAGATAGTTCCAAAAAACAGCAAACGAAAGTACAAGATAAAGATATAGAGAAAATGTGGCACATATACACCATGGAATACTATGCAGCCCTAAAAAAGGATAAGTTCACGTCCTTTGCAGGGACATGAATGAAGCTGGAAAACATCATTCTCAGCAAACTAACACAGGAACAGAAAACCAAACACTGCATGTTCTCACTCGTAAGTGGGAGTTGAACAATGAGAACACATGGACACAGAGAGGGGAACATCACACACCAGGGCCTGTCAGCGGATGGGGGGCTAGGGGAGTAATAGCATTAGGAGAAATACCTAATGTAGATGACGGATTGATGGGTGCAGCAAACCACCATGGAACGTGTATACCTATGTGACAAACCTGCACCTTCTGCACATGTATCCCAGAACTTAAAGTATAATAATTTAAAAAATAGAGAAGATTCTATTTCTAGAAATGGATTTATTTAATAAAATCAGTGTGCAAAAATCAAAAGTATTCCTATGCACCAAAAACAGACAAACAGAGAGCCAAATCATCGGTGAACTCCCATTCACAATTGCTACAAAGGGAATAAAATACCTATGAATACAACTTACAAGGGATGTGAAGAACCTCTTCAAGGAGAACTAAAACCCAATGCTCAAGGAAATAAGAGAGGACACAAACAAATTGAAAAAAATTTCATGCTCGTGGATAGGAGGAATCAGTATTGTGAAAATGCCATACTGCCCAAAGTAATTTATAGATTTAATGCTATTCCCGTCAAGCAACCATTGACTTTCCTCACAAAATTAGAAAAAACGACTTTAAATTTCATATGGAACCAAAAAAGAGCCCATTTAGCCAAGACAATTCTAAGCAAAAAGAACAAAGCTGGAAGCATCATGCTACTTGACTTCAAACTATACTACAAGGCTATACTAACCAAAACAGAATGATACTGGTACCCAAACAGATATATAGACCAGTGGAACAGAGTAGAGACCTCAGAAATAACACCACACATCTACAACCATCTGATCTTCAACAAACCTGACAAAAACAAGCAATGAGGAAAGGACTCCCTATTTAATAAATGGTACTAAGAAAACCAGCTAACCATATGCAGAAAACAGAAACTGGGCCCCTTCCTTATACTTTATACAAAAATTAACTCAAAATGGATTAAAGGCTTAAATGTAAGACCTAAAGCCATAAAATCCTAGAAGAAAACCTAGGCAATACCATTCAGGACATAGGCATGGGCAAAGACTTCATGACTAAAACACCAAAAGCAATAACAACAAAAACCAAAATTGAGAAATGCGTCTAATTAAACTAAAGAGCTTTTGCACAGCAAGATAAACTATCATCAGAGTGAACAGGCAACCTACAGAGTGGGAGAAAATTTTTGCAATCTATTGATCTGACAAAGGGCTAATATCCAGAATTTAAGAGGAATTTAAATTTACAAGAAAAAAACAATCCCATCAAAAAGTGGGCAAAGGATATGAACAGACACATCTCAAAAGAAGACATTTATGTGACCAATAAACATATGAAAAAAAGCTCATCCTCACTGGATACTAGAGAAATGCAAACCGAAATCACAGTGAGATACCAGCTCATGCCAGTTAGAATGGCAATTATTAAAGTCAGGAAACAACAGATGCTGGAGAGGATATGGAGAAATGGGAATGCTTTTACACTGTTGGTGGGAGTGTAAATCAGTTCAATGTGGAGATTCCTCAAGGATCTAGAACCAGAAATGCCATTTGACCCAGCAATCCCACTACTGGGTATATACCCAAAGGATTATAAATCATTCTACTAAAAAGACACTTGCACACATATGTTTATTGCAGCACTATTTACATTAGCAAAGACTTGGAACCAACCGAAATGCCCATCAATGATACACTGGATAAAGAAAATGTGGCACATATACACCATGGAATACTATGCAGCCATAAGCAAGAATGAGCTCATTTCCTTTGCAGGGTTGGATGAAGCCGGAAACCATCATTCTCAGAAAACTAAGACAGGAACAGAAAACCAAATACTGCATGTTCTCACTATAAGTGGGAGTTGAAGAGTGAGAACACATGGACACAGGGAGGGGAACATCACACACTGGGGCCTGTCAGGGGTTGGGGGGAAAGGGGAGGGAGAGCATCAGGATAAATACCTCATGCATGTTGGACTTAAAACCTAGATGATGGGTTGATGGGTGCAGCAAACCCCCATGGCACATGTTTACCTAGACAACAAACCTGCATGTTATGCACATGTATGCCAGGACTTAAAGTAAAAATAAATAAATAAATAAATAAATAAATAAATAAATAAATAAATAAAAATTTGCAAATGTCTGTTTTCTACATTCAGTTGGATATCTTTTGTATGAAATAAAGGCTCCCTGGGAAAAAGAAAAAGTCAGCCCTTGGCTTACCCCCAGAAATGTCATCCTATGCTATCCACTCATGAGAAATGGACAGGCTGACACAGATAAGAAGAGCCTGAGGTTCCACATTCCATAATTTTACAAGAAGAGTATTTCCTGTAGGAAGATTTTCTTAGTCAATGAATCTAGAAGGTGAAGGCAACACATTTTGACTTGCTGTTTTGTTTACAAACATACCTCTCCTTTGTAATATATCCATTCATGGTCTTTTCTCTAGAAGGAACATATGCGCATGCTGACGCCTTACTCCTCTATTCTTTCCCAGTAACATGTCACATGTTTTACTGATGCTGTCATTAGAGAATGCCAGGCAAAAAGTTTTGTGCTTTCTGTGAAAATCGTTTCACTAAGGGGAAGCAAGACAACTAAGAGATAAGATAATGTAAACGGCAGTAGGGAAGACACTTGAAGTGACTGAGGGTATAAATGACAGAAAGAACAGTAATAAGGCATTTTGAAGACATGTGATGGGTATCCGCTCAGGATACCGTGGGAAAGGGCATCTGGGGCATTGTAGTGTTTGAGATTTTTCTCTCTATCAGAACAGGAACTTCTCACTGTTGGAAATAGCGAAGACGGCAATTGAAAATTAATCTTTCAAAGGAAAGAGAATGTAAAAAGACTTCTTAAAAGAAGAGGAAAAAGACAAAGCATTTACAAGTCCTATTCTGGGCCTGAAACTATGCTGACTGCTCTGCAGATATTTTCTTATTTACTCCTTATTCAACCTACCAAGGCAGAAATCATTATTTCATGTTAATAAAAGAAGAAACTGAAGTTCAAAAAATACAGGTAAATCATTCAAACATCATCTCACTGGTATGTATTAGAGGTTTGAATGAGTCACGTTTTTCTGATGACAATGTTTAGGTCATTACTGTGTGCCATTGCAACTGTTCCTTAAATGCAGTTATTTTGGGAGCCCACACTAGCAAGGTGTAATAATAAAAAAAAAGTGACAGTTACCTATTTTAGAAAAGAACCTAAGGGAACATCATGAACTGCGTAGCCGGGGAGCACAGTATATTTAATTTACTGGTGCGGTTCCCCTTAGCTTGTTCACCTTCAGATCCATATTTGGTTTTTCATTTGCCTTTGGCTCAATCGCAGGGCGAGTCCTACTCTGATACCTGAGGCTGGATGTGTAAGACTCTTATCTCATCAGGCTTCTGGTTTTGACCAACATGTGGCCCTGGCAGCAGACTGGCGAGGGAAGAAAGGGAGAAGTCTAGGCATTTATCTTTCCCTCCCTTTCTTTGCCCAAAGTATCCTCTCAGGCCCCAGCTGCATTTCCTCTACAGCTCAGGTGCTGTCTGACAGACCCACCTGGTTTTAGTTTCCTCCAGGTGACCCCTGCACCTGGGTCCTGGAACTACTGCCAACTGTCTCCGTCCTTTGGCTCAGGAGAGTAAGGGTTTCCTACTGCTATTGCTAATGTAGCTACACAGACCCCTGTCTGGCTTCTGAGGTCTTCCACTGCTGTGTCACAATTCCCTCCCCCTTTCCTACGCTGCCATGCTTTCTGTGTCCCGATTAGGCTCTGACTACCACAACTGGTAACAGAGGGACGCTTTGAGAAAGGATGAGAAGATTGATATGTGTTGCTTAGGCCCTTTCAATGCCCACTTCCCCCTCTGCTGACCCACTTTCCAATGCCCAGTGGTCTCATGGACCCTTCCTCTTCTGTCTTATCTAAATTTTCTTCCCAGAAAAGACCTTAAACTTAGCCAAAGAGACGTTTACATAAATGTCTAAAACTTGGCTTTAGAATATTGACTGTAACGTGAATCAGCTTTTAATGGAGATTAGCACCTTAAGTTTAAACAATAGAGCACAAAGGAAAAAGTTTTTGGCATCAGTCATGGAAAATGCTGTTAAAATGAAATTGTATTTTATCTGGACTCTAAGAATGGCATTGATTACGAAGCAACTTAGTTAAGTGTAATCCCATATTTGACCCTAACTTTAAACTAATTAAGTAAATGATGAATTATAAAAATGAAGGTAATGTGCAGTAGAAATACAAATGATATAACCAGGAACATGGGTGGAAGCATGTGTTGTGTATGAGACACTGTGCTAATTGTGTTACAGGCATTATTTCACTTAATATCCTCAGTAATCTAGTGAGGCAGGCATAATTCTGAGCTTGAGATGAGAAGGCTGAGGTTCAGAGGTTAGTAAACCTGAGCCAGAATTTAAGCCTGAGTCTTTTTTTTTCTGCCCATATTATTTCAGTTTTGCAAAGTACACAATGGCTTGTGGAGGCTAACAATCATTGGTCTGGGAACTGGATTTAGCCTAAAAAGGAGGTGTTTCACCTGGTCCCAGAATTATTTTGAGCCAATATTTGAAAACTGGTAAAATTTACTTAAAATTAGAAACTCTGACATCTCTTTAAAAAGTGACAAATATAGCAAAAGTGGACCTGCATCCTGCCAGGTGTATTGGTCATTGGCTTCCCAAGAGGTACTGGTCTCCAGTTTCCAAGAGTCCTCACATTTCATTCTGTCTTTGTAGCATTTTTATTCACACATCTGCTTCATTAGTTGATGTTATATGCTTGACCTTGTGATATAGTTTGGCTGTATCCCCACTCAAATCTTATCTTTAACTGTAGCTCCCACAATTTCCATTGTGTGGGAGGGACCTGGTGGAAGATATTTGAATCATGGGGGTGGGTTACCCCATACTGTTCTCCTGGTAGTGAATACATCTCACGAGATCCGATGGTTTCATAAGGGCAAACCCCTTTCATTTGCTCCTCATTCTCTCTTGCCTGCCACCGTGTAAGACATGCCTTTCACCTTCCGCCATGATTGTGAGGCCTCCCCAGCCATGTGAAACTGTGAGTCCATTTAGCCTCTTTTGCTTTATAAATTACCCAGTCTCTGGTATGTCTTTATCAGTAGTGTGAAAATGGACAAATAACACCCTTGCTGAGATGGGAAAGCCTGGCATTAGTTCTTACAAGATTGGGGTGCCAGCTCCATTTCTGCAAACAGAGAAAAATAAGTAGTAACAAGTTTCCTGGAGATGACATATCCCTTTGCAAGTAACAACTGTGTGAAATTCTTGTTGTGCGACTTTGGGCAAGTGCTTTAACCTTTCTATGTCTGCTTCCCCATTCATTAAAATGGGTATATCACTAGTATTTACCTCAAAACTTTGTTATAAAGTCAGATAAGTTATTATAAAGAGCAAATAACAGTGTCTGCCCCCAAATACATATACATGTAGACACATACATTGTTTCATAATACAATTATCTGCAAGTCAGTAATGTATTAATGAAAAATCATTAATGGAAAACAATTCAAGAAGAAATCAGATAAGCTAGGAAAACATTTTTTGTTTGTTTTGTTTTTTACCTTTTGGGGTCTTTGTGACATTACTGGCATCAGCAGTATTTTTAGGTGAAAAATGTGATAATATGAAGAAAACTCTTTGGCTGGGAGGTGAGTATATAGATGCACAATGGTATGGTAAGTAAAACTAGAATAATAAATGTGGGGCAGGCTGTTGGTTGTTTTCAGTTTTAGTTCTCCAACCATACACGTGCTGGGTGGGACAATGAAGGTGAAACGTAAATCATGTTCCTTACTGCATAATAGTTTTCAGTTCATCAAATCTGTAATAATTCTACATAATTCTAGTATATACCATTCCTTTCTACACTGATGTAAAAATACCTTGATAAACACAAGTCAAATCACATTATATTTCTTTCTTTAGAAATAAATTTACCTTTGTCCTTCGGGTATCTTATTTTATTTAGAATAGCATTCCACAGTTTGCTTTTTACCTTGGAAACAAAATATTTTTTAAAAGAGACATGTTTAATGCTGCTTTATACTTAAATATGTTCAGCAAAAAAATAAAATGTAAACATTGTCATTTCGAAAAATTTCTCTATATTTTAAAATCTCTGTATTGTTAATAAAAATTGTAGCGCCTTAGGATCCAGCCTCTCTATAGATTTAAATTCAAACAATCCCAATCTAACACTTATTTAGCAATTGAGGAATTCTAATATTTATTTTAATATCTCAAAAGAGACAAAAATACAATTCGTAGCCTGCAGCATTGTTATCAAAAGCCTCATCCTCTACTCTGCTTTTCATTTTTAAACCCTAAATTACTCCCAAGCTTTCATCACAAGGAATCACTAAGCATCTCCCTAGTCACAGTTTGTGATGCAATTTTATTTTATTTTATTTTATTTTATTTTATTTTATTTTATTTTATGTTATTCTATTTTGAGAGAGAGAGTGTCTCACTCCGTCGCCTAGGCTGGAGTGCAGTGGCGCGATCTCTGCTCACTGCAACTTCCACCCCATGATTCAAGCAATTCCCCTACCTCAACCTCCGGAGTAGGTGGGATTACAGTTGCACGCCACCACACTTGGTTAATTTTTTTTTGTATTTTTAGTAGAGATGGGTTTTCACCATCTTGGCCAGACCGGTCTTGAACCTCTGACCTCAGGCAATCTGCCCGCCTCGGCCTCCCAAAGTGCTGGGATTACAGGTGTGAGCCACTGCGTCTGGCCTGCGAGGCTTTTGTTAGCCATTCAGTCTTTTACCCAAACATCACATTCTTATTTATTAGATCAAGTTAATTTCCCTGGCTCTATCCAGTCTTCTTTCCTCTGTCTTCTTAGTCTTTTCTTTGTCTTCCAGTTTTGGGATTCTACCTTAATAAGATCAACGGTCTTAGCTAAGAGCTAGCAAAGACTGCATGAATTTAGTACTTCTATCCCAGACAGTGGGGAGGATAGAATACAATCTAGGATACTGCTGCTTTATTTTCACAACCAGAAGTGATCAAAAAGCAAATTCCCAAGTGTGTATTGTTAACAAAGGCATAAAGATCACCATCATCATAGTTATCACCACTACAGACATCAACATCCTTATTTTTATCATCATCGACATCACATAATTATTCACTATTTTTTATGATTTAGTATGTGCCAGCTAACATACTGAGTCTTTTACAAGCATTACCTCATGCCCGTGGGATGATGGGCCCACAACAATCCAGAAAGCAAATTCTTTTATTTCATATAGCTTCTACTTCATGGCCTAAGATGATCACACCGGCTTTAATAGTATGTCCACATTCTATGCAACAGAAAGGAGAGGTGGAAAAAATAGAGGGCACACCCCCTTTTTAATGTTATAAGCTGGAAACTGTGCCTTTATTTTTTCTCATATCTAATTAGATAAACATCAAGGGTTTTATCATAAAAGAAGGAGAGAACGGATATGGCAGAACACCTAGAAATCACTACAAAAAGGATCATGTCTTATGGATTGTATGTCTCTCTGCATGTAACAGAGGGCTTGATACATAGTTTCTGCTTGAAAGAGTTCACCAACGGAAATAATTAACCCTGAGATGTAAAAAAGTCATAAGGAACCATTGACTTCATAAAAGTTCTATGAAGATGGGATTTTTTTTTTTTTTTTTTTTTTTTTTTTTTGGCTGGGCTCTGAAGACTGTGATTTGGGTGGAGAAGAAGCAAAATAGGCAATTCATACAGGAGTTTCCTATTAGGGAAGACAGGGCTAGGTGTGTATTACATGTGAGGATCTATGAAGAGAAGAACTCAAATTAATTCCACCAAGTGCATGCAATTCTTAGGTACTGGCAAGACACTGTCCTTGATGTAACTCTAGTCAGGCTCTTCGGAAGCCTTTTTTTGACTTGAGCATGTTCCTCTTAGCCTGAACAGTGATAGAGCTTGGATGTTAGTCCCCTCCAATTCTCATGTTGAAATGTGATCCCTAATGTTGGAGGTGGCGTCTAGTGGGAGGTATTCGGATCGTGGGGGTGGATTCCTCTTGAAAGGCTTGGTGCCCTACTTTCAGTAGTGAGTTTACATGTGATGTGATTGTTGAAGGGTCTGGGACCCACCCCACCACTCCCCTACCTCTCTTGCTCTCTCTCTTGCCTTGTGACACATGTTCTCCCCTTGCCTTCCACAATAAGTCAGAGCTTCCTGAGGCCTCACCGGAAGCAGATGCCGGTGCCATGCTTCTTGTGCAGCCTGCAGATCCATGAGCCACATAAACCTCTTTTCTTTATAAATGACCCAGCCTCCAGTATTCCTTTATAGCCATGCAAAACAGGCTAATAGCTACTGTTTTAGCAAGAATCTTGCTAAGTCAGTTTAGAGAGAATCCGTACACCCTTCATATCTGATCAAATTCCTCATCCCCCACGGATTCCTGGGTGACACCTGATCACCATGGCAAGAATGCTGTTAGGTTTGCTTAATCAGAAAATCAAAATTTTTACAACCTCCTCCCATGTTTTTTCCTCTTAGCAATTTTCTATCCACTGACTCCTGCACCCCTTTCCAAACTTGTGCGTTGGTTATAAGTCACTTGTACTTATTGTATTTGGAATTGAGCCTAATTTCATACTAAAGTCTCTTACCCTATTGTATTAGTGCAGTCTTGCACTGCTATAAAAACTACCTGAAACTGGGAAATTTATGAAGAAAAGAGGTTTCAATGGCTCATGGTTCTGCAGTCTGTACAGGTAGAACAGCTGGGAGGCCTCAAGAAACTTTCAATCATGGCAGAAGGCAAAAGGGAAGCAGGCACGTCTAACACGGTGGGGGCTAGGGAAGAAGAGGGAAGGGAGGGAAGAAGAGGGAAGGGAGGGAAGAAGAGGGAAGGGAGAAGTGCTATACACTTTTAAACAACCAGAAGTCATGAGAACTCACTCACTATTATGACAACAGCAAGGGGAAAATCGGCCCATGATCCAATCACCTCCCACCAGGCTCTTCCTCTAACAATGGGAATTATAATTCAACATGAGATTTGGGGAAGGAGACACAAAGCCAAACCATATTACCTATTATAATAGTCCCTCAATAAAATCTGTTTTTGCTGCTTTAACTACTATTCAATTCTAGATTTCTTTGAGAATGCTTGAGCACTGCCAAGACTGGGAGAATCTTTAAACCTGGATAGTAGAACTTTGATTTAACTTGCTAGATAAAATAGTGAGCTGCTATAGGTTTTGATTGAAGGGATGAAATAACTCAAATCTTCTCCTAAACTGAGTCTGGCAGCAGTGTCTAAAATGAATTGGATTAGAGAAAGACTGAATTTTGCTAGAAGAGAGGGGAGACTCTTTCTGGTTTTCAACTAAAAGCAGATGAAAACGTGAATGAAGTGGGGACAGAAAGATTAGCAAGGCATTTCAAGAGGAAAAAAAAAAGAATTTTTTTTTTTTTTTTGAGACAGAATTTCATTACTGTTGCCCAGGCTGGAGTGCAACGGCACAATCTCGGCTCACTGCAACCTCCGCCTCCCGGGTTCAAATGATTCTCCTTCCTCAGCCTCCTGAGTAGCTGAGATTACAGGCATGCACCACCACACCCAGCTAACTTTGTATTTTTAGTAGAGACGGGGTTTCTCCATGTTGATCAGGCTTGTCTTGAACTCCCACCTCAGGTGATCCACCTGCCTCAGCCTCCCAAAGTGCTGGGAATACAGGCCTGAACCACCACACCCAGCCAAAAATGATTTTTTTTTTTTTGCATTCAATATTAAATCTGAAGAAAGTATGACGGTTGAAGCTTATATCAAACTGTCTAGTCTTGGATAATGACAATGCTGAGTCTAGAAAAGGGGAAATTGGAACAAAATACAGATGCCTTTGGGAAAAGATGGATAACTTATGGAAACAAGGTTAAAAATTGAACATCTAATTTGAGGTGTCTGAAATGAAAATGTAAATGTGAAAAAGGAGGCCCAGAACTGAGGTCTTAAATTTGACCTGTAGATACGGGTACTGAGCTCTACAAAGGGGTGGTAAGAGCAGTTATTACATCAAGTGGCACAGTTTTTACATCTTTGTACAAGACATGAGTTCACTGTAGAGTTAGAAATCTCCCGGTCATGTAGCCAGGACCTGGACTTACTGCCCTCTGACCTCAAGCTGAAGTTGATAGAGGTGCAGTTCTGTGTGCGGCCCTCCTAATGCATGACAAGTCACTTCAGTTACTGAGGTAACAGAATTTACTCTTCTCCTCAGTTTCTAAACTAGTTTCAGAACCCCTGACAAAGCCAGTGATTATTCATAGGTTCTACGTGAGTTTTAAATTTTTTAAAAAAATTTGTGCCCAGGCTGGTCTTAAATTTCTGGGCTGAAGTGATTCCCTACCTCCCAGGTGGCTGGGATTACAGGTTCGTGCCACTGGCCTGGGTTTACATGAGTTTGTGCAGTGAATCTAATGGGATTTCTATGTCAGCTACCCTTGGCTTAGCTGTTTGTTTTAAAAATAAGATGCTGATCAGGAATCCAAGATTTGCTACAATGAGCCTGCCTGCATGCATCTTGTAGGACTTATATTTTCTTTTCTTTTTTGAGACAGAGTCTGACTCTGTCACCCAGGCTAAAGTGCAGTGGTCTGATCTCGGCTCACAACAGCCTCCTCCTCTCGGGTTTAAGCGATTCTCCTGCCTCAGCCTCCCCAGTAGCCTGGATTACAGGCATGTTCCACCACACCTGGCTAATTTTTTAATTTTTTTTTTAGTAGAGATGGGGTTTCACCATGTTGGCCAGGCTAGTCTTGAACTCCTGCCTTCAAGTGATCCGCCCACCTCAGCCTGCTAAAGTGCTGCGATTATAGGTGTGAGCCACCGTGCCCAGCCTGAACTTATATTTTCTAATCTTTTCGGGTCCAAACTTGTAATACTGGACTCATTGCTTAAGAGGCAGCTGGCCGGGCATGGTGGCTCGTGCCTGTAATCCCTGAACTTGGAGGCTGAGGCGGGTGGATCACCTGAGGTCAGGGGTTCATCACCAGCCTGGCCAACATGATGAAATCCCATCTCTACGAAAAATACACATTTTTTTTTTGTATTTTTAGTTAGGCAGGCATAGTGGCGGGCGCCTGTAATCGCATCTACTCAGGAGGCTGAGGCAGGATAATTGCTTAAACCCGGGAGGTGGAGGTTGCAGTGAGCCGAGATCACGCCACTGCACTCCAGCCTGGGTGACAAGAGCAAAACTCCGTAAAAAAAAAAACAAAAAACAAAGAGGCAGCCAGAGTTATCCTTTTAAGGACCTAAATTCAATTCCTCTGCTAACATACACACAGGTTTAATTTACATTTTTGTCTTGATAAAACAAGTTCTGAGTACAAGACCCTGAGTTACCTGGTTCCAGGCCCTTCTCTGACATCATCTTCTACCTCAAGTCCTCATTTTAGCCATTGCCTTTGTGTGAAATGTTCTTCCCCTAGCTACACCAGTGGCTCCCATTCTCCAGCAAGCTGTCAAGTCTCAACGAGGTCTTCGCTGATAACTATATACAACAGGGTAGCCCTGCACCCCTTCACTCTTTGTTCCCTCAACTTGTTGCATTTATCTTTATGGGACTTATTCTAAACTGACACACTGTGTGTTTATTTGTACATTGTCTCACTCCCTTCTCCCAAGAGAAGCAAGCAATACAAGGGACCAGATTTTAATTGTTAATACAAACTTGATTCCAGTGGGAAAAAAAAAAGAAACCAGTATGTGGCACATAGTCAATATCAATATATGTTTTATAAATGAATAAATATGAAGGAACCAGTTAGTGTGAAATCTAATTCTTTGCCCAGATGGTAGTCTACTTCTCTTGTTACACAAATCACTGCTTCAAGCTTGAGTTCATAAATGAGCACCATTCTTAAACCTTCTGTGACATCCCAGCCAGAAGTGGCAGCTTTCTCTTCTGATCCACTATATCTAATTCTAACATGTTTTTCTAAATATGATTTATAGCTGAATGGATGTAGGTTTGTTACTTACTATGAGTCTGAGTCTCATCATCTGAAAAGTGATAATACCACCTCTCTCACGGTGTGTGATAAATGAAGATAAATGAGATAACTCAGGCATGGTGCTTGCCATGTGCTCCGGGTAGTTCTTCAATAAATGTTGCCTATTAGTTTCAACTAAATGTCAGGCTCTTGGGGAGCAGGCATCATGAGTGTGGACATGGGGAAAGGGCAGACAATCTCCTCCCTACAGTGATAACACAGCTGAGGTTGACTTATGGGATGAATTTATAACCGGACACATGGAAATGGATCTTGAGAAATTTCATAGTGCTGATGATTGCATAGTCTCAAGTAACTTCAGCAGTGTGGGAATATCTCACATACAAGAACCAGAGATTTTATTTCAATCTTGAAAACATTCTGAGCCTAGGCACTATTTATTAACTATCTGGTTCTCTCAGCTGAGAGAAGGAAGTTATGTTACTTTTTGGGCTTAAAAAGATATTTTAATGTAACTCTATCCAATTTTCAATTTTAGCCCTGCCAGAATTGAAACTCAACCTTAACTATAATCATCACCAAGCATTACTTTTGAAGCCCTCCCGTAAATATGAGGCTGTTAAGGATGCAATACTACACCATGTGTCTCTTAGGTTAGTTGGAAAAATGAGTTGGAGAACGGAGGGTGGTCCCTGACTCACAGGACAGGGGTATGAAACCAGAGCAGGCAATAGAGGACCTTTTGGGGAAGACTGAAGACATGCTACACAAAATTCAGAAGAGCTTTCTGCTTCCCACTTGTTATAACATTCAGGTATTGGCATCAAAGTCTCATAAGATTTTATTGGTTGAAGCCTCTGTGGCCTTGTCTTCACAAGATATTTCAATGTTACATAATCCTTATGCTAGGTGCTGAGTGTAGAGGAAGGCCCAACTAATTCTTCAATGAGAGCGGCTGAATCTAATCATCCCAAACTCACAGTGTTTGACATAAATCAATTAATGCCCAGGTTCTTTCTTATAGTAAAAAAAGTGAGTACTAGCAAAGTCTCCACAGTAATCCTAACTCCCCACTATTGGTCCAAAATTGCCACATTTTCAGAATCCAGGTGTATGAATCAGATGACTAGACTTCTTCTTATTCATGATATAACTGATGGGAATGAGCCCACCTAAATTACTGAGTAGGGTAGAATGGATAGATTCACTGTGTCTCAATGCCATACCTCCCAAAATCGAATACAGTTGATCCTTAAAAAATACAGAGGTTATAAGAAATCACCCCAGTCAAGAATATGTGTGTAAGTTTTGACTTCCCCCAAACTCATAACTACCAATAGCATACTGTTGACCAGAAGCCTTACTGGTAATATAAACAATCAACTAACACATATTTCATGTTACATGTATTATACACTGCATTCTTAGGAAAAAGTAAGCTAGATAAAAGAAAATGTTATTAATCAAATCATAAGGAAGGCCAAATGCAGTGGCTCATACCTGTAATTCCAGCACTTTTGGAGGCCCAGGAAAGAGGATCACATGAGACCACGCGTCAAAACCAGTCTGGACAACATAGAGCGACTCTGTCTCTACAAAGAAGTTAAAAAATTGGCCAGGTATGGTGGAGCAAACCTGTGGTCCCAGGTACTCAAGAGGCTGAGGTGGGAGGATCACTTGAGCCCAGGAGTTTGAGGTTACAGTGAACTATGATCACAGCATTATACTTCAGCCTGGGTGACAGACACTATGTATTAGTCTGTTTTCATGATGCTTATAAAGACATACCCAGACTGGGCAATTTACAAAAGAAAAGGGGTTTAACGGACTTACAGTTCCACATGGCTGGGGAGGCCTTACAATTATCGTGGAAAGTGAAAGGCATGTCTCCCATGGCAGCAGACAAGAGGAGAGCACTTGTGCAGTGAGAGTCCCCTTCATAAAACCATCAGATCTCATGAGACTTTTCACTACCACAAGAACAGTAGGGGGAAAACCACCTCCATGATTCAATTATCTCCCACTGGGTCTCTTGAAAAACATGAGGGAATTATGGGAGCTACAATTCAAGATGAGATTTGAGTGGGGACACAGCCAAACCATATCACAGTGAGACCGTTTCTCTGAAAAAAAAAAAAAGAAAGAAAGTAAAAGAAAATCATAAGGAAGACAAAGTGTATTTACTCTTCAGTAAGTGGAAATAGATTGTATTAGTCTGTTTTCATACTGCCACAAAGAATTACCCCAAACTGGGTAATTTATAAGGACAGAGATTTAATTGACTTACAGCTCTGCAAGGTTGGGGAGGCCTCAGGAAACTTACAATCATAGAGGAAGGTGAAGAGGAAGCAAGGCACCTTCCTCACAAGGGAACAGAAAGGAGGAGTAAAGGGGAAGGGACCCTTATAAAACCGTCAGATCTCAGAGAACTCACTCACTACCATGAGAGCAGCATGGGGAAAACCACTCCCGTAATTCTATTACCTCCACCTGGTCTGTCCCTTAACACGTGGGGATTATGGGGATTATGATTCGAGATGAGATCTGGGTGGAGAGGCAAAGCCTGATCATATCATAGATCATCATAAAGGTCTTGAGTCTTGAGTAGCCTAGGAGGAATAGGAAGAGGAGGGGTTGGTCTTGCTGTTTCAGAAGTGGCAGAGGCAGAAGAGGTGGAGAAAGTGGAAGGGAGGCAGGAGAAGAAGGCACACTTGTTGTTGACTTTTATTTTAAAAAATATATGTCAATGAGTGCCTGTGCAGGTCACACCCATGTTGTTCAAGGATCAGCTGTGTATTCTATACCACTGACAAGGGTGTGGCCTTCTCATGGTGCAGCTATCCCCTCCCCTTTCCAAATCAGGAACCTTCTCTCCCATATTTGCTACAGCAAAAGAAGTAAACACTTCAATTTTTTGGTACACTGGAATGTGTTACTAACACCTAGCACTTATTTCTGTAGGTAAGTACGAGGTTAACTTTACACTTTCTAAATGTAAACACTCTCATTTCATCATTTCTCAAGGTTAGGTAATAAGCAGAAAAGAAAAACTTCTAAAGAATTGTCTGGTGCAAGATTTAAGATAATGAAATAAACATGCCTCCTAGTGTCTTGAAAGTTGTATCTAAACAGACAATATTGATATAGAAAAGCCTATTGAGATACCTAATGCTTTCTCTTCATTTATTTTAGCAAGACATTTCTGAGTATTTAATTTAAGAGCCTTTTGCAGATGCCTGCAAGAAACTGACTACTTGGAAAAACAGATGTGCTCACAGAGAAGCACAGAACAAAACAGAAGGTAACAAGGTCCACATTGGGATAATGAGCAATGCAAAAAGGAACAGTGGAGAAAAGAAAAATATCTTCATGGCATCCATCCTCTATCCTTTGTTCCATTCATCATGCTGGTAATTACTTATACAATGCCTGCCTCTCCTTTAAAATATGAACTCCAGGAGGGCAGGGGTGTGTGCATTTTTTTCACTGTCACAAGGCCAGCATCTAATTTTAGGGACCAATTTTACAAAGGTTTACAGTCTGGGCCTTTCAGAGAAATACAGACCTCAGACCCTGTCCCCCAAATTCCTTTTGTAGCTTTCTGCAGTAAGCACTCAGGGAATTGCTGGGCTATAGACAGGTACTCTCACCTGGTGGTCGGACAGGCACATAGACAGAGGGTCTACAGAGCAGTTGGGAAAGGCCAAGAGGGTGTGAAAAAATTCCTTGGGAATGCAATGGAGCCCCTCAAAGCACTTGGTAGAATTCTCACCCTATGTAGGCGGTGGAGATGGAAGTGAGGCACCTTTCTTGGAAATGGAGGCTAGAACTCTTTGCCCTTCCTATAAAGCTGATCCCACTCAACCTCCTGGTTTGTACAGCTGTGTTCTTAAGTGTGAAGTTTATGAATCCCTTACTTACAATAAAGGAAAGTGGTTTTTTCCCCTTGCTTATTAATATTTTCTCTTAGGGTCAGTCATCACTTACTAACACCAACCAAGACAATTAAGGGTTTAATAAGCACTTTTTGGATTCATGGATATTAGATGGATAAACTTGCTAACTATAGAAGTATTTTGTGGACATATTAAAAACCTAAAAAATTAAAAAATGCAATGAAGACCATTATAATCGACCCAACCCCTACATGAAAATCAAACTAAGAGAGCATTTAATTGATGTCATCCTAAGTATTTTTCTGTGTATACATATGAATGTGTATAAAATCGAAGAAACAATATCTTAGGAGCAAATAAAAGATGTCCCTTCTTTTCAAAATATTCTAATATGATATTTGAAAAAGAAAGTTGGGGCTTGGCATGATAAAATAGTTCACTTTATAATCACTAAAATGTCTCTGATATTTATTCTCGACTACTTGATTTGTCAAAGGTTGAGGGAGGTGTATTAAAGTATCTTGCAATGATAATGACTCCCAGTTTTTCCAATTAGTTTTAACAACTTTGTGATGTCTAGAATAAAAAAGTTAATGGTTGTTCACCTTTAATTTTGCCTGTGCCTTCTAGCAAAATTATATGATGCTCCTTGTACACAATGCTTGGAGCTGTTGCAAATCAGTATAGCAACCTCTACTATATACTTCTGTTTGACATTGGTGAGTATTTGATATTTTTCTATTTTTATTATTCCTGTGAAGTTTAGATGTATTTCAGACTGCTCTTTTCTTTACATCGTAGTTTCCTGATTTGTAAGATGAGGACAAAAGTAGTACTGCCTGAGAGGTTTCTGCAAAGACTAAATAAATCAATAAATATAAAAGTACTTGAGGCAGGTATGGCAGTGAGTAAACGCTACCCATACTACCTTGGATGTGACATTTGTTTATTATATTTTACCTTAATCTTAGAATCTTTGTCTTTTAATAATTTCTTTTATTGTTAGGCTGATTTGGTTGGCTCCATGTATTAACTTTTGTGTTAAAATAAATATAAAAACATACATTTTATTTTCTTTCTTCAACTCCATGGACCATGTTAATTTGCATTTATTTTATTTTATTTTCATTTCTGCTTTTTATCTATTTATTTATTTTGAGACAGAGTCTTCCTCTGTCACAGAGGCTCGAGTGCAATGGCACAATCTTGACTCACTGCAACCTCTGCCTCCCGAGCTCAAAGGATTCTTGTGCCTCAGCCTCCCGAGTAGCTTCGATTACAGGCATGCACCACCATGCCTGACTAATGTTTGTATTTTTAGTAGAGATGAAGTTTCACCATGTTGGCCAAACTGGTCTTGAACTCCTGACCTTAGGTGATCTGCCCACCTTGGCTTCCCAAAGTGCTGTCATTACAGGTGTAAGCCACTGTGCCTGGCCTGTTTCATACATTCTGTTTTACACTTTTGGTGATTCTTAAAGTAAATAACTAAATAAATAAATAAATGAATAAAGATTTTTCTTCTCTGTCTTCTGTATTAAACACAATGTAACAAACTTTGCCCAGTTTTCTGCCTTGTATTATTCACTTATGTTAATACATGAATTTGAATATGAATTGTTGCTGTCGATAATAACTTTTACGTTGTCTTGGTTTCCAATAATGATTTTTGATATTTGCTTTTATTTAGTTACACTACTTACAATTATAGAGATACAATCTCCTACAAAATTCTGTCATCTGTTTTATAAAGTGTTTTTTCCTGTTTTTGAGCCCTTGATTTGGATTCATCTCAATGTTAGCTAAAGAATGTCTTCAGCTATTTTTCCTTTGCCTGGCCATGTGGGTGGTTTCTTTGTCTAAGACTTCACATTATTTTAAGAATTCTTTTCTTTTGGTTTTATACAGCAATGAAAACTTGGAGGGTCTAAAAATTTATGAATCACAAACTTTTCTTTGATCAGTTTTCTGAATGTTTCTCTGGTATCTTCTGGTATTTAACGTGGGAAAGTCTGAAGACAGACCAATTTTGTCCCCTTTTACATAATTTCCTGTTTCTCGTTTTTACATTTTTGAATGAAGAATCTTGTAATTTATTATCATAATTAAAATTTCTCCACAAGAAATGTCTGGATGTCTTATTCTTTTACGTTTTGCCTCAAATGCTCTGATGTTATTTCATCTACTATTTTAGGACGTATTTTGCGTGTTAAAATTTTCTCAAGTGTGTAATTGCTTTTTCCTGTGTTCAGTTGTCCTGGTTCCCTTTGAGGGGCTGTATCTCAGTCTTGGGTGTTTGTTTTTTTTTTTCCTCAACATCTGTCAACATCTCTTCCATGATTTCATCCTCACAATCCTACTCCTCCTGCCCTCCACCACACTGACATACAAACCACCCTCATGGATCCAATATTCTAGTGTCCATTTTCCCCTTTAAACTTTATAAGGAGATTTTTTTCCTTTAATATTATAAACTTTACCCTTCTCGCTTTACACCTTGGTTATGTCAGCTTGTTGTCTCTCGGTATCACCCCATGATTTTATGCTATCATCTTCCCTTTTATATCACTCTATTATCTCTAAGCCCTATGATTTATGCTATTTTCACGGATCCTTGCCTCTCGCTGGTGATGTCGTAATAGGTTTTTATCACCTGGCCTGCACATGATCCGCTCTCTTGTTTAGGGAAATGTTGACAGAGTCATTCTCTGTGGGAACCACTCCTCACATACCACCTCTTCCTCTCCTTCACTGTGGTCCAAGTAGAAGCCATCACCTTCCAGTTTGCACTTCCTTTTTCTGAGGTTCAGCCATCTCTCTGGCTCCATCCCTTTTGCTCCACTGATTTCCACAATTCCATGCTCCTCAATAAATTATCATCCTGCTTATGCTCCTACAAAGGGAAAAAAAGTTATTCTAAATATACAAAAAGTTATTCTGTATTTTATGCCTTTCTTTAGGAGCCGAACCACTGAACCAGCTGCTTTCTGTCTTCATCCAGAATTCTGCTGATTATCTCTGTTTTATTGTACTCAAGACCAAGCCTTCATGAATAAGTGAGGAAAACACCATGGAATGAATGGTGTTCATTTTTCTTTCTTCCAGGTGAACAGAGTAACTCTGGCTTATAAAGACTTATATCATAAGCCATTCGGTGGTAGATTTTTCTTTTAACCTGGGCCCATGGGTCTTAACATTTTATGAAAATACTACTCAGATTCTGAAGGTAAGTTGTTGGTCAAAACACATTTGGATATTTTTTAAGTGTTTTTGTTTGTGTGCATTCAAATGTTCAGGTTATCTGTGAGCTTTTCAGTAGAAAGTTGGAAAGATTGCAATGGGGACTTCCAGCCAAAATCTATTTTGGAAGGAAAATCAGTCCTATTGGGAAAGGTGGTAGGGGTGGTAGGGGCCGTAATCCGAGAGTGGGACAGTTTCATGAACGTGATGGTATTTTAATAAGGACTTGAATGATGTATAAAATTGAGAGCCCAAGCAGCAGGAAAGGCATTTCAGACCATATGTGATTATCTGAGTCCTGATTAAGTACCCACACACAAATAAAATAAAATAAAACAACAACAACAACAATAAAAAACAGAGAAGAAGAAAAATCCCAAGTGATAACTGGAGATATTTGAGGTTGTATAAATCTATGTAAGTCTAATCATATTGTAAGCTAGAATTTGCTAAAATAGGAATGGGTCTAAAATGTTTAAACATGCAACCATTTTCTGTTTTGATGTGTGTGTATGAAGACTAAATAAAGCAGTTTCAAGCTTATCTATATTTGGAGTATTCCACAGAGCAATTTGTGGTTTGAAATGCTCTTAAGTAAGGACAAATGCTTCTTTGTTTATGTGATATGGTCTATGCAATCTTTGTAATTGGATGTATAAGCGATACCCTATCAGCAATTTGAAAAAGATCTGATTATTTTATTTGCGAATTTTACTTTTAAAAACGTAGCTGCATTCTTCCAATTCTTCATATTCTCCGTTTCTGTTACAATCTTCCATTGATTATCACTTGCTTCATATTGCTTGTAAATGATTATTTAAAATGGAATCTAATGTATTTTGGTAGTACCAACATGTTTACTCATTAAACTGGACACATTAAATCATATTGCTTTCATTGCAATGGTTGCTAAGAAAATCATCAGCTTAAGCAATACCAACTGTATTTCAGTAGACAAATTAATCTTTTCTTGAAAGTCTCATCTAATCTCCCTTGTTCAACAGGAAGTTTTCTGCCCGGTAGGCATTTGCGATCTTTTGGCAGTAAAGAAGAAATATGATCTTTATAAGTAGAACTTTAAATGATTTTTTAAAGTAAGAATGCATAAATGTTCTAAAAATAAGATTGACTGTACTTGAATGCAAGTTTCAAAGGGAATGGATTTATAAAGTATTTATTTCTGCTAGAAATGCCGTTTGGCAGAGAAAACACTTTCTTATAGCAGGCAGAGAATAGGATTGAGGCAATCATGGCAAAACTTTAATTTATGAGAAATACAGTGTGTATTTTTTTTAGACTTCTGACTTTGAACAAAACCCTAGTTACCCAGATTTTCCTATGTATAAAATGTGTTCATTTTTTCTATCTTATTTGGAAGGTCATTATGAAGATTAATGATGGCTTTTCAGGGATAAGTTCTGTGTAACTTCTTTTAACAGGAGTATATTAATATTTTACTCTTTAGTGATATTAGTGCAAACTGAAGCAGCCCAGCCAGTTATACTGCCAGCTGTTGTCTCTCAGTAGACAGGGATGTTCAGAGGAAAAATACAAACTGGGGGATGTGCCTTCCCAGTTTGCAACAATTTCCTGAGGATGTAGAGCAAGTCACTCTGTTCCTAATTACTCTAGGCAATGTTGTCTGTCTGCTCATCTTGTTTCCCAGGAATCCACAGCCAAAGAAACATATTTGAAGTTATGTCTCAGTGTGCATGGGACCTTTCCAGCTATACCACACAAACTCAACTGGCAGATGCTTGGGTATCTGCAGCAACCTCGTCCCAACTCACAATTTCCAAAAAGCCAGCATCAGTACTATCCCACCAGACCAGATGTACTTTACATATATTTATGTTCAGTGTTGATATTTCATGTGAAATAAAGCTTGAGGGAGCCAGTCACCATGAACTGTAATAAAATGAGATGTGTCATAGTCACATTAAAAGATGGAAAATATCTCTCTGGAAATCTGAAGTTCAGACTAGTGTGCAGGCATTGAAATGCAGAAGTGCACAGGAAATGTGTGATTCTTGTACATGTGTACCTTCTGTTTAAATAAGAAGGCAGCTAATTATAAGAAAAGTTTTAAGTGAGGTTGGATCTAGTTTTGTAGGCAAGTGCCAAGACATGTACAATTTAATCCACTTTAAAAGGAATTAAGTATGAACATGAATATTTATTTTGAACGAGAGAACATACAACAAATTTGAACGTTATAAAAACAAACGCCAGAAATACAACAAAATCTTGAAAAATATACTCCTTTTAAAAGTAACTCCCCAACAGATTTTTGCCAACTACCCTTTTCTCCCTTCATTTCTTTGCCTTATACTCTCTTGTTCCTTATTTTCATGTTAATATTTTTGGAAAAATATCATAAGGAAAATTGACAGATAAATCAGGTTCCCTGTAGGGTGGTTATCAAATCAATGTTTTGTTTGTTTTGTTTAGAGTGTCGCAATGCACAAAATAATCAAATTATTACTCATAGCATCAAAGCATGTGTCTGTTAACAGGTTTGTGCTCTGCAATCAGAGTTTCTGATAAATTGTGTTTTGCAGGATTTTTATCACTTGAAATCTACCTCTAATAATGAGGGTTACCAATCAATAAGCCCAGAGTTGATGAACACTACACACTATATATCAAAAGGAGCTTTTTTCTTTGTTTGAGTGTGAAGAAGGTCTAACTCTGATTCTGAGAATTTGAAAAAAGAAGAAAGAAAACTCAAGAGAAATTCCAATAACAACAGAATATGCATGAGAAAGGAAAAGAAGGAGGCACCATGGGAAAGGAAAGTGAGTCAGGTTTTTAGGCTGTGCTAAGCATATTACAGACACATCTCATAAATTTATAAGGCCTTGAGATGAATTTTATTTTCTTGATTTTACAGATTAGGAAAATTTGGCTGAAAAATGTTCTGTCCTACACAATCAGTCAAGTTGAAGCGAGAATTCAAGTCCGTGCTTGCCTGATCCTTATTATTTGTTCAATAAACATTCATCACAGCCATGTTGTATATGCTATCCTCTTAAGGACTGGGAGTGTAGGAATAAGTAAAATACATTTGTGCTTTCAACTTAGTTATTGTTTTCCAGTTGTCAGTACTTACAGAATGAATCGATTTTTACTGAGTGAAGAAAGGAGAAAAGCAGTATTAAGCAATGAGGTAGTAAATAGCAAAGACAAAACAATTTCTGATAGGGGGAAGTATCAATGATTTCCTTAAACATTAGGGGTGGTGTTGGGGTTGGTATTATACTCCAGCCTGCCCACTGTCAAGTGAGCCATGGAGTACAGATTTGTCAAGCATGGCTCTTAGCTCTCTGATCTTTATTTTTGTTGTTTGTATCTTGGGGTGTTACCCTTTTATAAGAAAGGAAACATAAATACACATCAAAACTCTATTTCAGTGCCTAAGAATTTCCATAAGCATATTTGTCAAATCATATTAGATGGCTGTTGACAGAAGGAGTTGTTAACTCAGATTAATTGCTGTCACTTCTCTGGTGTTGGAGACACTGGTATAGTTTCCTAAAAGGCAGGAAGCACTTAGTGGAATGTCATGCTCCCCGCTCATGCTTTCAACTAATTTAATGATGGTGATGAAGATGAAAGTGAATGCTGCAATAATGCACATTTAACAATATTTGTTCCATTATTGTAGGCCTTGATTATCTGAAATGTGAGCACAGTAATAGATGTCATTTTGATTTGCACTCTAGGAGAAGTAAAATAGTTGCATGTCAACCAAGAGGAGCTATATAGAATGTGTTAAACCGATCTTGTCATTTAATATCTGATGAATTACAAGTGTTCACCCTTACTGAAATATGCCAGGTTCTTCTGGTAGCACAGTAGGTATTGTAGCTATAGCCGGTGCAAATTGCTGTCTAAATGTATGCTCAATTGAACAACTGTCTGTTAAAGTTATCAACACATTCCAACATCCATTATACAAAAGAACCCATTCATGCATTGAGGCAGAAGCGATTATCAAAATGATGCAGTGAAGGGAAATACCCTTTAGTGCACCTTATAATACCAGCACATGAAATAGATTGGAAAGCAGGCATTTTTGTAGTATGGGAATATGCAGTATAAATTTGAGGTAGCAGTAATATTTTTTTAAAAAGGGAGAGAAAGAGCAAATAAATAAAAAATTTCCCATATAGCACACATGCTAATTCCTCCTCCCCAAACTCATAAAAAGCATAAAACAACCAGAAGGTGTTTTAAAACTTAAATTAAATAAATCTCCAAACACATTATCATTAATTTCAGAAATGCTGAAAAGGAAAAATAAAAGGTATGTATTAGTGCAATGGTACACGGAATATCTGAAACAAATACAAAACATGAATAGGTTCAATTGGATGTATTTTTTTCACAAAATGGCAATTACTAGCATATTAAGTGACTTCAGTATTGGACTATTAGGTCACAGGCCATTTAAGAAGGTTAGAGGGATTATGGATTGGAAGCAATTAAAAAGGGAAGCCAATGACATCAAGGATCCCAGAGAAAAAATAAAGTAGCACATTAGAATGAGAATATAAATAGTCTATATGCTAAGCTTTATGGATATTCTATAGGCATATGATAAACAAAAAGGGAAAGTTTAATATAACTTTCAATTTATTCAGATCTTTTACATTAAATTAGACATAATTCAGTATTCATCAAACACATATAAGTACCCGCCACTGCGTGAATGCTGTGGGAAATAAATATGAAGACTTCTAATTCTTCTTTTAAACATGCACATGTAACTACTGCATTTTCCTCCATCTCCTAAGCATATAAGCATATATAAGAAGCTATATAGAACGGAGTTGAAAGCTTTGATTTGAGAACCATACAAACATTGGTTCAAACCCTGGTCTGCTCCTTGCCTTTTGTGTAACAATGGAAAATTTACTTAATCTTATTGTGCATCACTTACCTGGCTGGACTTGGGAGGATACAAATCAACATAGCGAAGGAGAGGGAAATCATTCAGAATCTTTGGGGAAATGTGGGAAGGAGAGGTTCAGGAGAACCGATGAAGAAATAGAGCAAGCAAGATGAAAAAAGCATTAGCTGTAAACATTGTACACTCCTTCTCTGCCTCCCCAAATCTTGAGTAAATTCCAAATAAATTCTGCAGGTACTTATTATGATTCTTCTCTTTATCTCTTCCTTCTCCTGCCCTCGTGTGTGTGTACATGTGTGTATGTTTGTTGTGACTAAGGTTCGCATCCAGGGTGTGGCAGGACAAACAATCAATCCCGAAATACACAAGAACATGAAAGCATAGAGAAGCATGAAGAAATGATAGCTTTGAGAATTTGCTAACTCCTTGGCGAGGCCTAAAGTTCTTCTGGTAGTGGAAGTGTAAGTCTAAGGCAGTTGACTTAAATCGATGACTGCCTAAGTTATGTTCACTTCTATCTGGGTGAAGTGTATTATTTTTTCTGCTTCATGTTTCTCAGAAGTATAGGTTTATAGGAAGTTGTGAAAAAAGTAGAAAGTGATACCATGTTCGCTTCACCCATTGTCCCCCAAGGTTACATGTTACGTAACTATAATATAATACAATATTGGAACCAGAAAATTGACATTGGTGTTTGTCTGTGTATTACATGTGTAGATTCATGTAACCACCACCATGATTGAAATATGAAACTGTTCCATCACATACTGCTTCTTGTGTTTGCTGTTGTTGTTGTTGGTGGTGGTGGTGGTGGTGTTGAGATGGAGTTTCACTGTTGTTGCCCAGGCTGGAGTGCAGTGGTGCGATCTCGGCTTACTGCAACCTCTGCCTCCAGGGTTCAAGTGATTTTCCTACCTTAGCCTCCCAAGGAGCTGGGATTACAGGCGCCTGCCACCACGCCTTGCTAATTTTTGTATTTTTAGTGGACTACCTCTTAATAGTTACACTCATCTCCCAAACTCTCCCCCAAAATACTACTAATTGCTGACAACTACTAATTTGCTGTGTATCTCTATATTGTTTTTCATTTCCTGAACATCATAGAAATAGAATCTTACAGTCTGTGACCTTTTTAGATTGGATTTTTTTCACTCAGCATGACAGCCTTGAGACACATCCAGTCAGTATATCAAGAATTCTTTCCCTTTTAAGTTGCTAAAATTGTATTCCATGGTATGTCTGCACCAGTTTGTGTAACCATCTACCAATTGTGGAACATTTTGGTTGATTCTTGTTTTGACTATAACAAGTGAATCTGCTATGAACAACTATATTCAGTCTTTTGTGTGCACATGTTTTTATTTATCTGAGATAAATGTCTATGAGCTCAATTGCTGAGTCATTCGCTAAGGTAATGTCAAGATTTTTTTAGGAAATTGACAATTGTTTCCAATAATCATAGTCTTAATTTACATTTCCGGATGACCAGCGATGTGGAACATC
Organism: Mandrillus leucophaeus; assembly: GCF_000951045.1. Classification (NCBI taxonomy): domain Eukaryota; kingdom Metazoa; phylum Chordata; class Mammalia; order Primates; family Cercopithecidae; genus Mandrillus; species Mandrillus leucophaeus. Next base: position 1,567,991 of record NW_012104798.1, read on the forward strand.
TTCTCATATGCTTATTTACCATCCATAGGTATTTTTTGGTGATGTGTCCCCTCAAGACTTTCATTCATTCTCTAATTGGATTTTTGTTTTCTAACCTTTGAGTTTTGAGAATTATTTATATATTCTAGCTATAAGTCCATTGTCAGATGTGTGGCTTGAAAATGTTTTCTCTCAGTTTGTTGCTTTTCTTTTCATACCTTTAACGGGGTCTTTTGCACAAAAAATTTTAAAAATTTTGATCAAGTCAATTTATCTATGTTTTCTCTAATAAACAATACTGTTAGTGTCGTGTTTAGGAACACTCTTACAAGCTGTAGGTCCTGAAAAGATTTCCTTCTATGTCGTTTTCTAAAAGTTTTATATTAAAATACATTAAAATATATAACTTTTTATAGTTATTATATTAAAACATATAATAGTTTTATATTAAAATATATAATAACTTTTTAGGTAAATTTTATATAATGTATATATTGTATATTTATTCTCTTAGCTTTCCTTCATCTAAGAGTATCTTGATTTCCATTTTGTTGCTGAAAGATATTTTTGCTGGACATAGAATTCTGTGTTGACAGTTTTCTTAGTATTTAAAAATGTCATGTTATTTCCTTTTGACCTCCATAATTTCTGAGTTTAAAAAAAACTCTGTTGTTAAAATATTTTACTCTACAAAGTGTTTTTTTTTTCTCTTGTCTCTTTTGGAATATACACACACACACACACACACACACACACACACACACACATATACTTTTGTCTTTAGAAGTTTGACTACGAGATGCCCTTGCATAATTTTTTTTTTTTTGTATTTAAACATTTTTGTGTTCACTCAGCTTTGTAAATCTGTGATTTTTTTGTTTTAATAAATTTGGGAATTTTTCAGACATTATTTCTTCCAATATTTTTCAGCCTTACCTTTTATTCTCTCCTCATGGGACTTTTATGACATGAATGTTAGATCTTTTATCATTGTTCCACAAGTCTTTGTTTTCAGTATATTTTATCTCTGCTATTCAAATTACTTAGTATCTAGTGTCCTTTATTTATGTTCACCAACATTTTTCTCTGATTTCTCCATTCTGCTCTTGAGTATAAGAAATGAAACTTTATTATTGTATTTTTCAGTCTAAACTTTCCATTTTTTCTTCACTGAAATTTTTCAATTTGTATTAGTTTCAAAAGTGTTTGTAATTGCTCTTTGAAGCATTTTCAGTGGCTGGTTTAACTCCTTGTCAGAAAATTCTAACAACTTTGTTATTTTGCTTTTGGTATGATAATTATCTTCCCTCTTTCAGTTTGATATTTCTCCGTCTTTGGTATGATGGGTTATTTTCAGTTGAAATGTGGGCATTTTGGATGTAATGTTATGAGACACTGGATATTATTTAAATCTTGTTGTTTAGCAGATCTCCTCCAATACAACTGCCCTGGAGGAAGAAAGGTGTTGCCAAGTTACTGTCAGGTGAGTGTGACAGTCAAATTCCTTACTTGGCCTCTGTTAACATCAGAGATTTGGAGGCTCTTCAATAGTGCTAAACCTAGGTGGGAGTGTAGAATCCCCAGGAGGCTCCTGCTTATACTATCCTGTATGGGAGGAACAGTAGTATTTTGTTCCTGATCTTGATATGGCCTATATTGTTACTGCTGGGGATGACATCTGTATTAGTCTGTTCCCATGCTGCTAATAAAGATATACCTGAGACTGGATAATGTATAAATGAGAGAGGTTTAATTGACTCAGTTCCACATGGCTGGTGAGGCCTCATAATCATGGCAGAAGATGAATGAAGAGCAAAGTCACATCTTACTGGCAGTAGGCAAGAGTTTGTGTAGGGGAACTTCCTTTATAAAACTGGCAAATCTCATAGATTTATTCACTACCTGGAGAACAGTATAGGGGAAACTGTCCCCCATGATTCAATTATCTCCACCTGACCCTGCCCTCGACACATGGAGGTTATTACAATTCAAGGTGAGATTTAGGTGGGGTCACAGTCAAAAGATACCAACATCTTTAACACTGGGCAATGACAAAAGTGCTGTCTCTACACTAGACCTCATCTGACTCCCAGTAGAGAGTGGGTGAGGTGCCTTGTTATTGCTACGTGTGTGTAGAAGTCTATTCTCTTCATGTAGCCTCCACTAACATAAAGGGAGAGGGTTCACAGGTGCCTGGTAGAGATGAAAGTCATGGCTGTCTCTTCAACCTTCTTTGGCACCACATGGAGGGTTTGCAGTACTTTGTTACAACCTGGTGTGGGTGCGGTGAAAGTTCCCGACTTGACCTATGTTAGCAGAGTTAGAGTTGAAGGTGTAGTTTTATCCTGTGGCATTTAGTTAGAATACAGCAGTTATTTAAAAATACTTCTATCTTGCTAGGCTTTTCCTTTCTTGGTTCTATGGATAAAGAGAGCATATTTATTCTGAGGCATTTTTGTTCACACTTCTTGACATTTCCAGGTGTCTGGCTTCTTCAGCGCCCTCTCTGACATAAAGAAGACAAAAACTAAAAATAAATTAAAAATTAAAATGAAAACCACAAACCCATGGTACTCATTGCTTTGTGGTTTCTCGGGTCCCAAAGTCCTTAACTTTTCTGTTTTCTTCTCTCCACCCTTTAGCGTCTCCATAGATTTGTTTTATATATAATTTTCAGAGTTTTTGTGCACTTAGCAAGAGAAGAGAAGAGTGCAACTATTCCATTTTTCTGGAGGCACAATTGTCCTGCATAAATTTTAACCAGCAATATATACCACTAGTCTCGATAACTTCAGCTGGAGCTTGATACAAACTTTATCTGTGTTCATTAATAATTGGGTGCCCTTTGAACAGACATTTATTCATTGTGATGTTTACTTTTCTAAATGGAAAAAAAAATTGGGAATCATATCTGTCAAAAATGAAACTCTCATTAGGGATATGGAATGGTAAGCTTCTCTATAAGCAAATTACTCAGGTTGTTGGCTGTCAAAACAAACCAACACAACAGAAAAACAATGATCAAGCAAATATTTATTAGATGTCCTCCTGTAAGGGAGAGCATCACATGGTCATGAAGAGTCCTTAGTAAAAGCTCCAGGGCTTCAGAGTAGTTGACTCTCTGAGTCAAGGGTCTTGAGCCATGGTAGCACAGGTGTCACAACTGGCGTCAGCACTCTAAAATTGTCAGCAGTTGACTCCATTTCAACACCACCAGAATAAACTGTTGGTTAAGCAAAGCTAGATATATTAACATAGTCTAACGAGAAAAATCATGAACTTAATAGACTCTTAGTTATGTCACAAAATAAGGAGTTCAAAGAAGGATATTTATAGAGGTTGGGATCTGGAATCAAGTAGTTTAAAGTGGATTTTTCAAGGTGGGGACTGATTGTATTTGAGAAAATTTCATGAGATAACTTATAAGATTGTTGAAAAAAAATATCAGATGAGTTTCTTTTGTTTCATAAGCAAGAACTTTGCCCAAACGAGTATTCTATATGGACAGAACAACTAATAGCCAACATAAGGGAACTCTTTGCCCAGATGATTTGTTTAAAAGAATTTCCTGAAACAAATGGTGAAGCAATTAATTGGTTTATAGCTTTATCTTCTTGAGGAATAATTTCATGAAAGAAATAATTATCACATTGATAAAGATAGTCTCAGTTCTCTATACTGTTAGTTAAGCTATGTGGATATAAATGAACCCAATTTCAAGTTGGTTGAAAACATAAAGCTATACTAGAGATAGAAAATAAAAATCATAAGAAATCCATCCTCTTAGTGAATTACCACATTCTTTTTCTTTGCATACCCAAAAGTCTTACACAAATGGTTTCTCCTCAAAATTATCTTCACAGATTCCTTAAGTTGAAACAGAGCTTTCCATTCCTCATGATCTCAGTAGTTTTTAAGTTTCCATTATAATAGACATGTATTTTAACAGAAGATTTTAAATAATTTATATTTTCAAAAACAAGCCAATATGTTTAAACTTCTATCATCACCAATATTAAAATTCACCCTTCCCCAATAAAATCCCAGTTTTACATCAGGTTATTTTTAAAGAACATTTTCAAGGTAAAGCACAAATACACCTATTTTTATTTTTTATAGGTTACTCATTTACTTTTAAAATACTATTGTGATAACATTTTTCCTAGAACCTAGAACAGAGTCTAGCAATAAGAAAGTAGATGTTAAGTTCATGTTTTCTTTGCTTTGATGAAGTTCTCAGTAACATTTGGTATATTGCTATCATAATTTGCATTGGAATGATTATGTAGATTTCTTCCCTTGCATATGAGTTTCCAAAGGTAAATTTATCTTTCTATCCAACTGCTTCTCCTTTCCCATAAACTACCACATCTCCTCTCTCATCTCATGCCTAAATATGGAAAATACAAAAAGCTTTCAGGAAATAGAAGAAACGAGCAATTGTAATATTTATTAAGATCTTCTATTTGACTTTTATATTCTGATTCACTAGCAGCTTATAAAAAAAGAGGCATTCTACAGGGCTTGTTTCAGTGAATTATTGTTCTAAAACTTATATCCTGTAATGAAATAAGTAGAGTATTTTTAGTTTGCTTCAAGGTGATTTTATTTTAGATATTTGTTACTGAAATGTGGTTTCTATAGAAACTGTACAAAGTATGCTGACCCTGAACAATGGACTTGAAAGCATTTATTGGCTCACAAAGATTTTCACTGTCCTTTCTCACTATGTCATGGCAGTAAATTTCAGTATTCTAAATTAAATCTAATATAATACTAACACTGGGAGGTAGGTTTTAGGGACAAAAATTCTCATTCACCCAATAAATAACTGTCATTTATTATGTTAGAGGTAAAATCTGTAAGGATATCTGGATTAGTTTGCAATTGTATACAACATCCTTATTTTAGACTCCACAATTTGAGGTTAGTATTAATGCTCAATTTATAATTCTGGGCTTCATCATCTTATTCAGAGAGTACTTAGAGACTATCTGTAGTGAATAAGACTTTGAATATTGTTTCTTCTTTTATGAGTCTCATGTCTACTAAATATTTTACACAATCCACATATATTTTTTCTTTATTAGTCTGAATGTAATGCCAGATGCTAATTGACAGTAAGTTTCTTTAGGGAAATGTCAATTTACAAAGAATCAAGAGCTTATCTCACAAAAAAAGTTTTCATATTTTTTATTACTTTTGGTAAATAAAAATAAATATTGCCTATTGAATGCTTAAACCTTAACTTTGTGGTAGTGTTAAAAGAAAAGGCCATCATAACATGCAACTTCTTCCATTAAGAGATGGAAAACACTTTTCCACCCTTTGAAAATGGATTTGACCACGTGAGTTGCTTTAACAAGTGCAACATGAGCAAATGTGGTTAGAGCTTTGTGAATTCACAGGAAACACATAGAATTTTGAAGGAAGTAGTAATAATCAAAGCACTACCACTTTTACTAAAAGTGAGTTAGTTCAAATTGGAAAATGTTTTTGTGCCTTTAACTTTCTAGAAGTAGAAATCAGGCGGAGCATGTTCTTAGGTACTTGCTTTCTAAAAGGAAGAATGACTCAGAGGGCAGAACCAAGTACCATGGAGAAAAATAGACTCAGGAATTACTCACAAGAAGCCAAATTCATCTTTAATCAAGAAAAACTTTGTGTTTGCAGAGTAATGTGACCTTCTATTCCTTCTCTTTTGGAATGGGAGTATCCATGTTCAGGTCAGGTAACTTATCCTTTTAGTTTACGTGTCACTAAATCATAAGAGATACATCTATCTTAGACCAGATACTGAACACTGAGCCTGATACTGAAATGTGATGAGATTTTTTGGGAAGTCTTTGGGGAGGGTGAATTATTTTGCAACTAAGAGGAATGTAAATAAATTGGACTATCGTAAATTTAAACATGAAAAAAGCCATACAATTTGTAAGCTTCCTTATGAAAAGGTGGAATCTATTTCTCCATTTCTGGTGATTTACTGTAGCCAATGGTGTATCAGCAGACATTATCCAAATAGAATCCTAAAAGTATTTGTACACTGAGTCTTTTATTGTCTTCATGTTTTGTGAATACAGCTATTTTAAAAGAAAGCCTGTAATCAGTTTGTAGGCAGACGACAGACATACGGTCCAGCCATCTCTATTTCTCTAGACAACCTTCAAGCATCTGAGCGTGGTGTTCTTGGACAAGTCAGAAACATTTTATATCTGCTGAAAACTTGCCAGTTGAAAACTGACTCCAAACGCATGAGTGAGCCCAACTGACAATAGCAAAGAGATATACCATCTGAGACCTGACCAAATTGCTGACCCACAGAATTATGAACAAATAAATATCTATTGTTTTTAAACAATAATCTTTTTAATTCTTTTTAAAATATGGCAATAGATAATGAATACATTACCAATGTAAACACATTAACTAGCTCAACAAATATTTATTTTGCACCCATTATGCAGTGTTTTTTACATTTGACATAGCAAAGTTTTTATCAAATAAGATTATTAAATTTGATGCTAAAATATAAAACATTAACACATAAATATATAAGATATAACTTTAATTAAATGGTTTACATATTTTTAGAGTACTGACTATCTAGCTGGAGATTGACCTACAAATATTTACCTGCTTAATAGCATTACCTTCTTATTCTAATAAGAACAAACTAATTCTCATGGGAAAATAACTCCATTGCCCAGTGTCATTACATGTGTTGTGTTAGAGCTGATTTTCCCCTCCTCTTCAAAGTGGAAATATCACCTATTCAGAGTATTGAATGCCCTGTCAAAAGTGTGATCCAGGGATGAGTACATGATCTTATTTAAATCATTTCCAGTGAGGCTTAGAAATTGTTATTGGACGTTTATTGAAAAAGAAGTTTGTTCCTTCTTGGGTAGCTCAGATAATGAAATTGACTTTGTATTGACTGAAAAGAAAATAATAAAATGGAAATGGAAATAATGAAATAGTCCTGTTGACAATATTTGAAATCTTGGACCCACGTTTGCTTGAAGCATAATCAACCCCTGGGATTTTTAGGTTTGCGAACCAACTTACTCCTTGAAGTTAGTTTAAGGTAAATTTCCAAAATTTGCAACTGAAATAGTTCTGGCTAATAAAATAGACTAGCAAGAGAGCATGTGTCACATTCTGTTTGACAGAAATCCCTCTCCAAAATAATCTCTCCTTATTTTCACTTTTATGATTTAGTTTAGTATATGCATAGGTCATTGAAAGCTCTTTCCAGATGTACAGGAGCCTGTACAATATTCTTGTGGGCAGCTTCCACCTAAACTCCTAAACTTGTTCTCACTCCCAAACTTGTTGGCATAGGTTCTCTAATAAGAACCACCATCTTCCTAATGCCTGAAATTTGAGGACAATTAATATAACAGAAAAATCCATATCTTTTTATAATTAGAATGCTCTTTTTTTTACAATATGTATGCAAAGTAATAAAATGTATGCATCTCTGGACTATTATATAAAGGATAAATATACTTTTATTTAACTAACTAAATTTTAACCTCTTACAGAACCTTAGCATTTACCATAACTAAACCTGATTCTAAAAATCTAGCAAATAATTAAATATAACACATTATTCTGCCAGTGAATTTTAATGTGGGAAACAGAAACCTCTCTAGGTTTATCAATCCAAAAGTAATTAGGTACTTAGAAAATTGCTGAAAGGACAGAGGAAAAAATGTCAGAGAGCTGCACTGGATTTCTGGTTTCAGGGTCATAGCACTGTAGAGAACAGGAAAATATTTGTGGCTGCTGCTAGAAGTATGTTGTGATTAAAACTGCTTCAGTTACTAGACAAAGGAATGTAGAATTTAGTAATGGAAGAAATCCTATGTCTGTTGGCATTTCATTGACAAAAGATTTTTCCTCGCTTGTATCTTCCAAAAATCCTGCAACTGCAACTCATTAGTGGAATCTCGATTGCATCTAAGATCTTAGCTATAATCATTCTGAATAATGTAGTTTTTAACTTCCAGCCTTTATGATAGATGTGGACCATATAACAAAAGGTTGAAATTAGTGACTTTCATTTAAGTAATTGCCCTCTATTAGGTTCTCCAGAGAACCAGAAACAATTGCATATAAATCAATATATCTATATGTGTATCTATATTTATATCTAAATCTTTATACGTAAATCAACTCACATGATAATGGAGGCTGGCAAGTCCAAAATCCGTTGTGTTGGCCAACAGCCTAAAGACCCAGGAGGACTCATGGTTCTGTTCTAGTCCAAATGACAACAGGCTGGAGACCTGGGAGAAACAAACATGCAGATTAAGTCTGAAGGCAGTCTGCTGATATATTATCCTTTGCTCAAGGAGGCTGGTCTATTTGTTATAATCAGGCCTTCGTTTAATTGGATGATGCTCACACACATTATGGATGGCAATGTGCTTACTCAAAGTTCACCAATTTATATCTTAATCTCATTCAAAGACACCCTTCAAGTTGACATATACAATTAACCATCACACTTTTTAACTTAGGCATCAGGAAGGTGGTGGTCCTTCTTGTTGTTCAAAGTACCAGTTTATAATATAGAGCTATATTCATTAAAGTAGCTAGGTTTGTACTGTCTAAGACAGTAGCCACTAGTGACATGCAGTTACTGGCCAATTGAAATGCGGCCAGTCTGAGTTGAGATGTGAATTTTAATATTTGCACAAAAATATAAAATACCTTATTAATAAATTTTATTGATGATATTTAAAGGCATTACACTCTTAGTCTAATCTTTCTCCTGAGAGCATTTAATCAGATGAAAGTTTTACTGGACATTTTTTACACAATAACCTTTACTTTTACTGTTTGGAGTTGATAAACAGGTACTTTCTCCAATAAGGCAAGTTACAGAATTAATGAACTTTACCATTTTCCTTCAATTATGTTTGAAAGTTACCAATTCTTTGCTGAATTTATTTTTCTTTTAATATATTGTAAATGACAATCAACAACATTCAATCAATAGGTGTCTAATTTCTAATCCTTCACATAGATCCCCAGATATGAGGCTCCAGAATAAATTTCTGTCCTTTATAAATCACCAAGTCTCAAGTATTTTATCATAGAAGTGGGCATGGACTAATCCCAGCACTTTGGGAGGCTGAGGCGGGCGAATCACAAGGTGGGCAAATCATGAGGTCAGGAGTTCGAGACCAGCCTGACCAACATGGTGAAACCCCGTCTCTGGGGTCTCTGGGGATTGGTGAAATCCCAGCTACTCAAGAGGCTGAGGCAGGAGAAGCACTTGAACCCAGGAGGCAAAGGTGACAGTGAGCTGAGATTGCGCCACTGCACTCCAGCCTGGGTGACAGAGCGAGACTCCATCTCAAAAAAAAAAAAAAAAAAAAAAAAAGACCCAGTCACCCACAGGACCTCAACATTTGCTGCCTTGTAGCATCTCACATCTCTGCTCCTTACATTGGAGTGCAATGCTCCTTGACCATCAAGCTGTGGCTCAAGTGGGCCCAGGTGTGGCTCAGACTGCCCCTCTGAAAGGTACAGGCAATAAATCATGGTGGTATCCATGTGGTACTACTTCTGCAGCCATGAAGACAGCAAGAACTATGGAGGCATTGGTACCCCTACCTAGATTTCTAAGGATGCCTCTGAGAACCTCGTCAGTGTCATACCCAAGACCTCATAATTGTAGAACCACCAGTGTGCAACACCAGCCTGAGAGAGCAGAAGGAACCCAGTTTCAACTTATGTGAGTTACTGTGTGGACTGTGTTCAGAAAACCTGTGGGTATGGGGACTCCAAGGGCTTTGGGGTCCTGAGCCCTGCCTCAGTGTGTCTATAAGACAGGATATGGAGTTGAAACATTATTATGAAGCCTCAAGATTTAATATTGTTTGCTGTGTTGGGTTTTGGACTTGAGAACTGTTAACTCCTTTCTTCTTTCCTATCGCTCCTTTTCGGCATAGGAATGTCTATTCAATGCCTGTCCTACCATTGTGATTTGGAAGTGTATAACTTGTTTGATCTCACAGGTTCACGTCTCAACCAAGTCTCATCCATATTTGCTTTGAATGAGACTCTGAACTTTAGACTTTTTGGTTATGCTAGAATTAATTGAGACTTTGAGGTTACTGAAATAAAATAAATGTATGCTGCATGTGTGAAGAACATTTTGTGAACCAGGGGTGGAAAGCTATGGTCTGAAACTGTCTCCCAAAATTTATGAGTTGAAACTTCATCACCAATTCAACAGTATTAAAAAGTGGGGCCTTAGGACATAATTAAGTGTCATGAAGGTGTAGACCTCATGGATGGGATTAGGGCCCTTATGAAAAGTTTTGAGGGGATAGGTTTGCTGCATTCTATACTTCTGCCATGTGAGGACACCTAAACTTTTTATAAGGGTCCTAATCCTATCCATGAGGTCTCTATGTTCATAACACTTAATTATGTTCTGAGACCCCACTTTTTAATACTATTACATTGCTGATTAAGTTTCAACTTACAAATTTTGGGGGACAGTTTCAGACCATAGCTTTCCTTCAGAATAATCTGCCTCATCCTGGGGGCAGAAACCATGGCCCTCACCAGACACCAAACTGCTGGTACCTTGATTTTGGACTTCTCAGCCTCAAAAATTGTGAAGAAATAAATTTATATTATTTATAAATTGCCTAGCTACAGTTGTTATATTAACAGCAAGAATAGACTAAGACACCATTTTGTCAATTACTTTGGCAGTGCTATAAAATGAATCCATATCCTGCCACACTCTGATTTCAGTTTCCTCAACTCCTCACTGCTAAGTCAGTATAGGAGTTCCCCCTTGTATTAGTTTGTTTTCATGCCGCTGATAAAGGCCTACTTGAGACTGGGCAATTTATGAAAGAAAGAGGTTTAATGATTTACAGTTCCACATGGCTAGGGAGGCCTCACAATCATGGTGGAAGGCAAGTTGGAGAAAGTCACATCTTACGTGGATGGCAGCAGGCAAAGAGAGAGAGCTTGTGCAGGGAAACTCTTCTTTACAAAACCATCAGATCTCATGAGACTTATTCACTATCACAAGAACAGCATGGGAAAGAGCTGCCCGCATGATTTAATTACCTCCCACTGGGTCCCTCCCACTACACATGGGAATTCAAAATGAGATTTGGGTGGGGACACAGCCAAACAATATCACCTCTTAGCCATGGGATATATGTTTCAAGACCCCCATTGGATGCCTGAAAATGTAGATAGTAACAAAACCTGTATATACTATGTTTTTTCCTATACACACACACTTATGATAAAGTTTATTTTATCACTTAGGCATAGTAAGAGATTAACAACAATAACTAATAATAAAATACAGAAATTATAACATTGTACCACAACAAATATGTGTGTATGTGGTATCTTTCTCTCTCAGTATCTTATTGTACTGTACTTAACCTATTTTCACACCACAGTTGACCACAGGTAACTAAAACCTCTGAAAGTGAAACCATGGGTGGATAAAGGCAAGCCACTGTACCACAGCAGCATCCTATTTGTGCCGTAAAAAGACACCTCAAGTCTCAGTACTTAACACCAAAACTGTTTACTTCTTGCTCATGTAGGGTGGTTTCATATCATAACTCTCTGGTACGTTGTCCTTCATGTAGCAACTTAGTGATATAAACTGCTTCTTTTTGGTGCCTCCACTTTTCAATACAAGACCCCCATGAATGTACAGAGAAAACATCCAAAGTTTTTTCTCTGGAAATTAAATGCTCATCCTGGAAGTGACACAACTTACTCAGGTCTACACCCCATTGGCCAGTGCCCATTGGCCAGAAATAGGCCCCAGCCAGTAGTAAGGAAGCTAAATGTAGAGAACCCCATGAAATATTTGGAAGACGTATGTCACATCAGTATACTCCTTCACCCAGTGATTTCAATTCTGAGACTGGATCCCAGGAAAATAAGAGAGTTTTAATCAAAGATACATAAATACGGATACATTGCATGGTTACTTATAATAATAATATAAAAAATTAAAACTCACAAAGCTGCAAACAATGTAACTATTAAGCAACCACAAAATAAAAAAATAAACTATATTATGAGTAACTCTTCACAGAGCACTGTATATCCAATAAAATTGCATTTATAAAAACTACTGAAAAGTATTTGCTACATGTATGTTATATAACACTGTTGGTGATTAGTAATATTAATAAATAAGGCAAAGTAATCAATGAGTGCACACTGTGTTCCAGGCAGTGTTCTAAGAACTTTACACTATTGGCTCATTTAAGCATTTAAAAACAAAAATCTCATTTTATGCAAGAAGGAACTGAGAAAGAGGGAGCCCACAAAGCGAAAAACTGCTAAGAATAGAAATGAATAAAGATATAACGAAGGTAAGGAGGAAGAGAACAGCCAACTATATGCACATAAGGGGAGTAGGATATAGAGTCACTAAAACTGAAGGGAAGTATCAATTACAGAGATTCTGGAGTTATGTACATGAATTTCATAGGTAATTTCCTTTACCAATAGTTGCCTTCAGGTTTGCCTTTTCTCTCTCATATTTTTTTTTTCTCTTCACAAAAACCAGAGAAGTTATTTTATTTCAAATTAATGCATTAATTCTTTGAAAATAAAAACTATTAATATTTGTATTACATTATTAGGCATAAACAAATGTCTGAGACAAAGAAGAATTTAAAAATTCATATTTTATCAACATATTTGTGCATTATTAACCAAACACAACTGCAGTGTCTGTCATTACCAGCAAAATATAATATATTCCCTGTGGGCAAAAATAATAGGGGTATTCAAAAATACTTTTATTGAGGAATATGTAGGTCTAATCATGGTTATTAGCATTACTATTATTTAACATGGAGAGAGACCCTTCAAAGGGAGGTGTGTGTGTGTGTGTGTGTGTATTTTGAGACAGGACCTTGCTGTTTCTCCCAAAATGGAGTGCAGTGGCTCAATCTCAGCTCACTGCAGCTTCAACCACACAATCTCAAGAAGATCCTCCCACATAAGCCCTTCAAGTAGCTGGGACTATAGGCGTGCGCCACCACACCTGGCAAATTTTTGTATTTTTATAGAAACAGTTTTGTCATGTTGCCTGGGCTGGTATCAGACTCCTTAGCTTAAGTGATCTGCCTGCCTCAGCCTCCCAAAGAGCTGGGATTACAAGTGTGATCCACCGTGTCCAGTCCAAAGGTGTTTTTAACATAAATGTATCTGACGAAAGATCTGATTTTTATAGACACGTTACATAGTCATGCACTGTAGCACGAAGCATTAGTCAATGATGAGTTGCCTATACGACAGTGCTCCCATAAGATTATAATGAAGTTGAAAAATTCCTATCACCTAGTGACATCACAGTCATTGTAACTCCCTAAGGCAACACGTTGCTGATGTGTTTGTGGTGATGCTGGTGTAAACAAACCTGCTGCTCCGCCAGTCATTTAACAAGTTAAAAAAAAAAATTAAAACAGTAGGGAAAGCTTATAGAGGAGGAATTAAACAAAATATTTTTGGACAGCTGTACAATGTGTGTTTTAAGCTAAAGGTTATTACAAAATAGTCAAAAAGTTAAAAAAATTAAAAGCATATAAAGAAAAATATTCCAGTATGTTAAAGTTAATTTATTATTGGAGAAATATTATTGTTTTTATAAATTTAGTGTAGCCTAAGTTTAAGTGTTTATATAATCTGAAGTAGTGTACAGTAATATGGGCCTTCACACTCACTCACCACTCACTCACTGGCTCACCCAGAGCAACTCCAGTCCTGCAAGGTCCATTCATGGTAAGTGCCCTAAAAGGTGTACAAGTTTAGACAATCTTTTATACCTTATTTTTACTGTAACTTTTCTATGTTTAGATCTGTTTAGATACAGAAATATATAATATTGTTTTACAACTGCCTATAGCATTCAGTATAGTAACAAGCTGTACAGATTTGTAGCCTAGAAGCAATAGACTATAACATATAACTTAAGTGTGTAGCAGACTATACCATCTAGGTTTGTGTAATAAGCACACTCTATGATGTTTGCAGGAAGAGGAAATCTAACAACGCATTTCTCACAAGATATCCACATCATTAAACAATGCATGACTGCATAATGAATCACCTGGGCCCTGGGCTTATGTGGATGTTTTAGAAAGTTAGAGACTATTATACTTTCTTTTTTTATTATTATACTTTAAGTTCTGGGATACATGTGCAGAACGTGCAGGTTTGTTACATAGCTATACAAGTGCCATGGTGGTTTGCTACACCTATCAACCCATCATCGACATCAGGTATTTCTCCTAATGCTGTCCCTTCCCTAGCTCTCCACAGTGAGTGATGTTCCCCTCCCTGTGTCCATGTGTTCTCATTGTTCAACTCCCACTTAGGAGTGAGAACATGCAGTGTTTGATTTTCTGTTCCTGTGTTAGTTTGCTGAGAATGATGTTTTCCAGCTTCATTCATGTCCCTGCAAAGGACATGAACTCATCCTTTTTTATGGCTGCATAGTATTCCATGGTGTATATGTGCCACATTTTCTTTACCCAGTCTATCATTGATGTGCATTTGGGTTGGTTCCAAGTCTTTGCTATTGTGAATAGTGTTGCAATAAATATAAAGACACATGCACACATATGTTTATTGGAGACTATTCTTAGAGGGTATAATAGTAAAGGAATATTTTGGTTGCAAATTTTAAAACTCTTGAAATTGTTAAAAAAAAAAAAAGAAAAAAAAAAGGAGATTTGCAGATCTCATTTAATTAGAAGGAAATGCAGAGGAAACATAGACCCCAGGCAGGTTTGTTTCAGTTGCATGACGAAGTTAACAAGGACCAATTCCCTCACATCATTTTCCGCTTTCAGATGCCAAAGTATTTGTAAGGCTGGCATCCCCTTCTGAACCTTGGTAGAAGTGTCATGTTCTCATCCTACTTCCTTCCTCATCTTCCCTGGAGAATAGGAAAAGGGTCATTTCTTAAAATATTTTTCATAAAACTGAAGAAATTTCTTCTCCAAAGGACCTAAAGAAATGTTTTCTCCCATCTGTTGGTTGTCCTTCTTCCATCTGTTGGTTGTGGACACCATCTGTTGGTGTCCACACTTCCATGTGCCTGAATAAGTCTTTATGCTGATTGGCCCATCCCCAAGACATTCACGATGGTATGAGAGTCAGGATGACTGTGATTGGCTTAGATTCTGCAGGTCCTGCCTCTGGAACTGAGGTTAATTCTCCAAGATGCCTGAATGCAGCACAAGGTGAGCAAAGTGGAGCCCATGTGGTAGCGTCAGTCACAGTGTCAGCTGGAAACCGGCTCTAGTCAAAGTCCTAAGCTCAAACGTTTAACAATAATTGACCATCCTTTAATACCTGAAATCCATTTATAATTGATAACCTGTTAAAATGCAATGCTTTGTTTGCCTTCAGGCAGCTATATGAACTTAACGAATTTGTTTAACATCTCAAACGCCTACCCTAGACTTCCCCTGGAAATCCATTTCAGAGATAGGGATTCCATAGTACTCTGGCAGTAGCTCTAAAATGATGCCCTAATATAACAATAAGAGCCAGAGGACAGTATTTCCACAGCAGGAGAGATTTAAAGAAGTCTAGGCGGGAAACAAAATCCCTGATCTAATAGTTTTGGTGCCCCAAGAAAAAATAATAAACCCAGAGCAAAAACTGAAGGGTTAGAGAAAAAAAAAAAAAACAGATGGAGGATGCCAAATACATCATTTGCCAACTTTTTATTTTCCCCCTAAAGTTGGCTCAGGTCCATGTTTACAGAAAATGAACAGTAATTGATGATAACCATGGTTCCCTCATGTGACATGGTCGCTGGGTAGGATTATACTGTTTGAGTATTTAATCAAATAATGGCCACGATCATATTCATAACACTCCTTCAAGATGAATTTATTTCCCCTGTAGCCTCCAAATGATGAGACAGAGAAAGGCAGGGGATGGGGAAAGGCAGAAGTGATTCCTAAAGTACTCTTCTGCAAAGGAAATGAGTAAATAAATCCATATGCCTCCAGATCGGTGTGGATTTTTTGAGTCAAATTGCATAAAAGTCCACAAAATTGGGTGGGATACCTCTAAATTCTGTTTGTCTCTACTCTCAGGATGGGTGCTTGGATCATGAATATACCCTGGAGTATTTCTGGCTATTCTGACTTTCGAAGCACCTTGCTTTGAGGACATGGGACAGGGAAAGGTTTCCTAGTGGATGCTAACCCTCTAAAAAATGGGCACTGAGACAGTTAAAAGCCAGTTTCAGAAACCTCAAAGAATTTTTCAGTTATGATAAATGCAAGGGAGTTGGATTTATATGTGCAGAAATGAACATTTTGGCAGCATCACAGAAATTCCTATCACTCTACTCAAATATTCCTCCATGCATCTGTGTGTCTAGCGAGTATTCAGAATCATCAAAATGATTGCAAGAGGCCTGTAAGCAATGTGCTCAATGCTTTGTTCAGGAGGCAGTCCACTCATTACTTTTGAAATTCTTACTCAAAAACTGGTTTTAATCCTCCAAAAAAAAAAATGACAGTAATTGCATAAATGACTCAAGCACAGTCAAAAATTGGAAAATAAACAGAAATACCTTAGATTAGGTGTATAAGTCAGGATAGGTTAAGTTGTTCTGCAATATCAAAAGTGAAAAAAAAAATCCAAACCAAAAAAGCACCTAATCTCAATGCCTTAAAACAACCTAAGTTTATTTCTCATTCATTCTGTCTGACCACTGCAGGGCAGTTGGGTAGCTGCAGTTTAGATCACCTTCACTCAGGACCTCGGCATGCAGGAGTCTTCACCTTTATGCTGCACAGTCACCAAAGCAGACAAAAGTAAACATGGCAAACTACAGCCTGACTTTTGAAACATTAGCTTAGAAATGACAAACGTCACTTCCTCTCACATTCTATTGCCAATACGAGACACATGTCTGTTTTTGACTTCAAGTAAGGCAGAAAAATACATCACTCTCAGATTTCCATAAGGAGAACTGGACCTTTTTATGGAAGAGCACTAACAACCACCCTTTTAAGCAAAACAGATCTTGCTTACTGAAAATATAAAAACATTCTGGTTTCTGGAAAAGAGTCTTTTAGGATGCTACTGGAAACCTTTTTATACCATGGTATCCAATTTAATTACAGTCATGCATTGTTGCTTAAGCACAGAGATAAGTTCTGATAAAGGTGCAGTTAGGTGATTTCATCGTCGTGCAAACACCATAGTGTACTTACATAAACCTAGACGATATAGCCTACTACATATCTAGGCTATATGGTAAGGGCTATTGCTCCTAGGCCAGAAACCTAAACAGTATGTGACTGTACTGAATATTGTAGGCACGAGTAACACAGTGGGATGTATTGTATATCTAAACAGATCTAAGTATAGAAAAGGAATAGTAAAAATATAATATAAAAGATTTTAAAAAAACCTTTTGTTCAGGGACATATGCCAAAGAACCCTTGGAAAATTCTGCCCTAGCAACGAGATTCTGGGCTCTAGGCAATGTAACAAATATTTCTTCAATTGTGGGAAAAAGAATGATGAGTGGGCTAACATGGTCTATTTCTAGGAGGTAATTAAAATATCTAGTAACAAAGGGACAAAATATAGGGCAGGAAAAAAATCCACCTCTCCCCATACATTCGTGTGCTTTCCTAGTCTTTTCCAGTCAATTTGCTATTAAAGAGACTTGTTCTCACCAATTATCTGAGTGAACAAGAAAGATATCTAGGAAAAAGGTTCTAGGCAGAGGAAACAGCAGTGGTCTCAAAAGGAGAGTCAGCCTGGCAGGTTCAAGGAGCAGAGTGTGCAAAGAAGAGAAAGTAGGAGTTGACAGAGGGTAACCAAGGATACGGCATGGAGGGGCACATAAG
>NW_012104798.1:1586227-1593057 GCF_000951045.1 Mandrillus leucophaeus
AATTCCCACCTATGAGTGAGAACATGCAGTGTTTGGTTTTCTGTTCTTGCGATAGTTTGCTGAGAATGATGGTTTCCAGCTACATCCATGTCCCCACAAAGGACACGAACTCATCCTTTTTAAATGGCTGCATAGTATTGCATGGTGTATATGTGCCACATTTTCTTAATCCAGTCTGTCACTGATGGACATATGTTTATTGTAGAGTGATGTTAAAGGGACCGCTTTGGCAGCTGTGTTGAGAATAACCTGTAGGAAGGCAGATGAGGAAGCTTTTGCGTGGCTCAAATGTGCAGTGCAGTGGCTTGACCCCAGGTGGTAGAGAAGTGGTCAGATTCTGGATGTATTTGGAAGGTAAACCCAACACAGCTTTCTTCCAAACTGGGTGTGGGGCATGAGGAAAAGAAAAGAAACAAGTAAGGTTCCAAGTGTTCACCCCAAATGCTGGTAAGAATGGACTTGTCGCAAATTGAAATGAAGAAGTTTGCAGAAGGAGCAATTTGGGCAGAGAGAGTTGTCTTCTCTCTTCAAGTTTCATTTGTTTATTTATTCATAAATAAACAGGATCTGGCCAACAGGAGGGTGAGGACTGAAAAACTACTTACCAGATACTGAGCTTATTACCTGGGTAAATAATCTGTATGTCAAATCCCTGCAAGACACAATTTATCTATACAACAAACCTGCACATGTACCCTTGAACCTAAAATAAAAGCTTAAAAAAATCAATAAATAGAAATAAAATACTTGTGTTTGCTACTTTGTGAAACTTGGAAATTGAAAATCCCTGCCTCTGTCAAACATAGCATTTCCAAATTTCTGATATATATTAATCTTTGAATTTGGAAACAATGAATAAGAATTGGCCAGTGCAGTGGCTCATGCCTGTAATCGCAGCACTTTTGGGCACTGAGTTAAGTGGATCACTTGAGGACAGGAGTTTGAGACCAGCTGGGCCAACATGATGAAACCCGGTCTCTCCTAAAAAAAAAACAATAATAATAACCAGGAGTGGTGGCACACACCTGTAGTCCCAGCTACTCGGGAGGATGAGGCAAAATAATTGCTTAAAGCCAGGAGGGGGAGGTTGCAGTGAGCGGAGATGGTGCCACTGCACTCCAGCCTATTCCTGTATTAGTCTGTTTTCACACTGCTATGAAGAAATACCCGAGACTAAGTAATTTATAAAGGAATTTGGTTTAGTTGACTCACAGTTCTGCATGGTTGGGGAGGCTTCAGAAACTTACAATCATGGTGGAAGGGAAAAGAGGCACCTCCTTCACAAGTTGTCAGGAGAGAGAAGAGTGCAGGAGGAACTGCCAAACACTTATAAAACCATCCGATCTCGTGAGAACTCACTCACTGTCATGAAAACAGCATGGAAGAAACTGCCCCCATGATCCAATCACCTCCCTTCCTCACATGTGGGAATTACAATTCAGGATGAGATTTGGGTGGGGAAACAGAGACAAACCATATTAGAGAATCTGTCTCAAACAAAAAAAAAAAAAAGAAATTAGAATTCCTGGGAATTTGTAGAAATTCTCAAAATCAGGTTCTTTTACATTTTTTCAAAGCACTTTATGCATTTTCAGTAATAATAAGTGACCATAAAAATAAACAGTGACTCTTTTCTCAGCAGTAGATTTACATTGTTTCATAATCTTTTTTGCAAAATAAAATGGATGTGACAGTAAATGTATGGTTTATTATTACTAGTATTAATATATTGCAACAACATTTATATTTCAATAATATGTACAAATGTTCTCAGCTTGAAATACATATTTCATAATAGGAAAACTAAAGGAAGGAGAATGAACCCCAAAATAAATATCACATAAAATAATTTAAAGCTAAAGGACAACATAAATTACTTAACATTAATAAATTATCATTCTAAAATGAAATTTTAAAACACTCAAGACATTAAACACCCTATTCTATAGACATATTCATTGTTTTGTGACAAATACCTCAGATGTAGAAAAATTTATTTCCTTTTGAATTGAAATTGGTCATATTTTAAAAAGCTTATTCCTGAGTTTCTCCAGGTTGGCTGTAAGGATATGTAGTGCTTTAGAACACATTTAATGCCTTATTAAAAAAAAAAAACAAAAAACTTTGGTCCACTTGCCCCAATTTTCATTTGTTCTTGCACTTATTATTGCTTTGCAATATTAAAACAGATTCCAAATCAGTTTCTGATTTCACGTCAGAGTCTTCTACAACGACATTCAGGTTTTCTTTCCTTGCGTTAATTCTGATGAAGTGTTTACCAGGAACTGTAACCTATAGATAATATTCAAACACTGAAAAAATGCCAGTGAACCTTAATAAGCACTATGTGAATAACGTAACATTCAGATTTTCTATCAAGGTTAAGAGTACCACAGAAAGTCATGCTTTGAAATTGGCAATTAATAATGTTTTTTGCTTTCTAAACCAGTCATTTCTTAGAACAACACTCATAGGGTGGATATAAAGTATACAATACATACAAGCTTATTTCTGTCTGTTAGAATGGCTCACCATTAGCAATGGACAGGGCCATGTACACAAACTGATAACAAGGGAACAGCAACACGTCATACTGATCAATGTATCATGACACCTTCTCTTCTAAATGCTCTGTCCTGTCTCTCAGAAATGTTGACCTCAACCTTTGACTCTTGTGTGTTCGTGTTCCCTGCCCTGGATTTCAAGTCAATGTTTTCTGTAAGATTAGTAACATTTCAATGGTGCTTGTT
Source organism: Mandrillus leucophaeus (assembly GCF_000951045.1). NCBI lineage: Eukaryota > Metazoa > Chordata > Mammalia > Primates > Cercopithecidae > Mandrillus > Mandrillus leucophaeus. The sequence continues at coordinate 1,588,978 of NW_012104798.1, forward strand.
ATGCTTCAATTCTCGCAGGGGATTTATAACACTTTTCTCAGATTTGTTGAAAGATTTTTCATGAGATTCAGGATTTAGAAAATCATAAATTTCCCAGTAAATATGAAGAAGAAAGTCTGCCATGGAAACACTATCCAAATGAGATAAGAGAAGTTGTAACTGGATTTCCAACTGTCAGTTTTATCATGTATAAAAGAAGGTAGTTACCTAAATCAATGAGAGAAATAGTAAGGATGGACACATGAAATATATGAAATATGACATTAGATCTATGGTTTTCAAAGTAGGATCCCATATCAGCAACTTCAGCATCACCTTGGAACTTGGTAAAAATGCAAATTTCTGGGCATCTACTCAGACCTACGGAAGCAGAAAACTGAGTATGGAGCTTAGCAATCTGTTTCAACAAGCCCTACAGGTGATTCTGATGCACGGTGAAGTTTGAAGGTAACTTTATTCGGTTTTTCTTTCTTGTGAGTGCCACTCCACAGAGGAGTTGTCTTCTCTGTTCAAATTTCATTTTTTTTATTTATTCATTATTCTTAAAGTAATATAAGGAAATACTCCCTCCCCTAGAGCAGAGGCTTGAGAAAGCAGAGTGGATAATACCTGATAATTGCTGCATGTGATTTTCTGAGATACACTAAAATCTTTTAGGCTGTTTTCACTACTTAGTAGTCTCAATCTTTCACTAGGTGCATGACAATAGTAAAAATAAATACAATTATTTTTGGATTTATCTGCAATATTTGGTGAAGAATTTCTCTAAAACAAGACCCATATACCATAATTGTTTCTAAAATATCCCTTTACCAATCATTGTGTTTTTAGTCATACTATTAAGTTTTTTAGTAGTTAAATTGAAATACAACAAATACTTACTGCATGCTTAAGCACTGCATAAAGAATTGTAGTGTCTCCAGATATGAACAAGCCATAATTGCTTCCCTCAAACAATGTGTGGGATGGCGTAGTAAAAGAGAAACACCAATTACCAACTAAAATACAAAAGAGAAGGAGATGAAATTGATGATAGGAGAATACATAGCATACAAGAAATTGTATACACACGTATCTGCTAATGCATATATATGTATTTACATCTATAACCTTACATACACGCATGTGTGTATGTATCTGTTTATCATCTATCTACACTTAAGGACATACATTTTTAGTTGTTTGGAAAGTTTCACTAATCAGCATGTGTCATTCCCTGATCTGTTACAGTATATTTTATCTCCTGGGGTAACCGTGTAAGGGTACCATTTAGTGAAGAGGTCAGATGAATGATTCCTAGACTGATGCTTACAAGGAAATGGTTAGAGTACAGGGTAGCTTAACCCTTAATTTTACCCATTTCAGTGGTTGCCACAGATACCCACAAGAGACACTGATGCTTCTCTTGAGAACAACTGACAACTGTATAGCTCAGTTGGCATTAATCACTGGGAATAGTTGTGGTGAAAGTTGAGGATTAAAGTTACATGGCAGATATAGTTCTGATATTGGGTTGTCTATATGAGTACATGTTACAAAAACCACTCTCCCTGAGGATGGCAGCAACTTGATAGGGAAGGTAAAACTCAAGAAAATAAAGGAGAAAAATACCCATTTCCCCCAAACTGAATGCACTTTCTTTCCTTAAGTTCACTTCATCACAATGTATGCAGCATATTCCTTTAAAATTTCAAAGAGCTTCTTTGGGTACCTTTGGGAAGAACAGCTCAAGGAAATTTGTCCTTCACATAAATCCATCCCAATATTTGCTGATTTCAACTCCCTCAAATCAATTTGTCAGTCAATAAGCTTGCTGCATTTATTATTGCTTTTGCTGTCATTCCTCTAGCCCAGAAAAACTACTTGTCTCAAGACTGTGCATGATGGCTCATGCCTGTAATCCCAGTACTTTGGGAAGCTGAGGTGGGCAGATCAAGAGGTCAAGAGATCGAGACTATCCTGGCCAACATGGTGAAATGCCATTTCTACTAAAAATACAAAACTTTGCTGGGCATGGTGGCGCGCACCTGTAGTCCTAACTACTTGGGAAACTGAGAATGTCTTGAACCTGGGAGGCGGAGGTTGCAGTGAGCCCAAGATCGTGCCACTGCACTCAAGCCTGGCAACAGAGTCAGTCTCTCCGTCAAAACAAAAAAGCAAACAAACAAAAAACCCACCTATTGTTATATGTGCAAACCCTGGATTCAAGACAAAACTAGTACCACCAACAACCAACCAACCGAAAATGTGGAGCAAGGTGGTTGAAAGAAGGCTATCTAATCTATCTAATTTTGGGATGTTGTTTCTTTGAAATAAATGAAAATATATACACATACATATATACATTTGTATCAATATCAATTGACATATAATTGATAGTTTGGTATATAAAATATGTGCCTCTCTTGCCACTCCTGACATGGACTCCCTGGTGGACTTCTGGTCATCTACTGGGATAATTTAGTCCCTTCTCAGTGCAGCCTTCTCTGTAAACCAAATCCCTTGGTACTACCTTTGCATATCTTTCTGAAAGGATTTACCAAGTAAGGAAACATTTGTTCTTGTAGATCAGGAGCACTTTGAAGCAGAGACTAGTCTTGGTTATCATTTGACTCCCCTAGATTAGGAATTGGCATACCGTGGTCTGCTGCCATTTTGTCTACCCTATAAGCAAAAAATAGTTTTAAAAGTTTGAAATGGTTGAAAAACAATAAAACAAAAGAAGAAGAAGAATTTATGAAACAGGAAAATTGTATAAAGTTCACAATTTGGTGTCCATTAATAATCTTTTATTGGTACACAGCCAGGCTTTTTTGTTTATATATCATCTATGGACAGTTTTACAGTTGCAGCCAAGACTGTATGACCTGTATATTACAAAGCAATAGCTCTCAACCAGGACTAGATTTGCTCCTAGGTCTTAAGGAACATTTGACAAAATCTGGAGAGATTTCTGGTTGCTGCAACTATAAGAGGTGAATAGTACTGGACTCTTATGGGAAGAGATTTGGATACTGTTAAGATTCCTAGAGAGATCAACACAGCTCTCCCCAATAAATAATTATTTCACACAAAATGTCAGTAGTGCTGAGGTTGATAACTCTGGGCCTTCAATGCTTACTATATAAACCTTTACAGAAAATGTCGGCTACAGCCTGCCTTAGATCCTAACAGAAACTAAGGGGACCAAATTAGAAGATATGCATGCTTGGTTTTAGATACATACATTAAAAAAATATGAGTAATTAAAAACTCAGACAATTGTCCTGACTTTATTTATAGGTTAAATGTGTGTAAATGTTTACTAGTTTAGGGGACTCACCTGATCTAAGCCAAACATTCCAATCTGTACTCAATAACTTAAAAACTAACACACACATACACACACAAAGAAACCTTAAAAAGCAATGTACTTAAAATTGTGAAAACAGAAACACAAACACGTAAACATAAAATCAATTGTTTATTTTGTGACATGTGTGCCAAACAAATGGGCAATTCCATTTTTCTATTTTCAACTTGGTGATTGTGATTTAACACAGAGGATAAATGAGGCACCTCCAATATCCGGGGAATTCCATGTCTCATACTTCAACAGTTATTTTAGAGTGCACCAGCCTATTCCTTAAACACTAACATTATATAAAAATAACACAAAAGAGACTTTTCAATAGAAATGAGTCTTCAGTGGTTAAAAGACAGAGTAATAGGAACCATGATTGGGGATTTCCTTTCTGATTTATGAGAATCTCATATCAAGTCACCTGTTAAAAATATATACCTGTAATGTACGGTTAAACTTATTGTCAACTGCACTCTGTTTTTACTTGACCTTATAACCCTGCTTTTTGATTTTAAACAAAAGCTCAGGAAATATTTCCTTCCATGTTAGAAGATAGGAATGAGAGAAGGTGTTCTTTCCCCTCGTCCATTAGATCATGCTAATCTCATATTTTTCCTATTTAGAAACCTGACTTTGAGTTAATATATACCATTCTAACATGTCAAAGATGTTAATTTTTAATTTAAAACACTTGTCTTAATAAGAACGGTTGAGATCATGTTAGCTTTATTGTGATA
>NW_012104798.1:1594807-1602434 GCF_000951045.1 Mandrillus leucophaeus
TACCAAGTAAGGAAACATTTGTTCTTGTAGATCAGGAGCACTTTGAAGCAGAGACTAGTCTTGGTTATCATTTGACTCCCCTAGATTAGGAATTGGCATACCGTGGTCTGCTGCCATTTTGTCTACCCTATAAGCAAAAAATAGTTTTAAAAGTTTGAAATGGTTGAAAAACAATAAAACAAAAGAAGAAGAAGAATTTATGAAACAGGAAAATTGTATAAAGTTCACAATTTGGTGTCCATTAATAATCGTTTATTGGTACACAGCCAGGCTTTTTTGTTTATATATCATCTATGGACAGTTTTACAGTTGCAGCCAAGACTGTATGACCTGTATATTACAAAGCAATAGCTCTCAACCAGGACTAGATTTGCTCCTAGGTCTTAAGGTAACATTTGACAAAATCTGGAGAGATTTCTGGTTGCTGCAACTATAAGAGGTGAATAGTACTGGACTCTTATGGGAAGAGATTTGGATACTGTTAAGATTCCTAGAGAGATCAACACAGCTCTCCCCAATAAATAATTATTTCACACAAAATGTCAGTAGTGCTGAGGTTGATAACTCTGGGCCTTCAATGCTTACTATATAAACCTTTACAGAAAATGTCGGCTACAGCCTGCCTTAGATCCTAACAGAAACTAAGGGGACCAAATTAGAAGATATGCATGCTTGGTTTTAGATACATACATTAAAAAAATATGAGTAATTAAAAACTCAGACAATTGTCCTGACTTTATTTATAGGTTAAATGTGTGTAAATGTTTACTAGTTTAGGGGACTCACCTGATCTAAGCCAAACATTCCAATCTGTACTCAATAACTTAAAAACTAACACACACATACACACACAAAGAAACCTTAAAAAGCAATGTACTTAAAATTGTGAAAACAGAAACACAAACACGTAAACATAAAATCAATTGTTTATTTTGTGACATGTGTGCCAAACAAATGGGCAATTCCATTTTTCTATTTTCAACTTGGTGATTGTGATTTAACACAGAGGATAAATGAGGCACCTCCAATATCCGGGGAATTCCACGTCTCATACTTCAACAGTTATTTTAGAGTGCACCAGCCTATTCCTTAAACACTAACATTATATAAAAATAACACAAAAGAGACTTTCAATAGAAATGAGTCTTCAGTGGTTAAAAGACAGAGTAATAGGAACCATGATTGGGGATTTCCTTTCTGATTTATGAGAATCTCATATCAAGTCACCTGTTAAAAATATATACCTGTAATGTATGGTTAAACTTATTGTCAACTGCACTCTGTTTTTACTTGACCTTATAACCCTGCTTTTTGATTTTAAACAAAAGCTCAGGAAATATTTCCTTCCATGTTAGAAGATAGGAATGAGAGAAGGTGTTCTTTCCCCTCGTCCATTAGATCATGCTAATCTCATATTTTTCCTATTTAGAAACCTGACTTTGAGTTAATATATACCATTCTAACATGTCAAAGATGTTAATTTTTAATTTAAAACACTTGTCTTAATAAGAACGGTTGAGATCATGTTAGCTTTATTGTGATAGCTGAACAGTACCTTACCAAGTGCCTAATGAAAAGAAACAGTGATTTTGCAGCTTTGTCTCATTTGAAGAAACAATAAAATAAGAAGTGGCCGTGGAAAAATTGATAGCAGATTCTACATTTTGTGTAGTGTTCTGGTTTCAACATAGTGCAGAGTCAAAGAGAATAAAAGAGACTACAGTGCATGCAACTGTTTCTAAGTCATTGAGAATGAAGACTAAGTTGCTGGCTCTGGAATCAGAAAAACCTTGGTTTGAATATCACCTTTGATCCTTTTCAGCTGTGTGATCTTATGAAGTTATTCAACTGCTCTGTTTTCTTATTAGTAAAATGAACATAATAATAGTATACACTTTATGGTTTTGGAGATGGCTAAATGGCATACATACTTAGAATGTTCAAGGTATGGTAACTCATTATAACACAGATGTCATATGGGGTACCCCTGCCCTCCAGAGAGCTCATTAAACTTGTCTGAAACTCCAATCCATGACTTGTGATGTTCCAAAATCTTTCCTATGATTTCAGCCAAGTCTGTGGGTTGTGTTTCAAGCTTCCCTGTACCCTCAAGCTCTTGCATTCCAATGGGACATATCAGTTTTCCTTGGCAATACTGTACCTTGATGTTAAACTCTTGTGTGTTCATATCTAAGACTTTGCTCGTATGATGTACTTAGTTTAAAAAATCATTCTGTAAACTTTGGGGTTAATATGGGAGCATTTACATATTAAAACCTCCTGCCACTGGGAATTATTTTCTCTTCTCCGTCCGCTTGTTTTTTTTTATTCTTCTTTATTCCTTTCCTTCCTATTTTGCTCAAGTTCTTCCACCTTTTTCCTGTCCTTTACTTTCTTGTCTCCTCCTCCTATTCCTCTTCCTCCTTCTCCTTTTCTTCTTGCCTCTGTCCGTCTTCTCATTCCTCCTTTTGCTGATTCTTCTGCACTTCACATCCATACCCAAACCCCGTTTCAAATTCCTCTGCCTTCATTATGAGAGTAGTTTCCCTTTTCTTGGAGACTTTTCACACTAGCCCTTGAGGGGAAGGAACCATTATTTGCTCAGTTTGCAACATATGCATTTTTTCCTACTAATCTGGCTTTATCCCCAAGAGAAATCCAGATATGGCTTTTTAGAAAACAAAAATATTGCTATCTTATTACATAATTTCTTCATTCTCTGGGCTCCTACATCTGATGACTTCTACTCTCTTCACTGTGAAGGCTGATGGAGCATTCATCTCCGAAGTTTCCATTTAGCAGATCTTCTCTTTTATCTTTGAAGGCCCTTAATGCTCTGCACTTTTCTTATGAATTTTAGTTCCTGCTGCCTTGTGTTGTGGCGATGTGTCACTATTACATATTCTATCCTTGTTTAAGGGCTGGAAGTAGACCTGGAACCACCCCTTAAACATAAAGATGGCCAAAAACCATAATCCGTAGAAAAGAAGGGCATGGACTTTGGCTGTGACTGTCCTAGGGTCTGCTTCATGGTCTTGATTGTGTGTATCAGTCAAGAGTTCAGACAAGGGAGTAAAGCCACAGTGAGCACTTGGGAGTGAGGAATTACTATAGGAATTAGACCTCAAGCCAATGTGGGAAACATTAGGGAAGTAAAAGTCTAGAAGAAGAGATCAAAAGGTCAGAGAAAGTAACACTGACCACTCTTCCTGAACCACTGATATAGTTGAGCAAGCCAGCGTTTTCAGGCAATTATAAAAAGCCAAGCAATTCAAGATACCTATTTGGGACCAAAGAAAAGGGATTAGTGACAGGTTCATTTTGCAATTATGAATTTTAAAACATTTTTGTGCCATTTCAAGGATACACTAGTTCTTTCTTAAAGGCAGCAGCATATCTAAAGGGTGGAAAAATATTGATACTTCAATATTTCACTTGCTGCCAGGAAAAGAAAATTCTCAATCTTTTGTAAATGGGAGGAGGACCTTTGCATACATTTTTACTCTTTAAATAACGACAACGACACTTATCCTGTCATAATAACAATTATGTATTTCTTCGTGGTTTTAATTTTTTTTGTAATTTTACATAAAACAGTTATTTTCTATTTTTACGCAGATAAAAAATATTTGTGCATAAAATGTAAAAATGGTAAAATGAGAAAAATAAAACTATTATACAATAAAAAAAAAGAGATTAGTGGAGAGGTTTATGGAGAGCTGTGGTGTTTGTGTAGTTTCTCCCTCTGTGGTGTGAAACCAGCTCCCTGGTGGTGGGCCTGGGTGCTGTTGATCAGCAGGTCAGCCGTCTGGAAGACGAGATATACCTGGAGCACAGGAGAGCAAAAACAAGCTGCTTCTGTCTATCGTGGTGTCTAATTGCAACCATCTTCTAAGGGAAACTACTATTGTTTTACTTTCACCTTCCAGATCTCATGCAAGTACCGTTTTGACCAATGCTAATCTGGAGCCATACAAGAAAAGAGATTATGGGGAGCGCAATTTTCAGCTTTATCCATGCTGATATAGCAGAAATCCAACATGGTTATGTTTCTTAACCTCTCTGAGCTTCAGTTTCCTCATCAGAGGGCTAGAGACCCTATTTGCCAAATTGTTATAGAAATGCGTATACACAGTCTAATATGTAGTAAGTCCTCAAGTAATGGCATGAGAGATTCCATATTATGAATAAGATACAGCTCTAAGGGCTGCTCCTAGAGGCAGCTTTGTTTTGAGAAACAAAGATGTGGAGGAGACACAATTAAACAGGAGAAGAAAAATGCAAGGTCAAAAATGACTTTTTAAGAGCCACAAGGGTTACTTGCAGATTATAGTGCTGGCACCTAAATTAAGGGCTATTAGAAAGAGATTATCTCCATATATTTCACTTAGATTTAACACATCATAATTGCTTCAATTACATACTCCATTATATACACTCCCGTTTTCAAACAAAAGAGGAATGCACTGTAGGATTTAAAACTGTTACTGTGTCACTCCAGAGTTCTGAACATGTCTTTAGTTAAGATGTGTTTTTCATGTTTACAGAGCTCAATGACTTTCAAGCCATTTGTGAAAGCAATTTTTGACTCAGTCTGGTGTCTTTTTGTACATTTTATCAAGTTGACAAGAAGTTATCATTGCAGATAAATTTAAAGCCTAAGTTAAGTGGGCACACATCATAAGTGAGAAGGATGGATGAGATTTGGGTGAGCTTTTGACAATTTGATTTGTAGACCAAAGTGAATTGAACTCTTAGTTCACATGGCCACCAAACATTCATTCTTTATCACAGTGTTTTTCAGAAGAGGACTCAGCCACAAATAAATCATCCACTTTTATTCATGTCGAGGAAGAAGTATTCAAGACTAGAAGTTTCTTTGACTTTCTTCTTTTACTGAAAAGATCTTTTCTCTTTCTACTTTGTTTCATGTTATCATTATCCCATCCAACTCCCTTACAGGATCTCCAGGACTATGGGTGAGCTTCTGAAGTAAGACTTTCCCTAAGACCAGTTGGTTGATTAGATGTATAAAGTGGATATCTCCTATATTCTTCAATGTAAGTGAAGAAACTTGTTTATACAGGATTGTGATTCCAGGGGCTTCTGTGTAGTCTGTGTCTGAATTCATTGGGCCCCTTCAGAAAAATGTCCACCTTCTGCTTGCATTCTTCCGATCTGTGTCATTTCTATTCCATGCTCACATTCTTGGCCTTTGTTAGTACACTAAGACTTTGCAAATGTATTCCGTAAACAGCCAGATAGTAAATATTATACACTTTGCAGACAAAGAGGCAAAAACATGGATGTTATATAGATACCTAGGTAACTATTAAAAATGATGCAATTTAAAAATTGTAAAAAATATTTTTAGATTAGATAGCAGGCTAGATTTTACCTATGGGCCATGGTTGACTATAACCCATAGTTGGTTTAGAGTGTTGCCTACAGTTTGACTTGTGTTTTCAAGTCCTAACTTGCTCTTCCATTTGGAGTCTATCCAAACATTTCTCCTATAATTTGTTTTCACACCATGCTGACCCACCTAGGCCCTCACTTTATCTTTTTGGGTGCCCTCAGAAAACATCCCAATTGTCTTTCCAAAAGGATAAATACTGAGAAAACGAATTCCTTTTTAAGCTTGTGATTTCAAAGATTGTGTTTTTAGTAAATTAAAACCAAAAGGATAGATTCCTAATGATATATCAAATTTGAAATAAATTGCTGAGGTTATTTTATAGGATATACGTAATAGAAACCATAAAAGTTTTCCTTTATCCAGAATATCTTAATAATTAATAAAAATTTATTTTATGAAGTTTGATATCACTGATGACTTACTTTTGGTGTCCTGGATCTTTGAGAGTTTCCCTTCTGGCATTCACTCATTCATTGCATATTTATTTTCATTTACAGTATTCCACAGATTCTGCTGGGCCCTATCAAGTCAGAAAAAACAGACACCATTTCTGCTTTCAAGGTGCAATAATTTTAAGAAAGGAGAAAGACAAACGGAGAGTTGACAAATGTAATGCAGGGTGGTAAATGCCATGAGAGGAGTACCACTGATGTGGACAAAGTGAAGTCAGAGAGGACCTCCCATAGAATTGAATTTCCTATCCAAGTCCTAACCCATAAGAATTTAGCAAGATGTAGAGGCAAAAGGGAATATTCTTCGCAGGGAAAAAACAATGTGAAAATGCACAGAAGGCTCTGAGATCTCAATATTTTTAAGGGATGTACATGATTTAATAAAGCTAAAATGTGGAGAATGAAATGTGTAGGGCTTGGAATTGTGCCTGGCACAAAATTGATTCTTGGTCAAGAATTGTTGACAAATTGAGTGCCAGGAGATGAGTCTGGAGAGGTAGGCAGGACAGGGATCATCTGTGGCAAGCTAAGAAAGTTGAATTTTATCCAAAGGCATGGCAAAACTTTATAAATGATCTGACTTCATATTTGGGTCTCAGAAGATTTGCTCTCGCAACACTGTGGGAATGGACCAGAATGAAGCAAACCTTGAGCCAGACAGTAACGGAGAAGCTGTTGCATTCCCCTAGAAAGGAAATGTTGAGTAGCTAAACCATGGGGATTACAGTGGGGATGGACAGGAGAGAGACAATTTGAGAATCTTCCAGATTATCAATATCATCTCTTCATTGTTATTCTGTTGAGCACACATACAAACAATAAAACCACATTGTATTTATATAGCCCTGAACAGTTTGTAAAATATTTTCACAGACGGATTTCATCAATCAGTTTATACAACAGTCTTTGAGGATGGGATCAAATAATTATAATGAAAGCAACAATAATGAATAATACAACTCCCCGCTCCAAACACTAACACACATAATCTAAGGCCAGATTTTGTTCCTGATAACTTTAATTCCGATTGATCACCTAATTAATCCCAGAGGGATCTAAGGCTTGAAAATGCAAATATTACACTTTTCATTGCAGGGTTAATTTGTATTTACCATCCACAGTTTGGCAAATGATTTTCTGTTTTCACCATGAATATGTATGGCTTGCTTTCAGCAACCAGAAACACTTTGTTTTTTTATATTCTACTTCATGTTCTGCCTGCAGCAGGGTTGACTTGGGGAACAGCCTGCTAATTAAGACTGAGTAAATTATAAATAGCAAATTTAGAGGCAATTGGTTGCCTGAGAAAATATATACTGTATTCAACGTGGGTCCCATAAGACATTTCCCATCATCTATTTTACTTTTAATACATAAAAGCTATGGGACTTTTTAGTCTACTCCACCCTAGTTACAGGGCTCTCTCATTTGAAATTAGAGTTATAATTTAGTGGGTACTTATGAGCCAGAAGGCATTGGATTAGAAATTCAGTCTCTGACACAGTAAAATAAGAATAGTCCTCCTGTATTAGTCTGTTTTCACACTGCTTATAAAGACATACCCAAGGATATTGGGAAGAATTTTCAGTTGAATTAGCAATAAGCACCTAGAAAAAAACAAGCAATTAAGAAATAAGACAAATTTATTTATTTATCTATTTTTTAATTTTATTATTATTATTATACTTTAAGTTCTAGGGTACATGTGCATAATGTGCAGGTTTGTTACATATGTATACTTGTGCCATGTTGGTGT
>NW_012104798.1:1604020-1646380 GCF_000951045.1 Mandrillus leucophaeus
AAAAAAAAAAAAAAAAAAAAAAAAAAAAAAGAGAAGGGCAGGTAGGCAACTACTATTTTTTACAACATACCATTTGAGTGTCTACATTATGTGCAAGTTATACTTAGATTAAAATTTAAAATATGTAAAACAAAAAATAGAGAATAACAAGATATTCATAGAAGAAAGTCAAAATATCAATTAACATATTGAAAAAAATTAGAGGTTTTTTCATTGAAATTGAAATGGTATACTTTGAATCCATCAAATTTGTGAAAATTAAAGAGATTACTATCCAGTACTCATTGTTGTGTGGATAAATAGGCTCTTATATGTATTGCTAATGAAGGGTGAATTGCTGGAAATGGTTATGGAAAATAAACCTTGTGCTGTCTAATAAAATTAGTTCTTCATCCAACAATCCCATTTTGAGGAATTGTTTTCACAAAAATAAATGATAATAGAAAAGACTTATTAATAAGTATATTGCATCTATATTATGGAATATTCAGCATTTATTTAAAGAATTTATTAAATCTATATGGATCAAAGCAAGAAATAACCCTTTACAGATTTTAATTGAAAAAATAATATTAAGAACAATGTCTTTAGTATGTTCACTTTGTTAGAAAAAGATAAGAAAGAACAAAGTCCCTCCACATACATGTATTTATGTGTCGTTATGTGAATATGTAGAAAAACGGATTAATATGTTGCAAATTGTTGATTTCAATACTATGAGCAGCCATGTGAGACAAATGTTTTTTCTGTGTGTGCTACTTAGCAAAGTCTTAATGATGAGCAAGAGGCATTCTCATGCTCTCATCATACCTTAACAAGACTTCAGTTTTCAACACCTATAAACTTAGAGGGCAAAGAGTTTGTCTGTTTGTTCACTTTACCCTTAGTGCTAAAATAGTGCATGGCTCATAGTTAGAACTGGGTTAAAAGTTTGTTTAGATTATGTATGAATGAATAAGGTAGCGTGTCTCATTTTTCTAGTTTAAATAGAAAATATAAAATTTTCAAATGTCAAACCTGTAAAATATCTAAATATATTTGTATTTCCTCTTTAAGCAAATAGTTGTTTATCATGTGAAATTGATGGATCAACTCCAAAGTACTATTATTCCCTACATTTGTATATGTGATTTCCAGATTTACTATGTCATCAAAAATGTGGACAGTAAATTTTCAGCTTTAGCAACTTTGGCCAAATACATTATTGTTTATAAAATCTGATAGCACTTAAGAAAACATGCAGGTCTTTTTCTGTAGAGTACCCAATTCATACATATCTATTATTTCAAGTTTATTTAACTAAGATACTTGAATTTTTATTAATCATAAGCTACTGATGATGCTTCATGCTATGGTTAATTCTTTTTCATCTCTCTTTGTAAATACTGTGAAAGTGTTCATTATGGAAAGTTTACAACTATTAAGTATCTAGTATAAATTGTGGTATCTGTCAATAAGCAGTGCCCATTTTGGTCATTGGCCTCAATGACCTTCATTCCAGAAATATCTTTAAAAAAAAAAACAGGTTTCTAATTATTAGAATATCTTCTTAAAATTTAAATGATAGAAACTACAAGGATCTAATAGGCCTTAAAAACTCTTGTATACATTTTTGCCTAAAAATGTATCTCTACTCTTTTTCCCAGGAACATTTTACTGCAACAGAAAGTACAATGTATGAAAGCTGAATGAAGTGGTACTGATTTATATGCAGTCAATGGCACAGCTGAACTGCATAACTATTCTTATAAATTTTATATTTTACTTTGGGTACAAAACAAAACAAACAGAGCAATCCTTGATCTTTTTTTTTGGTATTTGTCTGATTTAGTTCCAGGTCCTCAAAGTGTCAGCTGGCTTTCTTCTGCATCATTAATCCTTTAGAGAGAGGAAAATAAAAGAGAGTGGAAAAGAAAATAAAGATTATTTTCAAAAATAAATGTGTTTTTTATATATATGTAATAGACATGCATATATACATATATATGCAATAGGCATACATATATACACATGAAATACGCATACATAAATATACATATGTAATAGGCCTTCATATATACATATGTAATGTACATAAATATACGTAATAGACATTCATATATACATATACATATATATATGTAAACCCTGTGTTTGTGTGTGTATGTGTGTTTATGGAGAGAGAGAGAGTGAGAGACAGAGAGACCTTGAAATGCATTCTTCCTTCACTGGAAGACAGGTCACTCTGCTTATTTCCCAGGCTCTCCAGGCAAACACGGGTCTTCTGTTTCTACTTGCATTCAATTTTTGTGATGACTGTTGGAGAGATTAGCTGGAGTACACCACACAGATGACACTGTCTCCCTTGCAATTTGCTAAAATGTAATCTGATTTTCCTGTCACTCTTTCTGTGGACTTGTCTCTAAACCAAACTGTGCTAACATATACATTAAGATATTAATAGATCTTTGTTATTGCCACAAATGTTATTCCAACAACAAATTATCACACTGAAACAAGGCCCAAACAAATCAAGTACACAAATGAGTGATTATCTAGAGCACTCAGTAAGGAGGCCAGAATTTGCTATTTTTGTTTTCTGTGCAATTTTTTTTGGTCATAGATTTCTCCAAACACTGCTGAAATCTCATGCCTTCAAAACCAGAAAATCCTTTCTCTTCACAGGTGGTAGAAGACTACATAATTTTGCTCGACAGAAAGAGAATCACAGCACAGAAAATTAATTTCCAAGACCATTAACTAAAAAACAAAATTGTGCTGAGTTCACACCACAGGAACTAGACCATGCTGCTCTACATAGTATTAGTTTTTACAAGTCTCCTATCATAAAATAAGCTAATATGTCTCTTTTTTTAGAAGAATTGTCCAACGGATACACAATGTGAGCCACATATATTATTTATACCTTTTCTAGTAGATACAGCAAATAAATAGAAGATACATATAAAATTAGTTTCCATCATGTATTTTATTTATTTCAACATATCAAAACTATCAACATTTTAACATAAAATTATGTGTAAAAATTATGAATGAAGTATTTTGCACTCTTTCTTTGTAACAGGTATTCAACATCTAGTGTGTATTTTTTTTACTGATATTACACCTCAATTCACACTAGCCACATTTCAAATGCCAATAGCTCTATGTAGATAGTGGAGGAAACTGCAGATCCAGAGATTCTCCTTTTTTACGGCTTCCTAGATAGAAAATTTTAAATGGAAACAATTTTCCCCTAGAATTTTGAAGGCATTCTTCCTTTGTCGCTGTAGAAAAGTCTAACGCCAATATGATTTTTGATACACCACATAAACTCATTTTCTCTCAACTTTTGTAGGATTTTCCTTGTTCCCAGTGCTCTAAATTTTCATGATGATGTGCTTTGGTGAGTCCATTTTCTTGATTTTTGTAGTCTCTTTGGAGAGTATTTTAATTTGGAAACTCAGGAGCTTCAGATTAGGAAAGTTTTCTTGAATTACTTTCTTGGCTACTCCTTTCTTTCCTCTATACACTCTGTCTCTGAAACTCCCATTATTCAAATTTTGGACTCCCTGGAATGGATCTCTAATTTTTAAATGTGTATTATATTCAAATATTTTAAATAATATTTTAAGTGCAAGAACTCTTAGTTGGTCTTTGTATTTTCTTTTTGCAGTTTATTACACTTACCTCATGAATAAAATATTTTCTTTTATTCCTCTGAAGATTTTTATTGTCAAATTTCTCCTCCTGAAATATTTTATTTTTCCTATAATTTAATTTTTTAACCTGATTCCTTGGTCTCTTTCTATTTGACGATATCCGTACATTTATCTTAGGATGCTTAGCTTTGAGGAGAGGTAAGAAAAATCTGATTAGAATCATTATACATATGAGCAGTATAATTTGTTGAAGTTCATTTTTGTACAGTGCTCTGACTGGTGTTTTCTTGATGCTTCCCCAATTGAGGTACCTTGTTTCTTTCCCCTGTCAAAAAAAAAATCAAAATTTCCTAGAAAAGTGGAAGAAAGGGTCTAGGAATCTCTACATTCAGTAGCTATGCTCATAATTAATTGCCTTCTTTTCCTTTCATGCACCTGATCTCGATTTTGTTTGGCATCTTATTCCAGAGTCTCTCTTTTTTTTCCTACGTTTTAATTTTTGGCCAAAATGTGTAATGTCGTCTTCTGACTGCTGAAAGTGAAGAATAAGCTCTGAAACAGGGGATGTCTTGCAGATTATCAAATGGAATTTCTCAGGACTCCAGATTTTAGCCACAATTTTATCCCCAGAACAGAGGTTCTTGCTGATGACAATTTATTAGTCTTCTGTGTATGTTTCAATAAGGCAAGGTGCTTATTGGCTTTTTGAAGTGCTAACTTAGAGGTCAGCTTTCTCGGTCGGGTACGCCACATATTTTGCAGCTTAGAAAAATTGGATAGTGCTGTCTCCTCTATTCTCTTAGAATTTATGGATACCTTTCAAAAAATCACTTTGTTTTTGTGGGGGGCTTTTGTGTGTTTGATGTTTTTTGTTTGTTTGTTTGTTTGTTTGCTTGTTTTTTGTTTGCGACGGAGTGTCGCTCTGTCGCCCAGGCTGCAACCTCCACCACCTCTGGGGTTCAAGCAATTCTCCCTGCCTCAGCCTCCTGAGTAGCTGGGATTACAGGCACATGCCACTACGCCCAGCTAATTTTTGTATTTTTTAGTAGAGATGGGGTTTCGCCATGTTGCCTAGGCTGGTCTTGAACTCCTGACCTCAGGTGATCCGCCTGTCTCGACCTCCCAAAGTGCTGGGATTACAGGCGTGAGCCTCCGTGCCTGGCCTGTTTTTGTTTTAATGGGGCCTGGTGGAGAAGAGCAAAGGTAAATGAGAACACTTTAATCTATCATCTTGACTGGAAATCTCGAAATTCATTCTGTTGTTATAACTGGGTGTTCTTCAACTTAGATGGAACACATACCTTGAGCACCTTAATGGAGGTCGTGATGCCATTGGAGTGCGAAGGCCATCTATGCCCTTTTGAAAGTCTTCCTTTGTTTTTCTTAGCCAAGGAAGTCAATGCAAGGATTTAAAAATTATACAACATGAAGAAGGGCTTAAAACATTTGTCAGTGGAATAGCTCACCTTAGATACGAAGACGGAAAAGCATAGAGTTTAAATGTCTTCCCAGGTTTATCAGAAGCAGATGTTTAATGTTGTCCAGGTTTTCATGTACTTATTCCTCTATACTTATAATACAACCTAGATTTTTCGGGTTCCCAGAGTTTCTTCCATAGTGCACTAAGAACCTGTATATAATTTATTTGTATGCTCGTTTATTACCTGTGTGATCTCCACTCTGCCCCCCAATCAAAAATAAAAAAGAAAAAAAAAGGGTTGTATGAGGCCAGGGACTACCGCTTTGCAATGTCTTTTTAATTCATTGCAGCACCAAATAGTGTGGCATATAGTGGACTCAATAAATATTTTAAATAAAGTGTTGAGTACGATGGCATAACCACTTTTTAGTTTGGAGTGGTCATATTTTATTGTACTGATTCCCCACCAAGCATGGAGTCAATCCTATATTTGATGATCCATCTAATTCTTCCGTTCCTAGGTTTTCTGCCTGTAAAACCTAACACAACATTGATCCAATATTAGGTCTATTGCAGATGCTATTGATGAATAACATTCATTCCTCATTTGATAATTAAAAATGTTTATTTCAATGAGAATCACTAAAACATATGCTTTTGTAAAACAGAATACTTAACATAATTTTCCTGGGAATCCAATATTACTATCATAAACATATAAATGACACCATGCCACGATTTCCCACAACTTTTCCCCACAACATAAAAAGAGAAGTAAATGTAGGTTCTACTTTACTTTTTAAAGTGAGAAAAAGCCTCTTCATTCAGATGTTTATTATTATACGGTAATATGAAATGTCCTTGTATTTTGTGTCAACTGGAAATAATGTTTTAGTCAGTTACCAGACTGCATGTTTTAATAAAGGGAATGTGTAGAGAAAAACAAAGAATGCCCATATCATATTTATTAAGATTAAAATGAATTTTAATTTATGTGTTAAGGACTTCCATTTACCAGTCTGGACAGCAGATGAAAGAACATATATAGAAACTTAAATGATTTACTAAGGAGAAAAATAAAACCACTTCACTTCTTCTGCTTGACTTTTGCTTCTTGAAAATTTTAAACATTTTTAGCTAAGTGGTCCCTTTGCACTTGAGGGTGGAGAACATGAGAAACAAAGATCTTAACACAATTTTGCCAAGTTTTCACAGATCAGATTTAGCATTTATGAGATCACTGAAGGCCAACAATTTCTTACATCAGATTCATGGGGCACAAACTACTAAAATATTTAGTTAGTACCAAAAAAAAGATAAATGAGCAGTCAGAGCTGTTACAGGGCTTGAAAGAAAAGGAAATGCTGCAATGAGGTGACTGTTGGGAAGCTGTGGGAGGGAAAGGGATGTGAGAGAAAGAAGGAAATGAGAAACACACCTTATTTAAATGTGGTTTGTTAAAACACAAAAGATCACTAGAAACTCTTCCCCTTCTCTGGCCTTATGAGAAAACTGAATCTGTAAGTTATTTTTATTAACTTTTAGGAGATTCTCGTTTCAAAATGTTACTTCTTGCTCCTGAGAACTTTCTGTACTTTTTCTACTACATCAACTGCCAATAATTTATTGTGTCCTGGAGGGGGTTCTAATTCTTCATATGCCCAGAATTATATATTTAGAGGTCTAGAACAGAGTGTAAAACATGGGCTCCAGAATCAAAGTCTGAGATCTATCAAGTTAGTGTGACCTTGGAAAAGTTGCTGAACCTTTCTCAGGCTAATAGAGAGAAGAATAGGAAAACATATCTACTTCAAAGGGTTATGGTGCAGGTGAAACAAGGGACTATGAGTAAAGCACTTAGGAGAGTGCCTGTGGGTGTAGAAGGCATTGCATACCCATTGGCTACCATTATTTCTTAGTTCATCTAATATCTAGACTATCTCTTCATGCTAATCTACATTAATCTCCTTCTTAACTGTTTTCCAGCAAATTAATGGTTTTGAAATTTCTCGAGAAATCAAGGTTTCTGATTCTCTGCTCATGCTATTTTCTCCAGCTGAATTAACTTCCCTTTCAGTTTCTACCCTCCTAAATCGGCCCTAATACAAATGTCATTTCCTCAAAAAAAAAAAAACAAAAAAAAACTGTCCTTTTTCACAAATTGAATGTTTCTCTTATTGAATCTAGCGTAATATTTTCATATGCCATTTATCATATTTTACGTTGCAAACTCCTTGTAGTATAAGGAATATTTCTTAAACTATGCGTTGTGGATCATGTGAGTTTGCAGACATAGTCTCAATTTCTATAAGAATTAAAGAATTTTTGTATTTTTCTTTTGATGACAATCTTAAAAAAAAAAAATACATGCATATTCTGGGTCACCTGTATAACAATCTCGTAATTGAGTATTGAGATGCGTTTTATTTCCCATATAAGAATGTGCCTTTACAATCTCCTTCACAAGAGGTGAAGGGCAGAAGAATTCACTTGGTAAGACACAAGTTTAACAATATTTCAAATAGGAAAGAGTCATAGTTAAAAGCAAGTTTTTGCATATTATAAAATTTGGGCTCACTGAATAGTCCACGCTCTATCTGCCATATTCACATGGTGAACCGATGTTTGCAGGACATTTTCCATCTTTTATGTTCCAATTATCCATGCTTCATTGATAATAAGTGCGGTAGTAAATACGCAGAGAATGAAAATGTTTTCTCTATATTGTAGCTTGAGGGGCACTATTCTACTAATTGATCCAACAAAATAAAGAATAATTTCATTGTTAATAAGAAAATTAAGAGAAGTGATAATGATGGCTTAGCATTGTCATATTCAAGGGAATTAATCTGAAAACAAGTAAAAATCAAAAATGTGCAAATATGTTTCTGCTATGGGATGCAAATGAGCAAAATTTGTTTCAAAAAATTTACATTATATATGTCATAAAACTAATCTATTGCATTCAACTAATATTTACAGATTAAATTTTGTTACTTTTATAGTTATTTTATTAATTTTAAATTTATTTTCTCATTCAATAATTATTTAAGCCCTTCTATGTACAAACCAGTCAGCTAGGTACTAGAAATAGAATAATTAATAGATAAACATATTTGCCCTTATGCATCTTTTTATTGTAATAAAAGAGGCAGATACTCACCATTATAAATAAGTAGACTATATAGTGTGTGAAATACCGATTAATGATTAGGAAGAAACATGAAATAGTAAAGGATACTAAGGAGGATGAGGAGGGTTGCAATGTTTGTGGTTCAGAAAGGCCTCACTGAGTAGGTAGAATTACATTGAAGATCTTCAAGAAGTATGCAACTTTCCATGGAGATAACCAGGGAAACAGCATTTCTAGCAGAGGGACTAGCAGGTGGAAATGCCCTAAGGCAAGAGCATGTCTGTGTGGTTGACAAGAGTGATCAGGTCTATGTTGCTGGAGAGATATAAATAAGGCAGAGAATAAAATGAGAATGTTATAGAGGTAAAAACATGCACCTGACTATGTAGGGTCTGGTAAATCACCGGAAGGGTTTTAGCTTTTCTTCTGAGTCCAGTGTGAACCATTGGGCAGATTGTAGCACAGAAACATTGTGATCTGATTTATGTTTAACTAGGATTTTTCTGACTGCTGTGTTTAGAATGAACTTGACGATGTCAAGAACCAAAGCAAGGAAACAAGTTGGAAGGCTGCTCTATGAGGGAAGTGACGATGAACTGAACCAGGATGGGAGTAGTGGGAGTTGTGAGAGGAGCTTGCATTCTGGATCTATGTTGAAAATAAAGACTATAGAACTTCCTGATGGGCTAGATATGGGGAGTGAGAGAAAGAGGGAAATTAAAGGATGACATTATTATTTTTGACTTGCAACATTGGAAGAATGCAGTTGGCATTAACTGAAACAGATACAGCTGCAGAAGGAGCAAGTGTGGAAATAGAAGGGAATATCAAAAGATCAGTTTGCAAATAATAAGTTTAAGAAGTCTCTTCAATACCCAGATATGTATTTAGGGTTGAAGTTGCACAAAATGTACATGTATAAAACTTACAATTTTGTATTCAATAAGTAGCACTATGAAGATCGTAATTTAAACCACAAATCGGTGCCCACCATAATTTTCCTCATTTAAAGGGATCAATTCATCATTTGATTGTAAGAAACACTGTTATAGAGAATAAGCTCAAAAGATTTTGAGGTCAATCTAAGATTTGAGTCCTAATCCAATCATTCTCCAGCTAGCTGACTTTATATGAGTTACTTAGTTTATTTGTGATCCTATTAAGCATTTTGAAAAGTGAATATAATAATACCTAGGTTGTGGAAATTCAATGAGATAATGCCTATGAAATACACAATTCAATGTTTTTTTTTCTGGCACTTAACTGATACCCAAGAAAAAAGTTACTTCTCTTTCCTGAAATTATCTTAACTAACTGTGAACAAATGGCAGGATTTGATCTGGAGATACAACAGGGTTGGTTCAGTCAAGAATGCTAGCAGTAAGAGCAGAGGTAAGGACCAGACATTCTGAAAAAAAAAATCTAAAATAAATATTTGGAGTGGAGATTCAGGAATATCATACCCTAAGGAGCATGAATCAAAACTAAATATTTGAGTGTAGTGTGGCAGCCAAGGGAGAGACTTACCACGTAGGTAAAAGCTGATTGTGCACAAAAGACATCTCAGATTTGGTAAAAATAAAAGAGTTCAAAGAAATGATGGCTATCAGACAGAAAAATGTTAGATTTACACATTTAGTGAATGCTTCTTTAAGAAGAAGAGCAATTGGCACTGTCCTATAAAACCTTTACAAGATGATATATCAGTTGCTCACATGGTGTGAAAGCTATACAAACCCAGGTCTTCTAAGTTTAGTAATCTTTTCCATAACTACATGGGATTGATCTGTCCCTAGGGAGTTTAAACAAACTATAAATACAAAATTTAAACAACCATACACAAATATTTATATTTGTGTAATTTTCATTACACAAATATAAATACTTCATATCTACATATACATACAGTGGTCGGTGTTATTTTTAAAGTATTTAAAGCTCAAGATGGGCTTGAGAGAGAGTATAGAGACAGAGTTGACACGTTTGGTAGAAGATCTGGAGGCAGGTTTTCAGCATCTTTTCAGGGTAAACTGAAAACGACTTCAAGATCTGTGAAAGATAAAATTCTTGCCTGTCTTTGGATACTTTGCTTTGGGGGAGGGGTCAGGGCCTGTGCTATGGACTTGAAGCAGAGAAGGGCTAGGCAGTACAGTGGTGACAGCAGAAAACAAGTCACCTGAATTTACTATTCCTTTCAGAAGCTAGCTAGCCTACAGAGTGAGCACTGAAAAGTCATATGGATTTCAATCAGTGTCCCACTCCCCATAGTCACCTAATTAGTTCTACACATCAATGCAATCCTAAATTCACTTTTGATGGGTTGGTCTATATCCTGCTGTGGTTTCTCAGCAGTCCACCAAATTAAAAATGTCAGCATGTTCTTTGGAGGGTGGTAGACAATGAAGTCAGCCAAATCTGAAGACAAATAAAGTAGCTGAACATTCCATAATGAAATAGTGCTATGACATTGAAGAGATTCTTAGGCACTCTAATACCCTAAGAATCACTGTACTGGAGTATAACTAAGATTCCTTCAACCTGGAATTCTATTTTGTTTGCAGAAATAAGAGAAGCTGTGTGTGAAACAGAGTAGAGTTATCATTCATTATAATAACCTCAAATTCATAGAAATGATGTTGGGAGCAGTTTCTCATCCCTGTAATCCCAGCACTTTGGGAGGCCGAGGTGGGAGGATCGCTTGAGCCCAGGAGTTTGAGACCAGCCTGGGGAACAACAGTGAGACTGCCTCTCTAAAAAAAGTTAGCTGGGTATGGTGGTGTGTGCTTGTGGTGCCAGCTACTTAGGGGGCTGAGGTAGGAGGATTACTTGAGCCTAGGAGTTTGAGGCTTCAATGACTGTGTTTGCAGCACTGTATCCAGCATGGGCGCCTGAATGACAGAGCAAGAGACTGTCAAAAGCAAAACAAAACAAAAACAAACAAAAATGCAGAGGAATGTACCACACACAAATATCCTCAGCTTCCAAATTTTTGATTCAACATTCATGAGCATTACTTTTGGCCATAATTAGATTATAAGTTTATTAGGCACTACATAAAATGCTATTTTTATTTACCTTGTATTTATTTCAAATGATACATGCTAGTCTATTCCTGTTGGGTGAAAAAACTGTTCCTTTTGGTATAACCTAACATTATTTACAACTAACACATGTATAAGGCATTGTATGAAATATTGTGTAAAACTAAGTTAGGTCCCCTATATTTGTTAATATGCTACTCTGTGTGGTACAGTTTACTTCAGTTGTAACTGACTTTTTTTTTTTTTACTTTTTTAATATCCATCTTCATCACTAGACTCTGACAACCTTGTGGGTAGAAACAATATCTATCTTAGTCATTTTGTGTCACTGGAAATAGGTAGATAATAAGTACTTGAGTAAATGAAAGAAAGAAAATCATCATTTGTAGAAGACTTCCACTTCCAAAAAGGTAGAATAGACATTCTTTACTCCATTTTTCTTTGTACATACAGATAAAAGCCCTTCACACAAAAAAATCATAAACAGTACAGATGAAAATTCTGTAAAAAATGTAACTTGCAAAAGTGGAAAGGAGAAGAGAGACCATATGTAAAACAAATGAAAGATAGAAAGTATCGGCAAAGAAAGAGAAGATAGAAGGGAGAATCAAATAAAATTTTAGAACTTGAAAATATAATAGCCAAAACGAGAAAAAAATCAGTAAGTGGGCTAGACAGCAAAATGGCAATAAGAGAAGAATAAGTCAGTGAATTTGAAGATGGAATAGTGGAAATTACCCATTCTGAACAACAGAGAGTAGACTGAAAACAAAACGAAACAAAAACAAAAAGAACAGAGCCCGAGACATGTGGAATTATATGAAAATATTTAACATCTCAGTCATCTGAGTCCTAGGAGGAGAGGAGGAAGAAGGTGGGCTAAAAGGATATTTAAAAAAATAGTGCCTAAAAGTAGTTCCAAATTTTGAAAAAATACAATTTACAGATTTGTAAAACTAAAATTCAGTGACAACATAGAACAGCACAATCCCTAAATACTACACACTAAACAGCACATTTCTAAATAATCCATGGATCAACAAAGATGTTTAAAGGGAAATACAAATATATATTGAACTAAATGAAAAAGAAAAAAAAATACAGGCAGACACTGTGGGTCATGCCTGTAATCCCAGCACTTTGGCAGGCTGAGGTGGGAGGATCGCTTGCATCCAAGAGTTTGAGACCAGCCTGAGCAATCTAGTGAGACCCCCATCTCTACAAAAAACAAAAACTAGCCAGGTGTGGTGGTGCATGCCTACAGTCCCAGGTATTTGGAAGGCTGAGCTGGGAGGATTGCTTGAGCTCAGGAGGTCGAGGCTGCAGTGAGTGTGATCACATCACTACACTCAGCCTGGGCAAGAGTTAGACCCTGTCTCAAAAAAGAAAAAAAGAAAATAAAAAAACCTACACACACACACACACCCCCAATACATACACGTGTGTTTATATGTGTGTGTGTGTATATATATATTTAGAGCATATATATATATTTAGAGCTTATATATATGTATGTTTAAGAGCAACAAAGGCATACATTAGAAAAAAATGGAAAAAGGTTAAATCAATAATCTAGGATCCCACCTCAAAAGTGAGAAAAAAAGAGAGCAAAATAAACCCAAAGAATTGAGAAAAAAAAATACTTAAAGAAAGCAAAAATTAATAAAATTAAGATCAGAAAAAAATAGAGACAAGAAAACTAAAACTTTGTTCTGTGGAAATATTATTAAAACCGACTAACTTCTAGCAAGAGAAAGAAAAAAGTAGACACAAATTAACACTACCAGAAATAAAGCAGGGGATATAACTATAACCTTGCAGACATCAAAAAGTTAATAAGGAAATATTTTGAACAAATTTACATGCAAAAAATTGACAATTACTTGAAAAATGCAAACTCAGCTCATCAAATATACAATAGTAGCCTTTAACTATCAAAGTAATTGAATCTGTAGTTGAAGGAAAACTGTAAAAATCTAGTAAGCCCAGATAACTTCAGTCTTGAATTGTAGAAAATGTTTAAAGAAGAATGACAGCAATTATACACAATCTTCTCCAGGAAATAGATGAGAGAGCACTTCAATTCATTTTATGAAGCTAATAACACTCTGTGCTATGCATAATCAACCAGGAAAAATTATAAAAAATAAAACTACTGACCAATATAAATAGGAGTACACCTGGATATATTCACGAATACATAAACGAACTCCTTAAGAAAATTTTAGTCAACAGAATTCATTAATATGTAAAAAATATCCACCATAACCAAGTGGATTTATTCCAGAGATTCATGGCTGGTTCAACATTTTAAATGCAATGTAACCTATCATATTAACAGGTTAAAGAATAAAAATCGCATGTCCACATGAATTTATGCTGAAAAAATATTTGACAAGCTTTAACACACATAAGGAGAAACTCAGGGAAAAGGGAATTGTGTTAGTCCGTTTTCACCCTGCAGATAAAGACAGAGCCAGGACAGGGCAATTTACAAAAGAAAGAGGTTTAACTGGGCTTAGAGCTCCACGTGGCTGGGGAGGCCTCAGAATCATGGCAGAAGGCAAGGAGGAGCAAGTCACCTCTTAGTGGATGGCAGCAGGCAAAGAGAGCTCCTGCATGGAGTCTCCCTTTTTAAAAACTGTCAGATCTCGTGAGACCCATTTATTATCACGAGAACAGCACGGGAAAGATCTTCCCCCATGATTAAATCATATCCCACTGTGTCCCTCCCACAACAAGTGTGAATTATGGGAGCTACAAGATGAGATTTGGGTGGGGACACAGAGCTAAACCTTATCAGGAATAGAGAGGAACTTCCTCAATTTGATTAAAAAAAAATTGTTACAGCTAATGTGATTCTTAATGGTGAAAGACTAAATGCTTTCCCCATAAAATTAGAGTAAAGGCAAGGACATTCATCCTCAACAATCTTATTTCACATAGTACTGGAAACTCTAGTAGACACAATAAGGTGCGGAAAAGAAATAAAAGGAATGCAGATCAGAATGAAAGACATATATTTACCATTATTTGCAGATAACATGATCATCTTACATGGATGAATTCTACAAAATCTACCAAGAAAGCCTCCTAGAACATATAAATAAGGTTAGCAACTTGATAGAACATAATAAACATAACAATCAATTGTGTATATATACACATACACACACACATATATAAAACAATTAGCACATAGAAACAAAAATGTAAAATATAATACCATTTGCAAACATTTTAAAAATTAAATACTTATCTTTAAATATAAGAAAACATTGGCAGGTCTTGTATGCTTCAAACTATAAAACGCTGATTAAAAAAATCAAAGATCTGTGAAAAATGAAGAGACATGTACATTATGCATGGATTGTGAGATTCACATAGCAAAGATACCAACTCTACTCAATGGCATACACATGTCTAGTGCAATTGTTAGCAAAATCATGGCATTTTTTTTGTGGATATAGTCAGGATTATCCTACAACTTATATTGGAAGGCTAAGTAAGTGGAATAGCTAAACAAGTTTGAAAAATGTGAAGAAAGTGGAAAGAACTGCTTTACCCACTTTCAAGACCTATTTTATATACATACTATAACCAGATCTGTATGGTATTGGCAGAGAGTTAGGCTCGTAGGTCGATGGAACACAATAGAGAACCCTGGAAATAGGTCCAAACATATATACCCTATCGACTTGTGCCAAAGGAACAAGATCAGTTTAACAGATGAAAAATCGCCTTTTTGAAAACCGATGCTAGAACAGGTGAACTTCCACAGGCAAAACAAGAACAAAACAGAACAGAAAAAAAAAAAAACAAAAAAAAAACAAAAAAAAAACCTGATCAAATTCTTATACTGTATTAAAAAATTAAGTCAAAATGAAATAGAGATGTAAGTATAAATGTAAAATTATAAAAGTCTTACGAAAAAATATGGAGAAATCTTATTTGATCTAGGGCCTTGCAAAATCTTAATACCAAAAACATCTATAAAAGGGAAAAAGTATAAATTGGACTTCATCAGAATTAAAAACATTTGCTCTGCAAAAGAGTGGTTAAGTGAATGAAAAAACATGCTACAGACTTGGAGAAAGTATTTGTGAACCATACATCCAACATAGGGTTAGTATCTAGAATATGTAAGAACTCTCAAAACTTTCAGTTAAAAAAAAATCTAAATAGCATATATGCAAAAGTCATGAAGGGACATTACACTGAAGAGGATACATAGATGGTAAATAAGCACATGAAAATATATCATTCATTATGAGCCCTTAAGGAAATGGAAAATAAAACTCCAATGAGGTAACACTGTATTCATATTAGAATGGGTAAAATCAAAAAACAAAATAGTGACAATGCCAAATGCTGGACAGTATGTGGATAAAACTGAATGATTCATACCCTGGGGTGAGAAGGTAAATTGGGGCAGCCACACTGAAAACAAATTGATACTTTCTTAAAAATCTAAATCTGCAATTATTATACTACTCCACAATTGTACTCATAGGTATTTATCCCAGAAAATGGAAAACTTATGTTTACACAAAAAGCCTGTACATGAACGTTTATAGCTGCTTTAATTGTAATAGCCATAAACTGAAAACAAACAGATATTCTTCGATGGGGGAAAGATTAAACAAACTGGGACAAAATTATACCATAGACTTGGTACTCACTAATACAAAGAAATGAGCAATTGATACCCAATATAACTTACATGAATCTCCAGAGAATTAAGCTCAGTAAGAAAAGTCAATCCCTGAAGGGTTACATAGTGCACAATTCTATTTGTGTAACAACATTCTTTAAATGAAAGAACAGACTAGTGGCTGTTAGGTGTTAAGAAGGGGTTGGACATATAAAAATATAGCCTTTTATCATGGCTATAAAAGACAATAGGACGAATGCATGTGGTCTTGGGAATTTTCTATCTCTTTACTGTGTTGATGTTAATATCTGGTTTTGATATTACACTATAGGCTTGAAAGATACTACCACTGAGAAAAATTGGATAAAATATACCTATTCTCTCTATATAATTTCATAACATCATATGATACATTTTGTACAATTTTCTCAGAATAAGAATTATAATTAAAACACCACATAGTATGTACTTAGCACATAGTAGGTACTTAGCACATAGTAGGTCCTCAAAACACACTGAATTGATAAACGTTGTACCTTATTAAAGATTATTCCTGGGCTTCTGCTCAGGATGTAACAGAAGGAATATGATATTTCTGTTCATCTCATGCAGTTTTGTAAGCCCTTTCCAGTTTTTCTTCCCAATTACTTGGCATTTCTTTGTCATATATTAGCACATGTAAATGTTTTTCTGTACATTCCAATATTTGTCATCTATAAGAATACTTGTTAAATGGAAATATTGGAAAATCACCCTTGGTTACATCTTCAGACCTAACATGTGGACATAAAACAACTTTCTGAAAGGTCTTAGAACTGAAAAGGAAATGTCACGTCAGTGTGTACTTAGGATTTACCACAATGTTCTGCATATTGTAAAGATTGGATACATATTATTGGAATGAATTTACTAAAGAATAACATATTGTACATTTTCTATAAATGATAAGTAGTGGCGGTAGTAGGAGAAATTTCAGTAGTAATAGTAATGTGTTAAGGGAGAGCACGGCCATTGCTAGAATAAAACCAATAGCTCAGATCTCAAAAACATACTACATTATCATTATCTAAGCTGGTTAACACACCTGTATTTTTCTCATCATCTTCTGTTGATAGACTTTAAACTGCCAGCATTAGCATTTTACCTTTCTCTACTCTGCTCAGCAGTTAAGATTAATATCCACCTATTTATGTACAAACTACTCATGATCCCAGAGTTCTAGGAAAATGAAAAGTAACGTTTCATTACAAAAGTATTCAAGGTCTCTGTTCCAAAGATCTCCTAAAATGATAAATCTCTACATTCTTCCTGATAAAGATGTTTTTCAATCTGTATCAGCAATGATTCGCTGAATCCCAGGTGAGTGTTTTGACCCTAAGTGTTGCCAGGGATAAACAGGGTTTTTAAAATTATATTTCCAAGTGCCTCATGAAGTGTGTTAAATTATTATGTAGGCCTCACTAAATGGAAGCTTCAAACTACTGAGCAGTTGAATGGTTCCCATTTATCACCATGGTTCCACACAAGGCACTTACCCCTGCATCCCCTGGTAAATCTGGAGAGATTACTCACATTGTTTTCCTGGTTCACAGGTTACGGGGCCTGCACTGTACAATCCAATAGGAGTCTCTGT
Organism: Mandrillus leucophaeus; assembly: GCF_000951045.1. Classification (NCBI taxonomy): domain Eukaryota; kingdom Metazoa; phylum Chordata; class Mammalia; order Primates; family Cercopithecidae; genus Mandrillus; species Mandrillus leucophaeus. The sequence goes on from NW_012104798.1 coordinate 1,621,543, forward strand.
TTGAATGAAGTATTATCTTTTCGCCTCTGTGAACTATTGAGGAGGAACACAACACCTAATGGAAAATTGCTATAAAATCCTTAAGGGAAAGATGTACCAACTTTCTAGAGGGGTATTTAATTAGGTTTAGCCAGATGACGAGTAATTCCTTTGTTTTTTCATAGCTTTTTTTTTTTTTTTATAGATTTTGTGGAATTGTGGGAAACATTTAATAATACCACCAGCTCAATGCTTGCAAATATGCATGCTTTCATGGTTTGAATTTTTGCTTTATAATGTAGAATACTACAGTTCCAAATCACCAAAATATTTTTATTTTGTGATTTAATATTCCCAATTGATGAATGCTCATGTTTAAGTTAACCTAGTGAGAACCAAGCTGTTCTTTTCAGAAGAAAGAACATCTATAACCAAAGATTAGTACAAAAATTGTCTAGATTTGGGTGGAGGCTTGGTCATTATCCACTTAACACTCTAATTTTGCAAAAAACCAAATACTTTCCCTCCAGTAAAGGGGCTCCTCTCAAATCAAACCTCAAATTAGTATGGCCCAAGTCCTCTTGGTCTGAGCACCAAAGCCCAATCCAGATTTTGTTCTACTTTGATGCTATATATCCCTCCTCCTGAGAATGCTTCTTTGGATTCTGCTATTTGTCCATTGGTTATTTCAACCTTATGCTTTCTGGTTTTCCTATTTCATCTGCTTTCTCATAGCCCACTGAATAAAAAGCTTCCCAAATTCTCCTTCTTTATTTACTGGAATAGATTACCTATTTTCTTCAAATTTGTATCTTTCTTGTACATTTCAAAACTTGAATCTTGATTCTAAACTTTATCAGGATTTGTTAATTTATTAATTAAATTGACATTTATAACATATCTGTGTTTCTAGTGCTATGTGTTATAGCAACTATATAGGATAATTTTTCTTCTGCCTTCAGAAAGGCTTAATAAAATATAATACATATAGTAAAGGGATTCAAAACAGCCATTCAAAACAATGCTTTAAAACATTGATTGGCAAACTGGCCTACTTGTCAAATCTGTCCCCCTACTTGATTTTGTAAATAAAGTTTTAACAGAACATGGTTTTGTCCATTTGCTTATATGTAGCCTAAGGCTACTTTTATATTACAATGGAAGAGTTAAGTGGTTGCAGCAGATACCATATGGCCTCCAAGCCTAAAATATTTATTATCTGACCTTTTATATTTAAAAGTTTGCTGATTCCTGCTTAAGAAGAACATTTAGTGCCATTGTTTCTTGCATATTTCATACATATAAGATGTATAATAGAAAAATGTTCATAAAATAATGTTAGGATAAAATGTATATTGCAAAATGATCCATTTTTTGGTAATTTATGTGTAGAAAATGTAGGTAATGACATACACACTAAAACATTAACAGTCTGGATATTTAGTGGAAGTACAGACAATATTTTCTTTCATTTTCCTTATATGATGTGTCTGGGAATTTTCATTTTGTTTTGCTTATATGTTAATTTTTTAAAGAAAGTTTTGGCTTCACGTAACAAAAACTTTGGTGAACAGTGTTTTAAACGTGAGAACACATTGTTTATTTAACTAGAAGTTTGGAGCTCAGGGTTCACTCATAATTTTAAAATGTGATCAGGGGCCAAAATGGACTCCATATTTTCATTATAGTCTAATTTTAGGGCAGGGCACCTATTCGGTAAAATGAGAAAAAAGCCAAAACAACAACAAACAAACCTTAGAACATTTTTGAAGAAAATTTACATGCAGGATTCCAAAACAACTACAATTGTTTTAATAATATGGGTTCTAGAGTTAGAACAACTCATCAAATTCGTTTTCCTTCTCTTATGTTTGCTCTGCGCTGTTGAGGAATTCACTTGTCTGTTTCCTTGTGTCTCAGTTAACACATCTATAAAACAAAATTAATAAAAAACACCATAGAAAATTGCTTGGCGTCTTGAACATGTTGATGACAGTAAAGTACTTACAGTAGTGCTTAAAATAAATAACTACTCAGTAAATGCTAAGTATTTTAACTATTAACATTGATGATATGAAAAAAAAAAAAAGATGACCCAGCTAACTTGAAAGTCTGGCCTTGAAGATATGTGTAATGGGAGACTATGAATCAAAGCTCCATTCACATAGAAACCTCACTCTTTGGTCTTGCTGATGGCTTGAACAGATGAATCAAATACTACTCAGAGGGAACAGAGCTTTTCAGGTCTTGAGCTTCATGGTATACATTACTTCCTTTGCCTGTGTTGTTCTTTCATTTAATCATGTTCTACCTAATTCCTACTAACCCTTTTCTCTTCCTACCAATCCTCTACTCAACAGAGAGGGCTCAGTGTATTCTGCCACCTCCAACTTCACCTGTATTAGCTTTCTAGAGCTGCTATAACGAAGTATAATACCAGAGATGGTTTGGCTTATAAAAACAAAAATAATTGTCTCACGGTTCTGAAGGAAGGAATCCCAGATCAAGGTGTCTGTAGGGTTGGTTTCTTCTGAGGCTTCTTTCTTTGGCTTATAGATGGCCACCTCCATGTCCTCACATAGTGTGTTAGTTTTTGTATTACCAGAAAGCAATAACTTAGGCTGAGTAATTTATAAAGAAAAGAGGTTTAATTGGCATACAGTTCTATAGGCTATACAGAAAGCATGATGCCAGCATCGACTCAGCTTCTGGTGAAACCTCAGGAATCTTATAATTATGATGGAAGGCAGAGGGGTAGCAGGTGTATCACATAGTAAAAGCAGGAGCAAGAGAGAGATGGGGGAGGTTTCAAACTCTTAAACAACCAGATCTTGTATGAAGTACCAGAGTGAGAACTCATTCATCACCAAGGGAATGTAACTAAGCCATTCATAAGAGATGTGCCCCCATGATCCAATCACCTCCCACCACGCCCCACCTGCAACAGTGGGAATTACATTCCAACATTAGATTTGGAGGGAACAAACATCGAAACCATATCATTCCATGCCTGGCCCCCCAGTTCTCATGACCTTCTCACATTTCAAAATAAAATTATGCCTTTGCAATTGACCCTCAAAGTCTTAATTTGTTTCAGCATTAACTCAAAAGTCCCAAGTCAAAAGTCTCATCTGGAGATAAATTCCTTCTACCTGTGAGGTTGTGCAATCAAAAACAAGCTGTTTACTTCCAAGATACAATGGTGGTATAGGCATTGGGTATACATTTCCATTCCAAAAGAAAGACATTGACCAAAAGAAGGCAGTAATAGGTGTCATACAATTTTGAAACCCTGTAGGACAGACATTAAATCTTAAAGCTCCAACATAAGCTTTGACACCATGTTCTGCATCCTGGTGTGAGGAATGAGCTCCCAAGACCTTCAGCATCTCTGCTTCTGTGGCCTCTCAAGATGCAGGTTACGTGGCTTCTCTCATAGGTTGAAGTTGAGTGCTTGGAGCTTTTCCAAGAAGAGGGTCTAAACTACTGGTGAATCTATCATTCTGGGGTCTGGAGAGTGGTGGGCCCCTTGTCACAGCTCCAATAAGCAGTGTTGTCGTGGGGACTCTGTGTGGGTGCTCCAACTCCACATTTCTCCTCCCAGTAGAGTTTTTATGTTGGGGCTCTGCCCCTGTGGTAGGCTTCTGCTTAGGTACCCAGGCTTTTATTTTTTTTTTTAATTTTTAATTTTTTATTATACTTTAAGTTCTAGAGTACATGTGCACAATGTGCAGGTTTATTACATATGTATACATGTGCCATGTTGGTGTGCTGCACCCATTAACTTGTCATTTACATTAGGTATATCTCCAAAACTATCCCTTCATCCTCCCCCCAACCCCACAACAGGCCTGCATCATTCTCAGCAAACTATAGCAAGAACAGAAAACCAAACACCACATGTTTTCACTCATAGGTGGGAACTGAACAATGAGAACGCTTGGACACAGGAAGGGGAACATTGTACCCAGGCTTTTCTATACATCCTCTGAAATCTAGGTGGAAGCCCCCAAGCCTCCTTCAAGCATGCATTCAAATAATCTGCAGTCTTATCACCACATGGAAACCACCAAGGCTTATGGCTTGCACCCTCTGGGGTGATGGCCCAAGATCTACCTTGTCTCCCTCAAGTTAATGGCACAGCCAGAGTGACCAGGATGTGGGAAGCAGTGTCCTAAAGCTATGCAGAGCAGTTGTCCCTTGGGCTAGGCCCCCAAAACTATTCTTTCTTCCTAGACCTCTGGGCCTATGATGAGAGAGAGGCTGTCTCAAAGACTTCTGAAATACCTTCAAGGTCTTTTTCCCATTGTTTTGGATACTAGCACTTGGCTCCCTTTTAGTCATGCTAATCTTTCTAACAAATGGTTGCTCCTTAGCCTGCTTAGCTTCTGCGTCTACCACTGGGCTACCCTGCAAATTTTCCACAATTTTATGTTCTATTTCCCTTTTAAATGTAAGTTCCAGATTTAAAGTCATTTCTTTGTTCCTGTATCTGACTGTAGGCTATTAGCAGCAGTCAGGCCACATCTTGAACATTTTGCTGCTTAGAAATTTCTTCCCCCAGATACCCTAAATCATCACTCTTTAGTTTAACCTTCCATAGGTCTCTAAGACATAAACACAATGTGGCCAAGTTCTTTGCTAGGGTATATTACTGGTGTTCTTTACTCCAGTTCCCAACAGCTTCCTCATTTCCATTGGAGACCTCATCAGCCTGACCTATACTGCTCATATTTATATTAGTATTTTGGTCAAAACCGTTTAACAAGTCTCTAAAAAGGTCCAAACTTTCTTTTTTTCTTCTGTTCTCTTCTGAACCCTCCAAACTCTTAAACATTTGCCTGTTACCCAGTTCCAAAGCCACTTCCATATCTGAGGGCAATTGTATAGCAATATGCCACTCCTCAATACCTATTTTCTATATTATGCCATTTTTTGCATGACTCTAAAGATGTAACTGAGGCTAGATAACTAATACAGAAAATGGGTTTAATTGACTCACAGTTCTGCAAGCTGTTTAGAAAACATAGCACCAGAAACTGCTTGGCTTCCAGTAAAGCCTAAGGAAACTTATGAGCATGGAGGAAGGCAAAGGAGGAACTGGCATATTACATGTCAAGAGTGGCAACAAAAGAGAAAGGTGGGTGCCACAGTTATATGGTTTGGCTCTGTGTCCCCACCCAAATCTCATTTTGTAGCTTCCATAATTCCCACATGTTATGGGAGGGACCCAGTGGGAGATGAATGGGAGGGGGTCTTTCCCATGCTGTTCTTGTGATAGTGAATAAGTCTCATGAGAGCTGATGGTTTTTTAAAAAGGAGGTTCTCTTCTCTTCTCCTCTCATCTGCCACTGTGTGAGAAGTGCTTTTCCCCTTCCACCATGATTGTGGAGCGTCTCTAGCCATGTGGAACTGTAAGTCCATTAAACGTTTTTCTTTTGTAAATTGCCTAGTCTCAGGTATGTTTCTATCAGCAATGTGAAAATGGACTAATACAGTAAATTGGTACCAGTAGAGTGGGTTGTTGCTGAAAAGATAGTGAAAAATGTGGAAGCAACTTTGGAACTGGGTAAGAAGCAGAGGGTGGAACAGTTTGGAGGGCTCAGAAGAAGATAGGAAAACGTGGGAAAGTCTGGAACTCTCTAGAGACTTGTTGAATGGCTTTGGCCAAAATGCTGATAATAATATGGACAATGAAATCCAGGCTGAGGTGGTCACAGATAGAGATGAGGAACTTGTTGGGAACTGGAGCAAAGGTGACTTTTGTTATGTTTCAACAAAGAGGCTAGTGGCATTTTGTCCCTGCCTTAGAGATTTGTAAAACTTTGAATTTGAGAAAGATGATTCAGGTTATCTGCAGGAAGAAATTTCTAAGAATCAAAGTATTCAAGAAATGACTTGGGTGCTCTTAAAGGCATTAAGTTTCAAAAGGAAAACAGGGCTTAAAAGTTAGGAAAATTCACAGCCTGACAATGCAACAGAAAAGAAAATCCCATTTCCTGAGGAGAAATTCAATCAGCCGCAGAAATTTGCCTAAGTAACAAAGAGCCAAATGTTAATCACCAAGACAATGGGGAAATTGTCTCCAGGGCATGTCGGAGACTTTGCAGCAGCCCCTCCCATCACAGGCCTGGAGTCCTAGGAGGAAAATGTGGTTTTGTTGGCCAGGCCCAGGGTCCTCATCCTGTGTGCAGCCTAGGGACTTGATGTCCTTCATCTCAACCGCTCCAGTCACAGTAGAAAGGGGCCAATGTAGAGCTAGGGCTGTGGCTTCAGGGGGTGCAAGCCTCAGGCCTTGGCAGCTTCCATGTGGTATCGAGACTGCAAGTGCACAGAAGTCAAGAATTGAGGTTTGGGAACTTCTGGCTAGATTTCAGAAAATGTATGGAAATGCCTGGATGCCCAGGCAGAAGTTTGCTGTAGAGGTGGGGCCCTCATGGAATACTTCTGCTAGTGTAGTGCAGAAGGGAAATCTGGGGTCAGAGCCCCCAACTGGGACTCCACCTAGTGGAGTTGTGAGAAGAGAGTTGCCATCCTCCAGACCCCAGAATGGTAGATCCACTGACAGCTTGCACTATATGCCTGGAAAAGCCACAGACCAGACACTCAATGCCAGCCTGTGAAAGCAGCCAGGAGTGGGGCTATACCCTGCAAAGCCACAGAGTCGGAGCTGCCCAAGAGTTTGGGAGCCCATCTCTTGCATCAGCATGATCTGGATGTGAGACATGGAGTCAAAGGAGATCATTCTGAAGCTTTAAGATGTTGCTGCCCAGCTGGATTTTGAACTAACATAGTGCCTGTCACCCCTCTGTTTGGGCCAATTTCTCCCATTTGGAGTGGCTGTGTTTACCCAGTGCATGTATCCCCATTGTAGCTAGGAATTAAATAACTTGCTTTTGAGTTTACTGACTCATAGGTGGAAAGGACTTGTCTCATCTCAGATAAGATTTTGAGCTGTGGACTTTTGAGTTAATGCTGAAATGAGCTGAGACTTGTGGGACTGTTGGGAATGCATGATTGGTTTGGAAATGTGAAGATATGAGATTTGGGAGGGGCCAGAGTATAATGACATGGTTTGACTCTGTGTCCCCACCAAAATCTCATCTTGTAGCTCCCACAATTCCCACGTGTTGTGGGAGGTATCCAGTGGGAGATGATTGAAACATAGTGGTGCGCCTTTCCTATGCTGTTCTCATGATAGTGAATAAGTCTCATGAGAGCTGATGGTTTTAAAAAGGGAGGTTCCCTGCACAAGCTCTCTTCTCTTGTCTGCCACCATGTGAGATATGCCTTTCACCTTGCACCATGATTGTGAGGCCTCCCCAGCCATGTCAAACTGTAAGCCCATTAAACCTCCTTCTTTTGTAAATTGCCCAGTCTCAGGTATGTCTTTAGCAGCAATGTGAAAATGAACTAATACACACAGTCTTTTTAACAACCAAGTCTTGCATGCATTACCAGAGTGAGGACACATTCATCACCAAGGGGATGGTGCTAAGCCATTCATGAAGGATCTGCCCCTATGATCCAATCACCCTCCTCCCAAGGTCCACCTCCAACATTTAGAATTACATTATAACATAAGATTTAGGGGGACAATCATCCAAACCTCATCAAACATCCAAACCATGTCATGCCCTCTGTACATATCTGTGTACTCATTTCCCCTTTTGTAGGAATATCAATCACATTACATTAGGGTCTGCTATAATGATTTCATTTTAACGTAATTACCTCTTTAAAGTGCCAACCCCAAATACAATTAGACTATTAGATACTGGGAGTTAGAACTACAACATATGAGATTTGAGGTAATACATTCCAACTCATAATGCTCTCTTTGTTCCTTCTCATAGTGTGCTATACTTCTCATTCCATTTATAGTTTAGAAATAAAAATTTATATTTGTGCTCATTTGTTAAATATTTTGTGTCACATTAGTAGCCGTTTTTTTTTTTTTTTTAATTGCCCTGGCCCTACAACAATGCCTATATACTTCTCTGAAACTTGTTCTCCCTTTCCTGATCAATATATGCCATCATTTGGTGAACATACAGAAACTTATTTACCATAGACAATATAATATATGTTAAAAGTATATTAGTTAGAGATAACCAAAATATTCAGGAAGTTATTGCTCATTTATTTTTCATTTTTCCTAGTATAAATTAGGCTATGTGAAATTGCAATTTTTGTAGATACAAAAAAAGATCAATAAAGGCAATTTCATATTGTCCAGCCAATTTAAATGGCCTCTTTCTTTCAAGTTTTCTGTCATTTTGAATGTTTTGTTCAATTTTCAGCCATAACAACCTTGCCTAGGTTACTACTTTGTACTCTCCATAAACAATGTTCTAGACCAGCCAGGGCAACATGGTGAAATCCTGTCTCTACTAAAAATACAAAAATTAGCCAGGCATGGTGGTGCATGCCTGTAATCCCAGCTACTCAGGAGGCTGAGGCAGGAGAATCACTTGAACCCAGGAGGCAGAGGTTAAAGTAAGCCAAGATTACGCCACTGCACTCCAGCCTGGGTGACAGAGCGAAACTCCGTCTCAAAAAAAAAAAAAAAAATTAGTTCCCACGAATGGACACATGCATCCAACTCTCACATTTTAAAATAAATCCTTCCTATGTATATCCTGAATTGCCTCACACCTCCCAAGAGGTTAGGTTACTCTTCATTTGCCATTAAAAAATTATTGTCTCTCTCCCTTCCTTCAACTCTCTCCTTCCTTCCTTCCTTCCTTCCTTCCTTCCTTCCTTCCTTCTTGAAAATTTCATCCTTGCAATGTGTTCTAGGGATACAATGTTGATCCTAAAGGAATTGCAATGTGTTGAGTATGTAAACAAACAGTTACATTGCATGGTGTAAATGTCCTAATATAGCTCTGCACAGGGAGACATACACAGTAGCATGACAATGGGGTCTTGAGCCAATCTCCTAGATGGGGTTTGGGTGGTTAGGCAGCTTCCTTATGACCATGATCACCTATTTTTAACCTCATTGACACAGCGTTTTCTCCCATGGCAAGGTCTTTTCCACGTTATTCCTTATGTTGAGAATACTTATTTTACTCTTATTCATTTATTTCATGTAAGTTTTGGAGATCTCAACTGAAGCATTATCAGTTTCTCAGAGAGGACTTTGATGTCTAGAAAAATATCTGTATAGTAAAGGAATATATAGCTCTGTGTATATCTCATTGTAGTTCTTAGCACAGTTGCAGTTTTACACATTTGTGTAGTTAACTGATTAATATCTGCCTTTCCAGCCAAGTGCTGAAGTATTATGAGTTTAGTGGTCTAGCTACTTCAGTACCTGGAATAGTGCCTGGAACATCATAGAGATTCAATGATATTTGTTGACTGAGTAAATAAATTTGAAGATACTAGAAGGAGGTGTTGAAAGTAGTGATGATGGAGGCAGTATTCAGAGTTGAATAAGACATGCAAAAAGAGAAAGCTTTTTGGGTAAGGGTCTGAATGTGAGAGAGCACAGTTTGTCAGATAATCTAAAAATATATCAAACAGCTGAAACCCAGAGACTGTGGCGATGAGCAAGGGCCCAGATATTGAAGATTTTGTAAACTTTTCAGACAGTTTCCTCTGGACTTACGGTGAGAGAATTTGTTTCAATTTCTTTACATAGAAGATAAGGATTATAATGAGATTTATATTTTTATAACGATTGCTCTGGTTGCAGTGTGGAAAATATCTGGAAAGCAGTGTATCTCAAGCTGAGGAGCCTTATTCGGTGGTTGTTGAAAAAATTCAAGTGAAAGACGTGTGGCTTCAGCTATGAAGAGCTCTGTTACTTCAGCAAGAGGCATAACAGGAATTGGCGATTGGTTGAACAGGGTTGAAGGGTAAGATGGAAAGAGAACAAGACAACAACAGAGCAATCCCAGGTTGACACCTTGAGCTCTATAGGGATGATAATGTAATCAGTAGGATAGAAAAATGCAGGGGGATAAGCAGGTTTGGAAAGGAAGGAGATGAGTTCAGTCGTAAGCATGTAAAGTTGGTTTGTGAGCTACCCTACTGAAGTTGCTCAGAAGGCAATTAGAGGTATAGGTCTGAAGTTTAGAAGGTAGGTATAAACCTTGTGGCATAGGTGAAATTCTCTTTAGGACACAATGTAAGCCAAGAATTTGGATGCAAATGATTTATTAAGGAAGTGAAGGAAGCAGGGCAGAGACAAGAAATAAGCCAAGCACTAGAGTTATTTCTGTTATGCAGCTTCTACCATATATGCAGAGATCTTTACAGCATAAATCACACCTAAGAGTTCATCCCAAGGAATTCAAAGGACCTAGGTCTTACACTCTGGAATGTAGAGAAATGAATACATAAAATTCCAAGGTACTTCTGGCACTCCATGTGAGTAAGGCAATTCTAGTGGCCATGGGAAATCCTCTACAAGTTATAGGTAGGAGCTGTTGACAGCAAAGCACACAGAAACTAGAGGATAAGCACACAGAGGGATACAAGTCAGTCTGAGTAGGTCACTAGCAGTATTCATTATGGTTTAGACATATATTTTAGGACCAGCACCTTATGCAACATAACTGAAACCATGGGAAAGGACAAGACCTCCTAAAATATCTAGAATAGGCGGAGAACAGAACTTAAAAAGAGAGATGAAGTGAAGTTAATAAAGATTGAGAAGTCTTGCCAGTAAGAAAGGAGGAAAGGATTGCAGTTCAAGGCAGCTGAAAGAAGGGAGCGTCATTCTTGTGACCTTAGATGACTGACTTTCAGCAATAGAGTTTTCTTCTTACGTTTTTCCAAAGCTCTACATAATTAGGAGTCCTACATAAAAACAAAGAATGTGGTTCTGATAGTTCAAGATTCCTAAAATGATTTTGAAGATGGGGTTGCTGAAAGACTCTCAGCATAAAGGTCAGTAGAGTGCAATGAGTAGTGTTGAGCTGAGGCAATGGAGGCATGGGTCCCAGTTCTAGTGCCATGATCACATTGATTTTAATCTTAGACAGTTTACCAGTAATCTCCAGAATTAGGTTTCTTCAGTAATGAAATGACTTGGTTTGCCATGACTCTAAAATTCTTCATTGTGAAACCCTAAGATGTGTTACAGGTAGATTAAAGAAAAAGAGCAGGTGCTGTAGATTTAAGTAAGTAGTTAATTTAATTAATTTTTATTCAGCACCTGCTCTGATAGAACATGGAGGCATGAGAATGAATGAAACTGACAAGTTCTTTGTCTTCACATCTAGCAGAACACTGTAGAGTTATAAAGGTAATTAATGGATTCCAATTGCAATATATGTTATAAAGGAGGACAAGGTAATAGAAGATTATATAATAGAGGAACCTAAACTGATATGGTCAGTTCAGGCACAGGAGCTGGACTGAATAGTTTTCAGGTCTATGAAAGACAGTCTAAATTTGGTTAAAATTAACTTTTCCTAGAAACTCTTCAACAGTGCAGTCTGATACATAGTTGAGATTTGTGGATATATCTTGGGCAGTATCAAAGACCTGTCATCTTGGGTATAATTAAACATGGGCATGCACAAGGGGATGGCAAAAGCTATTAGTGTATTCAATAAATATAATCCTATAATTTTTATTGGGAATTCATACTTTTCAGGTACCATTGTTGGTTTTGGAGTTTATAGCAGTAAATAACATATCCTATAAGGAGAGGCTGACAATAAACAAGATACATCAGGTAGGTGTAGGTGCTATGATAGTAACATATGTAAATGTTTCCTATACATTCTGCTGAGGAAACAGGCTACCCTTTTCATTTGGAAGTGCTATGGCAGGGGCCAGTTGTTGTTAAACAGATCTATGATTTCCTTCTTCCTTGAAACTAGAAACTGCAGTTTTAGTTGAGCAAATAGCTGCTAAACATAAAGACTACTTCTCAGCTTTTGTGGCAGTCTTGTCATGTGATGAAGTTATTAAATGTTTACTTTTCAATAAGTGTTAGGTAGAATTTCTGGAGAGGTTGCTTAAAAAGTGTTGACTCAGAGATGATGTTAGCAAGACGTTGGAATAGAAAGCCTCAACCCTTGTCCCCTCAACAGAAACACCAATTTAATAACGATATATAGGCCCAAATACTTTTGGTAAGAATTTCTGGATCCAGTTAGGAAGTTATAGTACCCTGGGTGAGAACAAAGCTGAGGATATCCTTATTGAAATAGGTAAGAAGAGAAATTTCACTCTACCCACATCAACTCTTCCTTCAAGCCAGCAGAGCATAGTGATAGGAGAGAATGACTTGGTTTCTGATTTCTTCCTCTGGGGAAAAAAGAGAACTGTAGTATATGTCCAATTCTTCAGGCTTTTAGAAGGTCTTCCAAAGGGACTGGTTTCTGTCTTACCTCAATTGTAATGTTGTCTTAACTGGTATAGTTTGGATGCCTGGGGGCTGCTGAGAGCATATAACAGTAGAGTGGCTTAATGTGGCCAGCATGGCTCAGTGAAATCAGGAGAAGACACAACTTGAGATTTCTCCCCTGAGAGAAAGTGAGAAGTGGATTGTGCATCTGGTATTCTGGGTATTTAGAGGAATAATCAAGGGACTGGTATCTGTTTTGCCTGACTCGGTGGGCTGATAAGGAGTCTCTATAATTTGGATGCCTATGGCTACTAAAAACAAGGGGGAGTGGAGTGGCATGCTGCTATAGAACCAAAAAGCATGCAATGATGCAGAAAGACACCAGAGGGGGTGGGAGATTACAAGCTCCTGATAAAAACATGCCCCTCTAATTGAGAAATTGCACACACACATCCAAAGAGGATGCATACCTCCCATGAAAGGATTCAGAGGCTCCCAGAATCTCTAACTAGCCTGAGGGTATTCTCCTGTATGAAGCCAGTATGTAAGATTGGGAATGGCTCTTTTTTTCAAATTGTGCTCATCATAGTACAAATTTATAAGACTTGGGGCAACAGGGAAACATGGTCCAAATAAAGGAACAAAATAAGTCTTCAGAAACTAGTCTTGAATAAACAGAGATATATGAATTATCTGACAAAGAATTGCAATTAATCTCCATAAGGATGCTCTTCAGGGTAAATGAGAATGTCAACTAAAAGATAGGAAATCTCTATCAAAGATAGAGTTAGAGAGAGAGAAAAAATCCAAACAGAAATTTTGCTGAGGAACACAATCACTGAACTGAAAATTTCACTAGAGGAGATCATCAGCAGACATAATCAAGGACAAAAAAAGAATCAATGAACTCTAAAGCAAGTCATTTGAAATTATTCTGTCAGAGTTACAACATCAATAACAAAAAGAATAAAAAAGAATAAGGAAAGCCTGAAAGACTTATAGAATATTATTAAGCCAACAGATATATGCATTATCAATCCAAGAAGTGGAAGAGACAGACTCAGAAACCTAATGGACTCCAAGTAAAATGAACTTGAGGAAATCCACAGAAAGATACATTACAATCAAATTGTCAAAAGTTAAAGATAAAGAGAATTTTGAAAGCATCAAAAGTTACTCACCACATTCAAAGGATCTTCCATCAGACTGATAGTGGATTTCTCAGGAGATATCTTGCAGATGAGAATGGAGTGATATTCAAAGTGCTGAAAGAAAAGTTCTTGCCAAGCAAGAATACAGCATCTGGCAAAATCATATTTAAAAATGAAAAAGAAAGACTTATAAAGATAGACAAAAATGTATAACAATAATATCTATATTAAAAAGAAGAAAGACCTTAAATAAAAACCAAACTTTACATTTGAAAAAAAAAAATAAACAGAAAAAAAGAGGACACAATAAGCCTAAAATTTGCAGAAGAAAAAAAAAAGATTAGGAAGTAATTTAAAAAATACAGAATAGAAAAATAATACAAAATCAATAAAGCTAAAATTTTGCGCTTTGAAAAGATCAAAAAATTGACAAAACTTTGGCTAGATTAAGAGTAAAGGGAAGACTCAAATTAATGAAATCAGAAATGAAAGAGGTGACATTATAACTGATGCCACAGAAATTAAAAGGATTGTAAGAGATTCCTACGAACGATTATTTGCCAACAACTTGAATAACCTAGAAGAAATGAATAATTTTCTAGAAGCATACACCTTACCAAAACTAAAACAAAGAAATAGAAAATCTAAACAGATCTATTTCTAGTAAAGAAATTGAATCATTAATCAAAAAGCTCCCAGAAAAGAAAAGCCTAGGACCAGATGGCTTCAGTGTGGAATTCTATGAATTAGTTAAAGAAGGATTACTGTCAGTCCTTCTAAGTTTCTCCAAAAAACTCAAAGAGGTGAGGGAACAATTTTAAATTTATTTTATAATGCCAGTATTACCCTGATATGAAGGTCAGACAAAGGTGCTAGAAGAAAAAATATATGTAGCCAAATATTCCTGATAAATATAAATGCAAAAATATTCAACAAAATACTACCAAAAAGAATTCAACAGCCTCTGAAAGGATTATACACCATGGCCAAATGGAATTTACATTTCTTGAATGCAATAATGAGTTAACGTACCAAAATAAATCATTGTGATACACTAGATTAATAGAATGAATTAGAAAATCAAATGATCATCTCAATAGATGAAGAAAAAGTCTGTGACAAAACTGAAGAGTGTTTCATGATAAAAACAGTCAAGAACTGGAAATAGAAAATTATCTCAACGTAATACAACCCAAATATAAAAAGCTCACAGCTAACATCCTGCTGAACGTTGAAAAACTGAAAACATTTTATCAAAGATCGGGAATGACTCAAGGATATTATCACTAATTTTATTTTTTTTATTTTTTATTTTTTTTTGACACAGTCTCACTTTGTCACCCAGGCTGGAATGCTGTGGCGCAGTCTCAGCTCACTGCAACCTCCACCTCCCTGATTCAAGCAATTCTCATGTCTCAGTCTCCTGAGTAGCTGGGATTACAGGCATATACCACCACGCCTGGCTAATTTTTATATTTATACTGGAGACAGGGTTTCACCATATTGGCCAGGCTGGTCTGAAACTCCTGACTTCAGGTGATCCACCGGCCTTGGCCTCCCAGAATACTGAGATTACAGGCATAAGCCACTGCACCCGGCCTCCACTCTAACTATTTTTATTCAACATAGTATTGAAAATGCTAGTCAAATAAGTTAGGCAACAAAAGATACAAAAGGATCCAAGTTGGAAAGAAAGAAGCAATGGTGCTAGGAAAGCTGGATAGTCACATGCAAAATAAAAAAAATTAGACCTTTATCTTACACCATACACAAAAACCAACTCAAAATGCATTCAAGGCTTAAGACCTAAAAGTTAAACGCTGTTAGAATAAAATAGAGAACAAAACATCCAATAAACTGGTCTTGGCAATAGTTCCTTAAATATATCAAAGACTAGAAAACAAAGATAGACAAGTGAGACTACATCAATCCAAACAGCCTCTACGAAGCAGAAGGAAAAAATCAATAAATCTAAACAGATCTATTTCTAGTAAAGAAACTGAATCAGTTAAACAAAACAAAACAAACAAACAAAAAACAGAATCAGAGTGAAAAGGAAACCTATTGAATGGATGAAAATATTTGCAAAGCATGTGTCACCACGGAAATCTCATCTTGAATTGTAGTTCCCATAATCCCCATGTGTTGTGAGAGGGACCCTGTGGGAGGTAATTGAATCACAGGGGTGGTTTCCCCATGCTATTCTCATGATAATGAGTAAGTTCTCACAAGATCTGATGATCTTACAAGGGGCTCCCCCTTTGCTCGGCTCTCACTATTCCCTTTTCTACCTCCATGAGAAGAAGGACCTATTTCTTTACTCTTCTTCCATGATTGTAAGTTTCCCGAGGCCTCCTCAGCTGTGCGAAACTGTGAGTCAATTAAACCCCTTTTCTTTATGAACTACTCAGTCTGAGGCATGTCCTTATAGCAATGTGAGAATGAACAAATGCACTAAATTGTTACCGAGAGTTGGTTATGGAAATGCCTAGATGTCCAGGCAGAAGTTTGCTGCAGGGGCAGGTCCCTCATGGAGAACCTCTGCTAGGGCAGTGCAAAAGGGAAACATGGGGTCAGAGCCCCCACTGGGGCACTGCCTAGTAAAGCTGTGAGAAGAGAGCCACAATCCTCCAAACCCCAGAATGGTAGATCCGTTGACAGCTTGCAACATGTGCCTAGAAAAGCTGCGGACACTCAACACCAGCCCATGAAAGCAACTGGGAGGGGGGTTGTACCCTGCACAGCCACAGGAGCAGATCTGCCCAAGACTGTGGGAATTCACCTTTTGCATCAGCATCACCTGAATGTGAGACAGGGAGGCAAAGGAGATAGTTTTGGAGCTTGAAAATTTGACTGTGCCTCTGTATTTCAGACTTACCTGGATCCTGTAGCCCCTTTATTTTGGCCAACTTCTCCCACTTGAAATTGCTGTATTTACCCAATGCCTGTACCCCATTGTATATGGGAAATAACTAACTTGCTTTTGATTTCACAGGCTCATAGGTGGAAGGGACTTGCTTTACCTCAAATAAGACTTTAGACTGTGGACTTTTGAGTTAATGCTAAAATGAGTTAATACTTTGGGAGACTGTTGGGAAGGCATGATTGGTTTTGAAATGTTGGGACATGAGATTTGGGAGGGGCTGAGGTGTAATGACATGGTTTAGTAGTGTCCCCAACCAAATCTCATCTTGAATTGTAGCTACCATAATTCCCATAATTCCCACATGTCATGGGAGGGATCCAATGGAAGGTAATTAAATCGTGGGGGTGGGTCTTCCCCATGCCATTCTCATGATACTGAGTAAGTTTCATGAGATCTGATGACTTTATAAAGGGGAGTTCCCCCACACAAGCCCTCTTGCTTGCCACCACGTAAGATATGACTTTGCTCCTCATTTGCCTTCAGCCATAATTGTGAGGCCTCCCAGCCATGTGGAACTGTGAGTCAACTAAACCTCTTTCCTTTATAAATTATCTAGTCTTGGGTATGCCTTTATTAGAAGCATGAAAACAGGCTAACACAGCATGCATCTGATAAAGAGTTAATTTCTAAAATATATAAGCAACTCCTATAATTCAATAGCACAGAAACAAGTAACTTGATCAAAAATAGACAAAGGGCTTGACTAGACATTTCTCCAAAGAAGGCATACATAAGCCCAAGTATAAGAAGACATGCTTAAAATCACTAATCATTAGGAAAATGCAAGTCATAAGGTATCACCTCACATATGTTAGAATGAGTATATATGTATATATACACACACATACATACACACACACACATATAAAATAGCAAATGTTGGCAAGGCAAGCCTCTGGAGAAATTTGATCCATTGTGTGCTGTTAACGGAAATATAAAATGGTGCAGCTGCTGTAGAAAACAACATAGAGTTTACTCAAAAACCTAAAACTGCTATTGCGATATGATAATATGATATAGCAATTTCACTTCTGGGTATTCATCCAAAAGAATTAAAATCATATTTTAAAGAGAGAGTTGCACTTCCATTTCCACTGCAGCTTTATTCACAGCAACCAAGAGGATAAAAACAATAGAAATGTCCTTTGATGGATTAATGCTGCTGTGGTTTGACTGGAGAGTGGCAGCATTGAGAGATAAGCCCTTTAAGAGGTGATTGGACCATGAAGGCCCAATGAGTTAATGAACATGTGGGTTATGATGGGAGTGGAACTGGTGGCTTTAAACCAAGGTGAAGAGAGACCTGAGTTAGCATGCTCAGCCTTCATGCCAACTGTTGTCCTGCATCACTTCAAGACTTTGCAGAGACTCCCCACCAGCAAGAAAGCTTTCACCGAGTACAGCATCAAAACCTAGGAATTCTCAGCTTCTGCAACTATAACGAATAAATTATTTTTCTTCATAAATTACCCAGTCTCAATATTCTGTTATAAACAACAGAAATGCGCACACACACACACACACACACACACACACACATATATATCACACAATGGAATATTAGTCAACAATAAAAGAAGAAAATTCTGTCATATGATACAACATGGAAGAACCTTGAAGACGTTATGCTACTTCCATTAAACCAGCCACTAAAGAGCAAACACTACATGATTCCACCTATATGAAGTATCAAAAATAGGCATAATAATAGAAAGAGAATAATCATAGAACGAGAAAGTAGATTGGTAGTTGCCAGAGGCTGAGTGTAGGGAGAAATGAGGATTTTATTTTCCTTGGGTATTGAACTTTTCATGCAAGCTATAAAATTTCTATAAAAATACTGTAAAAGTTTGCTTATCGTTAACAATAGGGTATCATATGCTGAAAAATGTGTGACAGAGAGAGAGAAAAAAGAACCGATTCAGTTGAAAAGTACACTTTCCATATTACCGGCTAGAATGTTGATATGATGGTTTAAACTGCAGCCGCCATGAGGCGCCTGGTGGGGCAGCAGCTGAATCTTCTTTATTGTCTGTGAATCCTGGTGTACATATTCAGGCCCTTGTGCAGATCTGTATCAAAGTCTTCTAGGTCTTCTCAGATGACCTGCAAAATAAAGTCAGATGCTTGTGGCTTGTGAGAGACTGATGTAGTGTCCAGTGCATCCTCATGGGTTCAACTTTATCCCTATGTATTCAAATGTTTCCTTGCTTTCCCGTATCCTCGACTGTGATCCCTGCTGACTGATCAGACATAGCAGAAACATGGGCGACTTAACAATTTCCCACAGTTGTACATGGCCTAATCCCTGTAATAAATATCTTTATGTCCTTATAGTTGTTTTGCACCTCTAATAAAACCCTAACTTTTACATGCTGACAAGATGAATCAAACATGAACCATAAAGTGATATTAAATATAGAATTTAGTGCTCAGGTTCACAGAACAGAAAGCTAAATAAATCCTAAGTCTTAAGTACTTTGTAGACACAACATAACATCCCTAGCCTGCCTACACCTGGATTTCATTTATATGATATAATAAACCACTGTTATTTGACAATTCTGCTACATTCAGTTAACATAAGGTATAACTGGTATAAAAACCAATTTAAATTATTGATTGGTGTTATTTGCTTGAAATGCTAAGAGGAGTAAAAATATTTAATACAATTTCAAAGGCCATGTAGTTTTTCACTGAGGAAGTACAATGGATTAAATGTTTTTATTTCCTCAAAATTCATATGTTGAAATTCTCACCCCACAGGTGATAGTATTAGGAAATGGAGCATTTGGGAACTAATAAGTTCGTAAGGGCAGAGTCTCTTGAAAGGAATTGATACCCATATAAAAGAAGCCCCAGAGAGCTGCATTTCACCCTCGACCATGTGAGGATGCAGTGAGAAGATATCATCTGTGAGCTAGGAAACATGCTCTCACCAGACACTGTTTCTGCTGATGCCTTAATCTTGGACTTCCTAACCACCAGAATTGTGAGAAATGTCACTATTATTTATAACTTAGTTAGCTTATGATATTTTATTATAGTAGCCCGAATGGACTAAGACAAAAAGATGTTGCAATCCGTTGATTAAACTCATCAGCCAGATTCACTGTGTGAGCGAGTAATGGAAACTTCCTTAGCCTATGCCATCCTCCTTTCTGAGAAAAATGTTGACACCAATTACACTACAAAGTGTCAGTGTAAATTCTCCGCCCTTCCTACTCTCTTAATGGAGTAATATTTTCTCTTCTCTGGGAATCGGATTTCAGGGAATAAATTTACTATATGCCTTCTTCATCCCCAAATCTAATGAAACTACACTTGAATAATCTTTCTTGGTTCCAAAGTCACTGGATATGAAGTAACTTGAAGATATCTGAAACTTAAATTCTGTACATGTTTACATTATAAAGTCCCTAAATTATAGAATAAAATATTCTAGGATAATCTGTGTAAGATCTAAAGAATAGAAAGAATATATCATTTTTGGCATAAAAGCTTAAAATACAATTATTAGTTAGAAATCTTGAATTTGAAAATGCTCTAATATTTTTCCAGAAGTATGTACTACTTTCAAACAGTGTGCTAATATTGAAATACAATATGCAATAAAGGTGTTTGAATTTAACGTAATAAATATTCCACTGCAAATCCTAGAAAAGTTTTATTCTTCTCTTTCTAGTTATTTTTGAGGTGTTTAAAAAGTTATACCTAAAGGTTGGTGTGTATAGAACCAGACGTTCCACACGTTCTGATTTGTTTATTATTTGTGTAACATTAAGCAAGATGTTTAATTTCGCTTGTTATTATCCCTTGTAGAATAAGAATAACAGTATTTACCAAATAGAGTTTTTGTGAAGATTACATGAAATAATACATGAAGAATATGTGGGATTGAGTAGGCATTTATTACATGCCAGTGTCTCCTCTTTGCTTTCTATTACAATATGGAATAACCCCAGAGTACTGCTGCCCCATTACTTCTAAGATGGTAGCCAATTGTAATAAAGTGATGTATCTGCTAGGAACAAATTTTAATCTATCTTTATCATTGCTTCTGCTTCATTGATTTAAAAAAGTCAAGATATCATGTGAGAGTTCACTTCTCCTTCCTATTGTATGGTCATCTAAAAGCGTGTGGAGAAAATTTATTAGATATTTTAGTAACCTTTAGTAATCATGATTATCATATGATTATTGATTTTCTTTTCTCTCCATGAAAACTTGTATATTTTCCAGTCTCTTTCCTGAATTGCTGTTTTACAGAGAAGTAACATTTCACCATGAGAAGCATGTAAAATATTTAACTCCTTACCCTTTTTTTGTGGGTCAAAGGTCAGGCATTAATGAGATGGATTACTTAAGGGCATGAAGTATATTTTTGTAGTGACTATGTAGCTGTCAAAACCTTTACAGTAACAAGAAATTATGAACTCAGCTTAGCTAAAGAATGACCAGGGAACAGAAGGATGCTTGAGCCCATAGCAAGTGTTTCTAGTAAGTCCTCTTAAATTCATCATTACCTCATTTGTAGGGATACAAAAATACAAAATCAATTTCCTAAAGGATGAGGGAGCTTCATATTGTTTTTTGTAAGATGTCATCATGGACAGATATATGGAGTTAATGTTGGGAAACAATGAAAGGTAAGGTGAGAAAGAAAATGTGAGAAAGTTAAGTTAGAAATAGTTTCCATTACTAGGCAAAGCACCAAGGGCAATTTAATTACCATTCATTGAGGATCTTTTTCAAGCCAGGTCATGGTCAAAACAAATATTGCTGAGAGAGTTAACATTGGAAGACAAGGTCTGTACCCTAAGAGTTTATATTTTGTAGACAATTGGGAGAAGAAAATCATTCACTATATAGCACCATGGGTAGAACAAAGAGCCAACATGGGAGTGTGTAGACTTTTATTCTAGAATCAACCCTGCCTTAATTCTCTTTTATTTCTTGCATTTAATCTTTTCCATCATCTGAGGACTGCTGAGAATCCTGGTATCTTTCCAGCCAATTAACATACACACACACTTAAACTGTTTCGCTAATTTAAACTATTCATTTGATATTTTAGTTTTAGAAGTTGGATATAATGGTTTTCAAGTTCCATGACTGGAAAACTCTAGAAAGGGACAGAGAATTAAAGTTAAGTTTGATTGAAAATGGTTCCATGATTGGCGCTAAGCATGCTCTTCAGTCACTTGACGCCTTCCATTCCCGAAGAATGGCTTCAAACTCATAATCCAATAGTTTCCTTTTTCTTTCCATTGGAATATAACTGTGGCCTCTGGACCTTTTACTATGTATAAAAATTATGGGCTCTAGGTGACCAACGTGAGGAATTGGTAAAGTTGACCTGAAGCAAACAGCCATTTTTTTTTGTAGTTAGTGACCCTGCATAATGACTTTTTTGACAATTTGAAAACTCGATAATTTTCATGCAATAAAGAAATAAGAAACATTCATCTTTATGGAAATGGAATAGATGCATATTCCTATGCCAATTTTTCTGCCTTTATACGACTCAAAACTCTGAGGCATAAATACAAAACTACTTTTGGAAGTAAGATGAACTCTCTGTGTGAGTGTGTGTGTGCGCGTTTAGTGTGGTTGTATTACATGGGCATGGGAGATCTCTTATAAAACCACTTCAAATGCTTTTGGTAGGATTAACAATTGGTTCATTTGCTTTCATAGCAATTAGAAAATTATTAGCTAGACCATTAGTTTATAAATTGCTTGATTATATACCATATCCTTGAGTAGGAAAGATTAGTTTTCAAAGCAAATTATGTGAGGGCTTTTGCTCTGGAAATTAATTTATAAAATATCATGTATATTTTCTACTTGTACTATTTGCTTATCCAGTTGATTTGCCAAAACATTTTAAAGTGATCTACTGTAGGGAAATCCTTCCTACTAACTCCTATGAGAAAAGCCTCCTTTAAATTATGGCTTGCTGTTGAGATTTTTTTTCCCCCTTAGGACATAACATGGCTTGTTACAATAAAACATGTGTGATGGATTTTAGGGTGACACTTTATCTTCTAGAGTGGAACTCTTTTAAAAATATCTTGTGTATTAGGTTGCCTGTAGTTATAAATGTAATATTTCAATAGACTTTTTTCCTTCAAAGAGAAAGTTCTTATAATATGAATAAATTGATTTACCCACACTACTACAGGTAAAGGTGAAATGGAAAAAGAAGAAATAATCAACTTTCATTTCTGGTTGCTTTAATTACCCTTGGAAACCTGATATGTAAGGAGAAAAGTGGGCTCTGAAAATTTACCAGTTGTCTTCTATCCAATGACATAGAAGACTTTGACATATTCATCAAATGAATGTTCATATTCTTACTCTTATTTGGGACAACTGACTGCATAGTCTTGGTTATTTTAAAATTATAAACAGTCACAGTAAAAGGTACAGTAAGTGGATATTTTAAGGGAAAGAAATTAGAAAGGCATTTCAGATTGGCAGAATGCAATTACTCATTTGAAATTTACCCAGGACACTTGCTGTTGACACATTCACATGGTGCAAAGAACCTTTAATTACCCAAAGCAACTAGTTTGTGGTTTCACATCTCAGAGAAAGAAGGCAATTCCTGGAGCAAGGCTTTGTAAACACCACGCAGTTCTGAAGCATTCTTTCTGATCAAAGGAAACCAGGGTTACTTCTTATTAGAGAGGTTCATTGCAATCATGCTCAGTTATTTCTTAGGGCAGGAGTCCCCAGATATTTTATGAAGAGTAGCTAATTTTCATTTCTTGGAATCAGTGTGTAATAAAGTAAAGACAATGAGCTTTGAAACAAGACTAATATTGTTGAAATCCTAGCTCTCTCACTTACCAACTCTGACCTTGGGCAAGTTATTTAATTTTCCCATATCTTATGTCTCAAATGGGAAATGATACCTATATTAGAGAGTAATTAGGGAGTTTAAATAAGCTAACACATGTAAAATGTAGCACTGTGCCTGTCACATAATCAGAACTCAAGAAATGTCAGTTCTTGTCTGCAAAGCATGGTGGTATTTGAAGGTTACCTTCTGAATGGAATATCCTTACATGGACCAAGAAAGGAGCATTCTGATGATTAAGCTCCCTTTGAGGTGAGTTTAAAAGGAAGTCACGGTGTTGGCTTAGGGCCTAAGTATGTTGCTCCAGTGATATGGTTTTTCTCTGTGTCTCCATCCAAATCTTATTTTGAATTGTAATCCCCATATATCAAGGGAGGAACCTGATGGGAGGTGATTGGTTTATGGGGGCAGTTTCCCCCATGCTGTTCTCATGATAGTGAGTGAGTTCTCATAAGATCTGATGTTTTTAAAAGTGGCAGTTTTTTCCTCTGTTCACACTTCACTCCTCTCACCTGCCACTATGTAAGATGTGCATGCTTCCCCTTCCACCATGAGTGTAAGTTTCTTGAGGACTCCTCAGCCATGTGGAACTGTGAGTCTATTAAACCTCTTTCCTTTATAAATTACCCAGGCTCAGGTATGTCTTTATAGCAGTGTGAAAATGGACTAATACACCCAGGTGTCCTAGTATAGGGGAAAGAGTATTCCCAATTTTGTTCTTTCTTAACTTCCTGGCTTTGGGTAAATTGCTTTAACTTTCCAATAACTAGTTTCTTCATCAGACAAGCAAAACAAATGATATTTTTTCCTGCCTATCTCCCAGGGGTGTGTGGAACAAACAGGTGTGTGAAAATATTTCCTGGACTAGGAAAGCAATCCAATCACAAAAGCTATGATTTTAGTCCCTGGAAGAAAGGGAATGAATTTATTCCATATATAAATATACATTTACTGATTGCTTACTATAGGCCAGTTATTGTGCTAGGAACTAGTGAAAAACAGATACGATACACTTCTTAGCCTTTAAAAAATTTTGTGATTAGTTTCTATTTATAATTGATAGAGAGTAAGTGTACATATTTATGGGGTACAATGTGATATTTTAGTGCCTGTATATATTGTGTGATGACCAAATCAGGTTAATTACAATATCCATTATGTAAACATTTAATAATATATAGTTTACGTTTTAGATTCAGAGAGTACATGTCTAGGTTTTTTATGTTTGGAGTCCCCAGTATCTATAATTTCCATCTTTATATCCATGTTTACCCATTGTTTAGCTTCCACCTATAAGTGAGAATATTCAGTATTTGGTTTTCTGTCTGAATTATTTTACTTAGGATAATGACCTCCAGCTTCATCCAAAATCATTTGCAAGTGACATGATTTTGTTCTTATTTTGTGGCTGCATATTATTCCATGATGTATACATACCACAGTTTTTTAAATCCAATCAACCATTGATGGATACTTAGGTTGATTCCATGACTTTGCTATTGTGAATAGTACTGCTGTGATAAACATATAAGTGCAGGTGTTCTTTTACTATAACAATTTATTTTTCTTTGAGTAGATATCCAGTTGTGGAATTACTG
>NW_012104798.1:1648075-1677398 GCF_000951045.1 Mandrillus leucophaeus
CCGTGACTCATCAAGTATTTAACATATTTGACATATTCAGGTGTGCTGACTTCATGAATAGGGTTTAAATCTGAATAAAATCCATTTTGTTGTTGTTGTTGTTGTTGTTTCTCTCCTCCTCATTTAATTTACTGAAGGTACCTTTGGTTTTGTCTATTTGTTTGCTAGCAGAACTAAATCTCACTTTTTTTTGTTAGTGATTGTCTCATTTTTATATTTATAGGTTTATTCAACTGTTTTATAAAAACATAACTTTTGTTGTTAGAAATAGGAATAAAATCAGAGAACACTAACATGAAAATTGTCTTATCAAAACCTGGATCCAATGTATATGGTAAGTTTCCACTTTGGCCAGGTCATAGAGTGTGTGAACCCAGAGTCATTTAAGTTGATGACTAGACTTCTTCATATCTCATTGGATAAGAAAAGCAATAGACAAATTTATGTTACAAAGAACTACTACTATCACTATTACTCTACAATGCCCATTTCAAAGAATAATTCATACAAGAAAAAAGCTGATACAACTACCTTGCTCCTTGTTCTGGTACTTCCTGGCCTTTTAAACTGTAGGAATGGCCCTGATTCTCAGACTAAAGAGATCTGAGGTGGGCGTATCAGCAAAGAATCAAGAATAGGAAGGAAGAAATCATCCTCTCTTCCCTACCTCATATGCTACATTGTGTGGCCAGTTGGCTGTGCAATAACAGCAACTAATGCTAGACTTTCCCTGTTGCTCCTGAAGTCTAACCAATTGAATGCAGTTTCAGAAGCAATTGTATCATGTGCATGGACTGCACAGAGGCAAGAGGCCATTCTGAGTGACAGCTTTCAAGTTTTGCAGGAACTGTGAAACCCAATGCAAAGCACTGTGGAAGACTCTGGTGTCAGGGACAGAAAAAATCTTCAGTGTACATTGGGAGCATCAGACTTGATGTGCCCTATGTATGTTGCAGTAGGGAAACTGGACAATGGATTCCTGCAACAACAATGGCAGGAACTGGAAGGTGGTTGGAGAGACTGGTTGTGAAGTCCACCCCAGCAGGAACTCTATTTGACCTGATATAAATAGCATCACCATGGTGACAATGATCCTTTTAGTTAAAAGTAAGAAATCTCCTTTTTAAGTGACAGGTAAGTAGACTAGTTATCATGGCTTTAGAGAAAAATCATAAAAAGGAAAAGCTATTTTCAATGAATGGAGAGAAGAAAATAGGAACTACACTAAAGTCAAGACCTAATCTCATAACAGCTGTGCAGCAGATAGGAAAGAGGTCTATGTTGTTGCATAGAGAATCTTCTAGATACCACGATGCACAAACAGTGAACTGGAACAACTAAGGGCACATGCTAATTCTGACATTTTATTGATTCATTCATTAAAAATATTGATTATTAAACATCAGAAACATTTTAGGATATGCTGATCTAGAGTACTCACTGGTGCTTTCACCAGTGAATTTTTAGTAAAATGGTGGTGCAAACAGGTACACAGCTCCAGGTGGAAAGTCCTATTTGAACAAGAAGATCTTTAGCCCAAGATGCAAACAGGACTGGCTGCTATAAATTTGGATGATAGGATTCTTTGTAAGTGGATGCTATACTTTTTAAAGTTTACCTGCATTCAATAATGTTAAAGGTTGACTGTAAAGAAAAAAATAATTTTATTCTCCCAAAGAATGTCATCTGCAGTTTTTTTCAACTTTATAATTCAATAATCAGACAAATAAATATGCTCAATTCTAGCATTCTTTTGATTTCTAGTTGTGAGGACATAGATACTGTACACCTTAAGATTGTGTACTTAAGCAATTCTGGTGTACTTAAGGAATATAGTCCTATAATGTTGACTATTGGGGTCCATAGAGAATCTATTAATTGTCTGTTTTTATTCATTTCTTTTCCTCCACTTATTCAGTTATCTAGTGTTCACAAAAGAAAGTGAATTATTAAAAACCAAATTATTTTGCTGGAAACTGTAATGCATAGCTTTAGGAATGCAAGTTGATAATCTACTGGTGTGTACATTTTCAGTAAATTCAATTTGTGAACTTAAAATGGGAATCTAAAATTGAATTTAAAATGTGAATTTTATTTCATTGTTCCTGCACCCGACCTCTCAAAATACCTAAAACTTTTCTTACTTACTAAAAATTTTCAATATTATTGAAAGAAAATATTGAAACCAAATAAATAATCCATACCAACCATTGGTTCTGTAGATTTTTAACACACATTTTACTTGTGATTGCTTTGCCCATTAAGCATCTTTAAAAATATTTATTTTTACTATTGAAATTTGCTTCCAAATTATTCCATAAACACCAAAAAGATGCTAAGCTACTCTGATATAGTCACTAAAAGGATATGGATGTAAAACTGTAAGAAAAGTGTTTCTTTCCTGTTTTATCTACTTCTACTTTGCAGAAACTCCAACCCTTCTGATCAACTCTTGAGTATTCCTCAGCAAGAACTGAAGGTCTCCAGGGATTATCTACTGTTCTCACTCTACATGTGTTGTTTTCAAATCCAGGGTAGTACCTAGGGGACATCTTAAAGATTCAGATTTATAGGATGTGAATGCAAATTTACCAAATCTCTCAGAGTGTGGCCAGGAATTTTATTTATCAATTCTCCCTAGTAAATTTTGAGACAGTCCATCCTCAGAATGGCAATTGTCCTGGATTTCTCTCTATCTACATATACCGTTTTTCAAGAGCATGCACTCAGCTACTGCAAGGCTTTTGTCACTTACTTCTTCTCTTTGCCTGCATCTCAGTGATGTTCTAATGACTTCTGCTCTACCAAGTGATCAGTGTCTTCCGTGCATCCTCTTCCTTACAGCATTAGGTTGGCACTCCTGCAGCTGGGACCAGCATCTTCATCTCATGTCCCAAGGGCTGCAGCAGTTGCCTCAAGGAAAACTCTCTTTCCATTCTTTGCACGATTTCCACCATTATTCCTGTGGGTACTTGGTAATTTGTAGAAATGTCTGTGAACTATCCCACCCCTCCTTGATATTTCTCATGATTTACTTTTTCTCATCTGGCCACAATCTCTGGTAGAAAAGAGTGAAAGTAAGGAAGAAATTTAGTAGCATACACCCCAGCTTTATTCCTCTCTCCAACACTGAGCTTTACTACCTTACCTCCCTCAGAGTTAAACCAGGGATTTTTGGTGGTTGAAATGAAACAAAGTGCCCCTTCTGTGGTGTATCCAGCCTTGTGTCTTGCCACAAAACTTGATGAAGGGAGATTTGGCAAAATTTCATCCTCTACTGCTCTTATTGGTGAGATAGTTATATACATTGCACAATGAACAGAAGCATAAGGGGAGGACCAGACTTCCTGTTGACCAGCAGAAATGTTCTCCCATGAGGTTGTTTTGTTCTTTTACAAAACCAGCCATAGGAGGATTTATCCCTCTGACCCTCCAGATCATGGTAAGGGCATCTAATGCTGGGTCCTATAGCCACGGTTCCCACTGGGACTTCTGCTGGGAATAAATGCTGTGTTCCAAAGTATGCATATTATATACAGTTCATGTCTGTATGTTTGTAAGCATAGAAATTACAAAAACATTTAAAACGTTTGTATCTTTTAGACATTTATCAGTTGACCTTCCCTTCTTATCTTACACAGAGATAAAATGTGCTTGAAGAACACCTCAGTTTGTTATTTCAAGTTCATTTTCTATTTTTTTCCCTTTTATAAATATTTTACTTAGTGTAGTTGATGTTTTTCCAGGAAAGCCTTTTTGCAGTTATACTCTATGTCCTAACTAACACATTTCTTGTTATTTGATAGTTCTGTATATCTTGAAATTCTCTCTATGTAGAGTTCTTGGGTATTGAAAATTGGCAGCTGAATATTTTGTCCGTCCTTCTAACATTTTGATGTAACAGTAATAAAACTGATAAACTTTTAATAATCTAATACCTCCTTTGTGCAAGATACTGATCTAGGCATATGTGTTTGCGTGTGCATGTATGGATGTGCGCATGTGTGAGAGCATGGGCATATGTGTGTATATATGTATATATGTAAATATGTGTGTGTATTTTTGTATGTATGTATACATAGGTGTGTGCAATTTTATTATTTTTATTATTCTTACAATGACTCTGCAAGTTCTGAGTTATCCACATTTTACAAATGAGATAAATGAGCCTCAGAGAAGTTAAAAAGTTCTGCCAGTCAGCAAAATAGAAAAACATACCCTGTACTGTGACTCCCCCTCTCCTAAGTCTTTGGAACTTTTGACTACTAGTTTGATAGGAGTTCTCTCCTGCAAGATTGGTTTCACAAGGTGCAGGTCACAAAGACCCTGCTGATAAAACAGGATGCCCTAAAGAAGCCAGCCAAAACCCATCAAAACAAAGAGGGTGATAAAAGAAACCTCCGATCACCCTTTCTGCTCATTATACTCTAATTATAATGCATTAGCATATTAAATAAAACTCCCACCAGCGCCATCACAGTTTACAAATTGCCTGGCAATGTCCGGAAGTTACCCCATATGGTCAGTTCCAGAAATTTCTCCACACCTTCCCCAGAAAACTCACAAATAATCCACCCCTTGTTTTTCATATGATCAATAAATAACTATAAAAATAGCCACCAGCAGCCCTCAGGGCTGCTCTGCCCATGGAGTAGCCACCGTTTTATTACTTTACTTTCTCAGGAAACTTGCCTTCACTTTACTATGTGGGCGCACTTGAATTCCTTCCTGCACAAAGCCAAGAACCCATGTGGCCACCCAGGCTAAGCCCCAGTTTTGGAATTTCTCCTGCGACACTAGGTTCTTAGGCCACAGCTGCCAAACCGGGAGGTTTTCTTGGTGCTAAGTGAACAATGTCAGTAGTTTTCTGTGTTAGTCACTTTAATCTCCTTAGTATATATTAGTAGGAGAGAACAGACATCTTCACAGAACACAGTGAGGATTAATACATTCTCTCTTGAGCTCTGGTAAAGAGAAAGTCAACATAAAATAAACACAATCACAAACTGAACTGACTGCAGGATTCCCAGCTCTGTCTGCACTGCGGTTTGCAGTTCTGTTGGCAGCAGGACTCTTTGTTACAATGATGTGGCGAGGAATTGCTGTTTATGACATTCCAGAAACCTACTTAGAGTATTGTGAGTATGAAAGCTATGGGAAAGTTTTGATATAGTTTCCCATATTAAAAAAGAAAAGAAGAGAAAAAGAAACATGCCTTCAGGCAGGTTACTGTATAATTCTATAATTAAAGTTGGATGAGAATTTCATTCATGCATTGAACAAATATTTATTAAGGATCTACTATGTGCGAAGCCCTTTGTTAGATACTGAGAAGAGGACACGCAGACACTGTTCTTGTCCTCATGGGGTTTACCTTCTACCTAGAGGGAGAAATGCAGGAAACAGTCACACCTCCAGGGCTAGAGAATGGGAAGGGGGCATGTTTGAATAGGAACCGTGAAGCTAGACAGGGAATCCATACTCCACCAGAACAAAGCAAATGGGTAAAAGTTGCAAAGGAAAAAAAGGCTATTGACTTGAGGAGTTAAGGGTTGTCAGTACGGCAGAAACTGGGTGAGCAAAAAGGCTGCATAACTGGGCTTATACTCTTCTGTGTCTGATATGGCCTGAGAAAGAGTGAACACCTTTTCATTTGTAAACAAAAAGATCTCTCCCTTAGTTATCCACCAGTCTTGGGACTTGTTGTGGAGCTTAATTCAAACGGGCTCCTTATGTGTAAGTGCTTGTTTCTCTCTCTTTTTCTTTCTCTCTCTCACATTGGCCTCTAGAGCAAGATAGTGGCAGGTGTGCATCTTGTATTAGAGATTTTTTAATAATTCAATGTGAAGTAAGTTATGTATAAAACTTGAAAAAGTCACTCTTTTTATTTTTGTAGGTACCTGGACCAGATTCTAATTGCCCCAATTACTGTGTTAATATTATTCTTGGGCAATGAGAATGCATACAGTCCTTGATCCATCGTGGCCAGGGAGTGGCTCTGGTTCTTTTGAAAAAGTTTCTAGCTGCTGCAAGGTCAGAATCCCATGGTATCTGTCAGTGGAACCCTCGCACAAGGGAAATGAAGTATTTATACATTTTATTTTATTGCTTGTGAGTCAATAAAGGCTAGAAACTGTCTCTTATACACATCTAGATGTGTATAAGAGACAGGTTCCAAAGTATGCATATTATATACAGTTCATGTCTGTATGTTTGTAAGCATAGAAATTACAAAAACATTTAAAACGTTTGTATCTTTTAGACATTTATCAGTTGACCTTCCCTTCTTATCTTACACAGAGATAAAATGTGCTTGAAGAACACCTCAGTTTGTTATTTCAAGTTCATTTTCTATTTTTTTCCCTTTTATAAATATTTTACTTAGTGTAGTTGATGTTTTTCCAGGAAAGCCTTTTTGCAGTTATACTCTATGTCCTAACTAACACATTTCTTGTTATTTGATAGTTCTGTATATCTTGAAATTCTCTCTATGTAGAGTTCTTGGGTATTGAAAATTGGCAGCTGAATATTTTGTCCGTCCTTCTAACATTTTGATGTAACAGTAATAAAACTGATAAACTTTTAATAATCTAATACCTCCTTTGTGCAAGATACTGATCTAGGCATATGTGTTTGCGTGTGCATGTATGGATGTGCGCATGTGTGAGAGCATGGGCATATGTGTGTATATATGTATATATGTAAATATGTGTGTGTATTTTTGTATGTATGTATACATAGGTGTGTGCAATTTTATTATTTTTATTATTCTTACAATGACTCTGCAAGTTCTGAGTTATCCACATTTTACAAATGAGATAAATGAGCCTCAGAGAAGTTAAAAAGTTCTGCCAGTCAGCAAAATAGAAAAACATACCCTGTACTGTGACTCCCCCTCTCCTAAGTCTTTGGAACTTTTGACTACTAGTTTGATAGGAGTTCTCTCCTGCAAGATTGGTTTCACAAGGTGCAGGTCACAAAGACCCTGCTGATAAAACAGGATGCCCTAAAGAAGCCAGCCAAAACCCATCAAAACAAAGAGGGTGATAAAAGAAACCTCCGATCACCCTTTCTGCTCATTATACTCTAATTATAATGCATTAGCATATTAAATAAAACTCCCACCAGCGCCATCACAGTTTACAAATTGCCTGGCAATGTCCGGAAGTTACCCCATATGGTCAGTTCCAGAAATTTCTCCACACCTTCCCCAGAAAACTCACAAATAATCCACCCCTTGTTTTTCATATGATCAATAAATAACTATAAAAATAGCCACCAGCAGCCCTCAGGGCTGCTCTGCCCATGGAGTAGCCACCGTTTTATTACTTTACTTTCTCAGGAAACTTGCCTTCACTTTACTATGTGGGCGCACTTGAATTCCTTCCTGCACAAAGCCAAGAACCCATGTGGCCACCCAGGCTAAGCCCCAGTTTTGGAATTTCTCCTGCGACACTAGGTTCTTAGGCCACAGCTGCCAAACCGGGAGGTTTTCTTGGTGCTAAGTGAACAATGTCAGTAGTTTTCTGTGTTAGTCACTTTAATCTCCTTAGTATATATTAGTAGGAGAGAACAGACATCTTCACAGAACACAGTGAGGATTAATACATTCTCTCTTGAGCTCTGGTAAAGAGAAAGTCAACATAAAATAAACACAATCACAAACTGAACTGACTGCAGGATTCCCAGCTCTGTCTGCACTGCGGTTTGCAGTTCTGTTGGCAGCAGGACTCTTTGTTACAATGATGTGGCGAGGAATTGCTGTTTATGACATTCCAGAAACCTACTTAGAGTATTGTGAGTATGAAAGCTATGGGAAAGTTTTGATATAGTTTCCCATATTAAAAAAGAAAAGAAGAGAAAAAGAAACATGCCTTCAGGCAGGTTACTGTATAATTCTATAATTAAAGTTGGATGAGAATTTCATTCATGCATTGAACAAATATTTATTAAGGATCTACTATGTGCGAAGCCCTTTGTTAGATACTGAGAAGAGGACACGCAGACACTGTTCTTGTCCTCATGGGGTTTACCTTCTACCTAGAGGGAGAAATGCAGGAAACAGTCACACCTCCAGGGCTAGAGAATGGGAAGGGGGCATGTTTGAATAGGAACCGTGAAGCTAGACAGGGAATCCATACTCCACCAGAACAAAGCAAATGGGTAAAAGTTGCAAAGGAAAAAAAGGCTATTGACTTGAGGAGTTAAGGGTTGTCAGTACGGCAGAAACTGGGTGAGCAAAAAGGCTGCATAACTGGGCTTATACTCTTCTGTGTCTGATATGGCCTGAGAAAGAGTGAACACCTTTTCATTTGTAAACAAAAAGATCTCTCCCTTAGTTATCCACCAGTCTTGGGACTTGTTGTGGAGCTTAATTCAAACGGGCTCCTTATGTGTAAGTGCTTGTTTCTCTCTCTTTTTCTTTCTCTCTCTCACATTGGCCTCTAGAGCAAGATAGTGGCAGGTGTGCATCTTGTATTAGAGATTTTTTAATAATTCAATGTGAAGTAAGTTATGTATAAAACTTGAAAAAGTCACTCTTTTTATTTTTGTAGGTACCTGGACCAGATTCTAATTGCCCCAATTACTGTGTTAATATTATTCTTGGGCAATGAGAATGCATACAGTCCTTGATCCATCGTGGCCAGGGAGTGGCTCTGGTTCTTTTGAAAAAGTTTCTAGCTGCTGCAAGGTCAGAATCCCATGGTATCTGTCAGTGGAACCCTCGCACAAGGGAAATGAAGTATTTATACATTTTATTTTATTGCTTGTGAGTCAATAAAGGCTAGAAAAGGCATCCAATTACTTGGCTAAATAGCTAACTTCATTATCACCCAGGGTAGACGGTTCCAGTCGGGTCTTTTTAAAAAGTATTTTTATTTTTATTTTTTTATTTCTCCACTATTTTTGTCACTGGTGGAAATTATGCAAGTTACTGGCAGCCAATCCATACAACAAATCTGTAGAAACTTCAATTCTTGCCTCCTTAGAGGAAACAATTCACCTGCGAGGCATAAGGCAGAAGAAGACACCAAGGATAGTTTTAGAGCAGGAGGGAACGTTTGTTGAAAAGCTGTAGAGCAGGAACCACATGAAGGAAAGTATACTTGGAAGAGACCCAGCTGGGCCACTTGAAGCACAAATATGTGGTTTGACCTTTTAACTTGGGGTTTTGTATGTTGGCATACTTCTGAGGTCTTGCCTCTCTTCTCCCCTGATTCTTCCCTTATGGTATGTTGTCCACACGCACAATGGCCTGTCAGGGCTTGGGAGGGGAGCACGTGAGTGTATTTACTGTAGTCGTACTCATGCTTACCAGAGGCATTCTTTCCTTTTCCAGTGGAATGCCCCCAGAAGGTCATATTCCAGTTAAACTCCACCATTTTGCCTCTTAATGGGCATGCTTGAGCCCACTCTCTGAATTCCTAAGATCTTACTGAGAACTGATCACCAGTTTCAGGTGTTTTTATCTATTGAGAAATGGCTTTTCTCTGGCACTGGCTGTGAACAATTGTTATTTTAGAGAGGCAGTGTGACAACTTCCTGACCACCAGCCTATGGTTGCCTGACATTCCTGGTGGCAGTTGGGGGAGCCCTCTCCCGCCTGCTTATGCCTGGCTAGCTACCTACTGTGACATTGCTTAGTATGGCAGTATTCTTTATAACAACAGTTACTGAACAGAAATGTTTATCCTCTGACCTCAGTTCAGTTTACAAAAACAGTCTAGTGTGATCACTCAAAACCACTTTTATTAGAAAAATGATCATTTTGCAATTCCCAGAATGTCATAATCTTGATTTTTAAACCTGAATTGAAAATGTTGCAGAATGCCTTTTAAAATCCCAGAGCAAAGACAGAATGGGAAAGATCCAATTACAGTCTTTTTTTTCCCCCCCAAAGTATAAAGTGATTTATTTTGAAAGAAAGCAATACTTCGGTTAATAAATGTTTTTATTCATAGAGGTGTGCCTATATAGTTTCAACTTAGTTCGGCATTGGTGGGAGAAAGTTTTCAGACTTCACTTACAGTGGATTTGATACAAAGGATATTCAACATTTGAACATACTTGAATTAAATAGGGTCCAAATAAACTGCTTCTGTTCTATCTATCAATTGATTAATCTACCATTTTTAAAACATAATCTGTAGTATGTTTTTGCTGGACATTCTGTTTGCCAGTCCAGATCCATTCACCAGTTTATTTCGCCCTGTGCCCTGGGAGGCTGACCTGCCTGGACTGTAGGAGAGGATTCCCTTGCCCTCTGGCTTCCAGCTGGCTTTGGCAATAGGAGAGACTGGAGCAGATAACAAACAGAAAGAGAGGATTGGCAGTGATTGCCCTCCTGCTGTGACCTCAATCTTTTTCCTGAAGCTATAGTTGCTGCCTGATGGTAACTCCTCTTTCTTTTTTGAGTCTAGAGTAAGCACCTCTCTGTGTCTTATTGTTCCTTTTTTGATTTTTCTTCACCTTTCTCACACTCTGGTAAGGCACTCCGTCATAAACTCTCCTAAAACACTGTTTGAACATGCGTATAAACCACTCTAGTCCAATTTTCCATGTTTGAGTTGGGTTGAAAGACAAATTCTGGTTTTATGCCACATCTATTGCACATCTTATTCCAGGTTTTTTCATGATAAAAAAAAGGAAAACAAATGCATGACTCCTAATTCCTAATTTTAATTTTAAAAAATACAAAATATTTCTCATCAACCCCTCCTTGGAACTCTCCAAGTGCCAGGTAGTAAATAAAGACAGTAACCAGCCTGTGTTTTGTCACCTGAGCAGGAATCTGGCTTAGAGCTGTTCTGAGGCTGCATAATGTTCTTATGGTTGCAAGAGAAACCAAGCATAGTCCAAAACCATGTTTGGACTCTTAGGTTTACCTCTATTGAGTATATGTGTCAGGAGGGGCAAGGCCGAATGTGAGGAGATGTGGAGATGGAGGAAGGAGCTTCAGGGTGTTGCACTGATCAAAGCAAAATTGTCTGGGCTTCTAAATCAGACATACATTGAAGCAGAATATAGTAGCTTTTAAATTGAGGCCGTAAGATGCCAAACTGAAGACAGCTGAGAGAGGTGAAATGATATGCAGTTTACTTAGGAAACCCCTGTAGTTCAGTGTCATCTAGAATTATCTTCCCTGTGGTTTAAATCTTTCTGAAATTGAGCAACTTTTATGTAAAAGTTCTTGGATTTTGGGAAAACAAACCCAGCTGAAATATATATTATATATATTCCATGGAATGTATGAGAGTCCAGTGGTGGTGGTTTCATGAAACCACTAAATTGTATGAAAAGTTGCTCCCTCCATCCCAAAGAAAACAAAGTCATCTCAAATACTAACATTAAAAAACTCCAAACAACAAAAACAACTTTCATAGTAGCCAAGTTAAATTCGTTCTTAGAAAATGTTCCCACAGAAAAGGCATAACATTTTCTTAAGCCCTGGCCAGTTAAACAAATCCAAGTTTAAATAAAGAGGGTGTTAAATGCTTCTCTTCTGACAATGTTGCCCAAAACTCTAGTGGGGGTTGAATATTTTTGAAAGTATTTTGCGAGATTTCTCTTTTCCCTCCTTTTCATCCCATTTTTCACCCAATTTTGTTTCCTTGGATACTTTAAAATCAAATTTAAATTGTCTTTCACATTATGAAGGATAATAGACACCTAGCTAATTCTGGGATCATACATTTGGGGTTTAAGTGCTTTAGTCAAACAATGAATTCAAAACAAAACACTTTTATTCTTTATGATTTTGATTGGCATGGGATCTTAGTTATCATGAAGACAGACATCTTTCCTGTTCATAGTATAAAGCTTTCAGCTTATTCTCAGAGGAGATAATAAGGCAGAATTAGCACAAACTCATACTGCTCTGGTTTAGGCTTGAATATAAAGAGAAAAATGATCCCAGTGATATTTGGCTTCATAATTGCTAGGCTATCACAAAATATGCTATTTTGAAATTGCTTATAGTTATAAGAAACTAGTCAATAGTTTCATTGTTAATAGATATAAGAAAAATGAAAAGAGGAAGCTGCATCGTCAATTGTCTAGGAGATAAGCTATAGTGGGAATTTGCCTGTTAAATTAAAATCCCTGGTCTGCTGTATACCAGGTCTGTGATTTAGGCAGAATTATATAACCTCTGTGTGCTCAAGTTTCTCTCATCCATAAAATGGGAATAAAGGTATCTGTATTATCAGATTATGGTGAATAATACATGAGTTAATATTTCAGAAATATTGAATGCATGCATGTGATAAGTCTCATAAAGTGTTGATTCTTGTTTTTAATAGATCAAAAAGGCTTGGGTTCTTTTTCCCATTCTTGAGTTACTTATATTCTTTCTTTATTGCATTAACCCTTTTACCTTCATTAGCTCCTGTGATCCTTACAGTGAAATTAAAAGACAGATATGGAATGGAAAGTAGTTCTTAACCATTGCAGTTTTATTGACTTCACTAAAATAATACATGAATCTTTGCTGAGTGTATTGTCATAAATAGTGTAGCAATCAAATAAATCACTTAAGACTATTTATTTGATTTGCATTATCTATTTAAAAACACAACAGGCATTTGTTATTACTTGATAATCATTCTCTTCACCTTCACATCACGAAGACCTAGTAAACTTTGAAGTTTGGGGTAGGAACTTGGAACGCTCATTAAGGATTAACATGTTCTACTGATTATTTTAATGTTACCAATTTCTCCTTCTGCAACTTGATAACTAGAAATTTTCCTTCAGTTACAAAGGTCAAATCCATTCCATCACCCTATCATTTGAGGCCTTATTTCTTCCAACTCTTCTTTCTACTGGCTACAAAGTAACCTCGTTGTAACTTAGAGTGCTATGGTGATACACTCTGAGAATGGAGGAATGTTCTATAGAATCTCAGTTTTTTAAAAGCAAAACCATTATCAATTAGTATTTATGAAGAGCCTAGAGATTGTGAGAAACTCTAGCAGGTACTCAGCTCACATGGATAATGAAATTCTAAATGTTTAGATTTCCACTTGCCATGCCCTTGACTCTTTCCAAATACGTGCATTAAACTTTCTTAAATTTGTTTTTAAGTTACAACTTCTAATGCATTTAGGGTACTTGAAGACTTTGGCGGCACATTAAATATAACCAGAGGTGCACCATTAGACTGCTGACTGAAAATGTTTAACATGCACGAGTCCCTCCCTGAAGCTGACAGTTTCCCTTTTTTTTTTGGTTTTGTTTTAAAGACAGAGTCTCGCTCTGTCGCCCAGGCTGGAGTGCAGTGGCGCGATCTCGGCTCACTGCAAGCTCTGCCTTCTGGGTTCACGCCTTTCTCTTGCCTCAGCCTCCCGAGTAGCTGGGACTACAGGCGCCCGCCACCAGGCCTGGCTAATTTTTTGTATTTTTTAGTAGAGACGGGGTTTCACTGTGTTAGCCAGGATGGTCTGGATTTCCTGACCTCGTGATCTGCCTGCCTCAGCCTCCCAAAGTGCGGGGATTACAGGCGTGAGCCACCGTGTCCGGCCCTTTTTTTTTTTTTTTTTTTTTACGTTTATGTATTGATTTATGGGAAATGAAAACATCCACATTAGTATGATTCTACATTTGCACAGGCATATTCCAATCTGTTAAAAGTAACCATGTAAATATATCATGTTTAAATGTAACATTTTAGCATTATTTCATACGGAAATCGAATTCAAATATACTGGAAAAAATTTCCCATTTTGATTAATTTGTGGTAATATCAACCTCCAAATAAACACCATGTGCTCTGCCCTAGCATTTTTTTAAGCTTTTAGAATTTGCTTTTATGGTATCTATTATTTCCAGATGACAGGACATGGTGCTGAGAAGTATGGGAAAATATGGTTAGACTAATGGGTTTCCTGCCGACGAAATGATTCTGAATCATTTAATGCGGCTTCTATATTATCTCACTGTTGATTAAAGCAGAGGCAAATTACAGTACTGGAATCTCTGTAAGAGAAATTATCTGATGGACTGGTGCTTGAAGACGTGGGGAAATGTGATATGGCCATGAACTTGAGGTACATAATTTTCAAGCAATGCCTTCCTGAGATACAGTCATGAGCGGTGAGGTTCTATTCCTAAGGGAAGTGTCACTTTGATTATCACACATGCATGTCAAGAAACTATCTAAGCTGAAGATTGTTTTTCAACTTTCTTAATTCATACACTTCCAAAGCCTCATCATAGATGAAACTTTGGGACTTGAAAACCTTGGCTGGTTTTCTACATATGGGAAATTAAAAATGGCTCCTTATAAAAGAAGGATTTCAGAGGAGAAAAAGGAAAAAAGGAAGGGAATGTGTCAGAGTTGATTAATTATCGGAGTTAAAAATGTATCCGTTATAAATGGTAGCGGAGAGGTGATTTAAAAATACATTTTAAATGATGACGGCTTTATGATTTGGCTGTCATTTGCTCAACACAGAGATCCTAATGTTGATTGATGGGCTTGTAGATGTCTTCCTTGGGATTTGGCAGACAAAACTGATGTCATTGCGTTAAATCAAATGCTTCCACGTCTTTTAGTTCTATTGTAACACTCAAAGCATCATTCACAACGATCTGCAAGACTCATATCCTGGGGTTGTGACAAATGACAGTCACTCATCTCATCCAGATAATATTACTATTTTCCAAACTGTTTCTTGGTATCTTTCCTTTTGAAGCCATGCCATGATAATTTCAGACTTCCCCCACCCCGTTTTTATGTATTGATACGTTCTCCCACATATGTTAGCATTTGATTTATCTTCCTTGAATTGTCATCAGTTTAGCATTGGCCATTTTTATGGTGTCTCATGCATTTTACACAATAAAGAAAAAACCTATTTATGCTCACCTCTGTTATGGTTGCTCTGAAGGGAAAGTGAAGAAAAAAGCATTTGGAGAAAACGGGTTAAGCATGAGGATAAAGAATAAAGCATAGGGGCTGCAAAGGATAGAATTTATGTAACTCACTTCCAAAATAATGTTGGGGTTAAGGAACCAATATTAAATTTGAGAAGAGTATCACTTGTTTAAAAAAAATTAAAATAAGGAAATGGCAAAAATAATATCCAATATGGAATCATGTTTCTAATTTTGATCATCCTGATATCAATTCAATCCAGGCTAAATGTAGACATACTGTGATTTTGCTGTGTGAGGATAGATTCTTGCACTTCTTGAATAGTAGTACCATATGGATTGGTACTGTAGGAAGCTGTATTTGAGAATATTTCTGGACTAATCCATTTACTATATCTGAGTACTCTGAAAAAGTTGACATAACTTTCATAAATGTAATACTTACACTTGTGTCATTGATTTGTCTCCCAGAGTTAAGTCATTTGGAAGGAAAGATTGTGTCTTATTCTTTCATACAACTCCACTTCTTAGCAGAATGCCTCACATATAGGAGACCTTTGATAAATATCTGACACATCTATCTAAACAGGAGACAGATTCTGGTAAAGATGTTCTGACTCCATATACACCAATAATTTATTTCTTTAGTTATATATTCATTTGTTCATTGACTATATGTTATCTACTGTGATGACATGTCTAAAATATATTTGTGTGTCTCAACATACATCTTAGGCTAAAGATAAACAGTAAAACGTAATTTTTTAATAGACTGTCAGAAGAGGCTTTTACTATGAATTAGGAAATTAAAATTCAAAACATTCTGTTGGGGAGACACAATGAGCACAATAGTCCTGAACGTTTAACTATTGTGAAAATTAAGTTATAACTCTAACTAGAACAGGGGTCAGCAAACTGCAGTTCGTAAGTTAAATCTTACCCACTCTCAATTATTTATTTACTTAATTATTAATATTATTTTTGAGACAGGTTCTCACTCTGTTGCCCAGGATAGAGTGTAGTGGCACAATCTTGGCTCACTGCAACCTCCACCTGCCAGGTTCAAGTGATTCTCGAGCCTCAGCCTCCCAAGTAGCTGGGACTACAGGCAAACACCACCAGGCCCAGCTAATTTTTGTATTTTTTGGTAGAGATGGGCTTTTACGAGGTTGGCCAGGCTGGTCTCCAACTCCTGACCTCAAGTGATCCACTTGCCTTGGCCTCCCAAATTGCTGGGATCACAGGTGTGAGCCACCACACCCGGCCCACTCTTCGTATTTATAAATAAAGTCTTGTGGGAACACAGTCACATTTGTTTATTTACATCTTGTAAATAGCTGCCTTCAAGAGGCAGAGTTGAGAGTCTTTGAGACAAAGATCAGGTGGCTTGCAAAACGTAAAACGGCTGGTTTTTTACCTAAGAAGTCTGGCAACCCTAGAACAAGAATATATTCAATTGTAATCTTTACAAAGGTGTTGGCTATATTTCAGCATGTGTACTTGAGAACTGGAATAAATTAAACAATTTGCTTACCTCTCTGAGCCTCAACACTGTCATCTGGAAAATGGGGATTGTTTTGAGGACCTAGTTGCTTATTCTAAGTAAAGTACTAGGGAAATTGTGGTCCTCTAATATTATCTTCAATCCAGTTCCTGTAGAGTTAGGCCTTCAATGAATACCCTGGAATAGTTGAGGCTTATAGAGTTAGCGTACGTGAGCAAATGGCAAACAATATTTAGATTCATTCTCTTTAACAAGCTTTTGCCCAAAGATCTCTACAGACTTGCTCTTAAATGTGAACACCATTTATAAATATTTCATAAACGTGAACCATTTTGAACAGTGAAAACCCTTTCCTTTGTTAGCATCATTGGTAATAGCATTAATAATAATAATTCCTACCCTTTGGGGCTTGAAATGCAGAAGCCATGGTGCTGAGTGATTCAAAAAGTGATTTGTTCAAGATGGTTTAACCAGGAAGTGATGAATTTAGAATGTGAAATCTGACATAACCTGAAAAAGCAAGCTTTTTAGCCAACATCCTATCATGCTTCCTGATGTTGTCCCTGGAGCTGCTTTCTCCTTGCCTCCCCATTATTGGCATCCCTACTTCCATTACTGCATTTTACCTTTGGAATTCAGGAAAAGAACAGGGCAGAGTTTGACAATCTACAATCTTACTGGCTTCACCAAGAGGGAAAAAGGAATCCTAATTGTTAATGAATCCATACTAAATGAGAATCAGTCTCACAGCACACATAGAAAAACCTTTTTTTTTTTAATTTAACTAAGAATCAAGTTGAAATAGAGTAAAACTGTGATTATTCACCCTTTGATCACCAAAATTCAGAAATGACATGAGTGACCTGACTTTTGGCTCTCAGGAACCTAAAACCCTCAGGTAGCTGAGAAGAGTCAGTAATTTTATTAACCATGCAATAACATGACCCTGCATTTCACATATTTGGTTATTTTTTCAGCGCTATTTGTAGAGTTATGGCAGAACTTTGCTGTGCTATGTAAAGTAGTATGTCCTGTATTCAACTAGTGTATAATTCCATCATTCAGATTGCTCAATTATGTGAGATCCGCCAATAGTTATAGCATAGTTTGAGAAGCTGGGTGAGACAAGCATGGAGATTTTGGTGACAGATATATATTGCATTCAAAGAATTATACGGGCATAGTGGGTAGAACTACTGTATTCTCTATGAGCTGCGTTCCAATGAGAAGGTAGGGAGGTAAAATTTCTGTACTTGCCTCAAGTTCTTCTTTATATGAGAAAATCTACAACAGAATCCTTAGGTTTCATGTCACTTTTTCTTAAAACAATGTGCATACAGAATTCTAGTTAACCACCTGTTATGAACTGAATCGCATTTCTCTAAATTTGTATGTTGAAGCCCTAATTCCCATAGTTACTGGCTAAATGGAATCATCAGGATGAAGCCTCAGTGATACAGGACTGGTGTCCTAATAAGGAGAGGAAAAAACACCAGAGCTCTCTCTGTCTCTCTCTATGAGCCGCAGAGAGAAGGCCGCATAAAAACTCAGCAAGAAGGTGACTGTCTGTCAGCAGAAATAAAGCCCTCACCTAATCAGTTGACACCTTTATTGGGGATTTCTGGCCTCCACAACTGTGAGAAAATAAATTTCTGTTGTTTAAGCTATCCAGTCTATGGTGTCTTGCTATGGTAGCCACAACCCACTCATATAGCATCTGTTGTAAACAGAAAACTAAGTTATAGCAATTCCATTCCAATGTCACGTAGATCAGAACTTTTGTCAATACAGGAAATGCTTATTGTCAGATAAGACATTATGGCTGAAAGATTCCATTGTAATAATTTGCAAGTCCTTGAGAGAAATATCCTGGTACACATTTTTATAGAAGCTATGTATAAGCAAACTTTTCTTTGTACTGCCCTTATAAGTGGCAATAACCCTTTGAAATGTGCTTAATATGTGATTTCTAAATCACAGGGACTTTTTGGTTATTAAAGAAAAAATATTTCAAAGAACCTAAATATTTAAATAAATATCACATGTATAAAATTCTATAAGTCTGCTTTTTAATGAAAGAAGACTTTTAATGCAGTAAATTCATGTTAAAATTTTATTTTTACTTAAAAATATTGCTGTTATTGTTAACATTTAATTTCAAAGGGAAATTTTGTTGCTGGGAGAAGTATTTGGAAGACATAGTAAAACCATTAATTTGTGGATTGCTGTTACAAAATCTTTGCATAATGTCTCCATCACTGATCAGCATCTCCTGGGATTTCTTTTAATTTTTCCACTATTCTCATGAATTTATCATACCTAGTTTAGCTTTCCTTAGCAGAATAGACTGTATGTAAAGCAATTGAGCCAGCCAGCTATTTTGATCATGACCTTTTTTTTTTTTTTAAAGATTATAGTTAATATTTTAAGAGCCAGGCAATGTAGCCTTAGCAACCGAAACAGCACTGGACTCAACAGTAACTCAGTGGTAAATGTGGTCAGGAGACAGGAATTTGGTAACTTCAGGAGAGGATGATTTGGAGTTGAGATTTAGTTTGAGATTTAGTTTCCACCGTGTAAATTCCTAATGGTGGAGGTTTTTAGGTCCATATAGCATAGGGCTTATTTGTGTAAGTTGGGGTCATCTGAGTTTGAACCTGCCAAGCCATCCCCTTGGGACTTCACAGAATGAAATTTAAGTGTTGAATTCATTGTTTACATATATATATATTTTTTCTCATAAATTTTTGTGGTCTCTCTCTATTCAAGAAAAATAGACATCTCTTTGTTTAAGAAAATGGCTTACATTTTAAATATTTTTATGTGGCATATAAATACAGCCTATTTTATTTTTCACATATTTTGGCAATAACTCCGAGAGTATTGTATTTCAGCCATCATAAGGACATGTGAAGATTTATGGATATTTTTATACATCTTTAATATATCTAAAGAGCAGAGATCATTGATGTTTATGAGGAGCAACATGGATATTTCAAAAACTAGATTATCATAAGGATTCTGTATTGCTCCAGGACCTTCACATTGCAGCCTTGGTTTGCCTTTGGATTGATCTCAGGGCACCTTCACCAGGTTCTCCATTTATAATCACAGCTGAAGACTTGCTGTCTCGGAGGGATGCAGAGCATTTCAAGGCCTTCCTATCTTTCCTAGTACTGTTCCCTCTGCTAGTAATGCCAACCCAACTCCCTTCATCTCATCGGCCATTTTTCATTTGACCAATTCCCATTTGCCCTTTTAAACCTTCCTCAGGTTACCAGTGTAGCTGTTTCTGACCCTTCCATGCAGAATTAATTGGCCTGCCACAACACCAAAGACATCTTTTATTATGAGTTATTTACTCACCCATCTCTGCCATTAGTGCAAGTGTTCCTCAAAGGCAAGGGTTGTGTTCATGCCTCTTGTGTTTCATCTCGCGTGCTTTGTGCTGAGTCTGGCATGGAGTAAACAATGTGTAGATGTTTGCTCACTAGGCCTGTAGTCCTAGATTTGCTAATTCTGCAGTCTAACTTTGAAAGTTTGTGACAGATACACACACATCATAGATGATACATAGTGAGGTT
This sequence comes from Mandrillus leucophaeus, assembly GCF_000951045.1. Lineage (NCBI taxonomy): Eukaryota > Metazoa > Chordata > Mammalia > Primates > Cercopithecidae > Mandrillus > Mandrillus leucophaeus. The sequence continues at coordinate 1,668,041 of NW_012104798.1, forward strand.
GTTTTAGGGAGAATCATTGGGAAATAAAACCTTCACTCTGTGAGTATGTTGGTGTAAATGGTATGATCTGTTTCATGATTTTGGGAATAAAGTCATATCTTTTTAATATTGGGATCTCCTTTATTCCAACTAGCATGGATCAGAACCAATCTCTCTCTTGGGTCTTTCGTATGCTATGAATTATTAATGGTATCCAAGGAGCAAATTCTTGAGTCTGCCTCATTTATCGGAAGCCAGAATTCAGGTACATGTAGAAATAAAATATTACAAATAGCCCTAGAAAATGGCCAGAGAGAAAGCAGAAGAAATGTTCCTGTCCTCAATTTTTTGCTTTTATTGCGATAACATACACAAAACATAAAATTTACCATTTTTAAAATGTGTAATTCAGTGGCATTAAGTAGTTTCATATTGTTGTACAACCATCAGCACTAACTGTATCTAGAAATTTTTCATTATTCCAAATTGAAATTCTGTACCCATTAAATACTAACTCCTCATTCCCTTCCTTCCCCCAGCCCCTTGTACCATTTTTTTCTAGTTTCTGTCTCTATGAATTTGACTACTCTAGGCATCTCATGTAAGTAGAATTACACAATATTTGTCGTTTTGTGTTCAACTTATTTTGCTCAGCATAAAATCTTCGGAGTTCATCCAGGTTGTAACATGCATCCAAATTTTCTTCCTTTTTAAGACTGAATGATTTCTATTGTATGTATACAGCACATTTTGTTTATCCATTCATCCATTATGGGCATTTGAGTTATTTCTACCTTTTTGGCTATTGTGAATAATGTTGCCATGAATTTTGATGTATGAATATCTGTTTAAGTCCCTGGTTTAAAGTCTTTGTAGTGTGTGCCAAAAGTGGAACTACTGGATCATTTAGTAATGCTATGTTTAAGTTTTTGAGAAACCGCTATACTTTTTATCATAGTGACTGCAGATATTTCCACCGAGAAGATCTAAGGGTAATAATTTCTCCATATCCTTGTCAACTTGTTATTTTCTGTGTGTTTGGGTTTTTCTTTTTCTTTTTTTGGAAATGTTATACTAGCTGTCTGAATAGGTGTATGAGGGATTTTTTTTTTTCTGCTGCTGCCAGAAAACATTTATTTTTTTGCCAAAAATATTCCTTGCATTAAGGAAGCAAAGAACACCAGTTGGGTGACTGAAAATTTTCAAATAGCTCATTTTAATATAATATTCTAAAATATAAAATGAAACAGAAATATCTCCTGCCTAACAAGATGATTCTTGCTTTGGTCAAAAAGTCCTGTGTGGCAATAGTACGTGTCACCTCCTGGAGAAGAGCTCCTGGATGACTTACGATGTGCCTTTTCCTGTTATGTGGGATGTACCCAATAACAGAGTCCACTGGCCTGAGGTCCTAATCAAAGACCACAGGAGCAGAGCCCTAGATGGACATGCAACATGAGTGAGAAACAAATCTTTGTTGTTTTAGGCCCCTGAGATTTAGAGTTTGTTACCAAAACCTAATCTAGCTTATTCTGGCTGACGCAATGCAATAATCCGTTGTGAAATACATGTTATCATAAATCAGATGTACAAAGGCTATTACCCAAAGAAGAGAATAATGTCAAGAACATTTACCAATTCAGAGAGTTTCCATTTTTAATACAGTGAAAGATAATTTTTTAAAAGTGTGTAATGTTAGATTTTGTAGTTCAGAGATTGTGTAGATAAATGTGCTGCCAAGGAAAGACTACACTGGACTAAACTGAAGGCAACTTTATTTGGATACTTATACTATATAAAGTAGCATATTTCACAATAGAGGTTTCATCTTTAGACAACCTGTTTTATTTTAGGTATCCCTTTAGTCTATGTACTAATCAGATAGCTTTGCTACATAAAATATAATTTCTCTTTATGTCTCCATAAATGTATTTATTTATCTTTGTCACTTAGCAAGTTCTTCATTCATTCATCTTCATTCTTATTCATTTATAAGTTCATTCAACAATGATGTTTTAATGCCTAGTGTATGTATTCTGTTTGGTACTGGAGGTGAAGGGGTGTGTGAGTGTGTGTGTGTGTGCGTGTGTGTGTGTGTGTATGTGTGTATGTCTGTGTTTGTGATAGTTGTGCTGGTTAATGGGTATTGAGATAATATTACATTGTCCCTGTCCTCAAAAACTTTGCAGTCTAGTGTAATATGTATAGTCACAGTAACCTTCAAGTAGTACTGGAATTGACAAATTACAGTAGTAGAAGAACATTTTCAGTGGAATAATAGTCATTTGGACACTAACTGGTGAAAACTTCAAGCCTGTATAATTCAATTGGAAAAGACCAATCCTGTCCCAGAAGAATGTGCTATTTTACTCAGTGAGCAGGAAAGATAGTTGTGAAGACATGGATACATCCCATTACCTGGAAAGTTCTCTTAGAATGGGGGACACCGTTCAGAGAGGGAGTAGATATTACTTAAAGACACATAAAGAGCGTTTTTCCAATAAGCAGTCCACTTGAAGCAAAAACTTCCTTCTCTGGCAAAAGTCAAATCGTCTACAGTCACGTTCCATATAACCACGTTTCAGCCAATGACAGACTGCACATACAGTGGTGGTCCCATGATAATATAATGATGTTAAAAAATTCCTGTTGACCTGTGACATTGTAGTCGTTGTAATGGCATGTTTTGTTTTGTTTTGTTTTGTTTTTTGTTTTGAGACGAAGTCTCCCTCTGTCTCCCAGGCTGGGGTGCAGTGCCGTGATCTTGGCTCACTGCAAGCTCTGCCATTCTCCTGCCTCAGCCTCCCGAGTTGCTGAGACTATAGGCGCCTGCCACCATGGCGGGTTAATTTTTTGTATTTTTAGTAGAGACGGGATTTCACCGTGTTAGCCAGGATGGTCTCGATCTGCTGACCTCGTGATCCACCCGTCTCGGCCTCCCAAAGTGCTGGGATTATAGGCGTGAGCCACCGCACCCAGCCAATGGCAAGGTTTAAAACATTATTCATGTGTCTGTGGTGGTGCTGGTGTGAACACACCTGCTATGCTGCCAGTCATATAGAAGTACCTGATAATAATGAGTATGTTACTGATTTATGTATTTACTATACTATATATTTTATTATTTTAGAGGGTATTCCTTCTACTTATGAAAATTAATTGTAAAACAGCCTCAGGCAGGTCCTTCAGGAGGAATTCCAGGAGAAAGCATTGTCATCATAGGAGATGACAGCTCTATGTATGTTATTGCCCCTGAAGACCTCCCAGTGGGACAACATGTGGAGGTGGAAGACAGCGATATTGATATTTATCATGACCCTGTATAGGCCGATGCTAATGTATGTGTTTATGTCTTAATTTTTAACAAAAAGTTTAAAGAGAAAAAACATCAAAACTAAAAATAGAATGAGCTTCTAGAATAACAAGATAAAGAACAAAACACATTCACAGCTGTACATTGTGTTTTAAGCTGTGTTATTACAAAAGAGTCAAAAAACCTTTAAAAAATTTACAGTAAGTGCAAGTGAGTGTATCATTGAAGAAATTTTTAAAGTAAATGTTGTGTAATTGCACAGTGTTTATAAAATCTACAGTAGTGTACAATAATGTCCTAGGCCTCACAGTTGCTCACCATTCACTCACTCAGAACATCATCCAGTCCCGCAAGCCCTATTCATGGTAAGTGCCACATGCAGGTGCACATTTTTCATCTTGCATTTTTCTTGAACCTTTTCTATTTTTAGATATGTTTAGATACAAAAGTGCTGACCATTGTGTTACAATTGCCTACAGTATTCAGTACAGTAACATGCTGTGTCTGTTTGTAGCTTAGGAGCAACAGGCTATACCAGGCAGCCTAAGTGTGTAGTAAGCTATACCACCTAGGTTTCTGTAAGTACACTCTGTGATGCTCATACAATGACAAAATCACCTAACGACTCATTTCTCAGAACATATCCCCGTCATTAAGCCAGGTATTACTGTATATAACTCCTTAATCTCTTCCCATCCAGCTGTAACTGCTACTGCTCCACTGTAACTCTTGTTCAGGGACCTCCAAGATATTCTGACCTTAGATCGTCAAATTTTTTTCCATATTGGAACATATTACCATTTCCATATTACAACATACTTCCATATTATGACACTATTGGCCCTGGAATCTGTCATGAATTTCTCCTGTCTTCCTTTTCCATTTTTTTCCTCATCATTATTCATGGAAGTTTTTCCGGAATATTAGCCTTTGGCCTCCTTCTCTTTTCTTTATTGGTCTCTCATTTGTTGCTGCACCTACTCTTAGAACTTTATCTTTCATTTCAAGTAAATAACTTTTTTTTTTCTTTCCAACTTTTATTTTAGGTTCAGGGGATGCATGTGCAGGTTTGTAACATGAGTAAGTTGTGTGTCGTGCGGGTTTTGTGTACAGATTATTTCATCATGCAGGTGACAAGCATAGTGCCTGTTGGTAGTTTTTCTAACCTCGCCTTTCTCCCACCCTCCACTCTCAAGTAGGCCCTGGTGTCTATTGTGCCCTGTTTTGTTCACTTGTACTCCATGTTTAGCTCCCACTCATAAGTGAGAACATGCAGTATTTGGTTTTCTGCTCCTGTACCAATTTGCTTGGGATAATGGCCTCCATTTCCATCCACGTTGCTGCAAAGTACACAATTTCATTCTTTTTTTTAATGGCTTCCTAGCAGTCCATAGTGTATCTGTACCACATCTTCTTTATCTAGTCCACTGTTGATGGGCATCTAGGTTGATTCCATGTGTTTGCTATTATGAATACTGCTGCAGTGAACATACATGTGCATGTGTCTTTATAGTAGAATTATTTATATTCTTTTGAGTATTCACCCAGTAATGAGATTTTCAGGTTGAATGGTAGTTCTGTTTCAAGTTCTTTCAGAAATCTCTAAACTGCTTTCCACAGTGGCTGAACTAATTTACATTCCCACCAACAGTGTATAAGCTCTCTCTTTTCTCTGCAGCCTCACCAGAATGTTATTTTCTATTTGATGATAGTCATTCTGACTGGTGTAAGATGGTATCTCATTGTGGTTTTCGTTTACGTTTATCTAATGATGAGTGACGTTGAACATTTCTCATATGCTTGTTGGCGGTGTATATGTCTTCATTTGAGAAATGTCTGTTCATGTCCTCTGCCCATTTTTTTGTTTTGTTTCTTTGCTTGCTTATTTGTTTATGTCTCTTATAGATTCTGGCAGTTAGACCTTAGTTAGATACATAATTTGCAAATATTTTCTCCCATTCTGTAGGTTGCCTGTTTACTCTGTTGATAATTGGTTTTTCTATGCAGAAGCTCCTTAATTAGGTCCCATTTGTCGATATTTGTTTTTGCTTCCGTTGTTTTTGGAATCTCCATCAATACCTGTATTAATTGTTCCTTTCCCAAATTCCATTTCTCTGATTGCAATTATCTGGTGAATGTCTCTTTCTACATATTATTTAAATGTTTCAAAGTTAAATATTTTAAAAAGAAAATTTGTTTTGCTTATTTCTCTCACAATTTTTTACTAATTCCCTCAGGCTACAAGCCTTCAAGTCATATCTTCATGGTTAAGACCATAATATAGGTTAGACATACCTGAATTAAAATGTCAACTTTATTCTTGAAGCTATGAAACCTTAAATCGCTTACTAATGTCTGTAAGGATCTATTTTCTCATCTATATACTGGGATAATAATAGCAACTTCCTGTCCAGGATATTTATAGAAAATAACTAATTCATGTAGAACACAATTTATAGAGGTAGATACAGGGTAAGTGCTACAAATTGGCAGTTTTTATTAATATTTAATATTATCCTCATATAATCAGAAACTAAGTACATTTACTTCTACCTTTAAAATAGGTCTTACATGAATTCTTTACTTTCCATTTCCATTTATCCACTTTTATTTCAACTCGTATTACTTCCCTTGCTTGTATACCATGGAAGAGTGGGTATTTTATTCAGTCCTTAACACATGGACAGAGATCATCAGAAAAGAGGACAGAAAGCATTTTAGTTGAGAGAAACCACTGAGGCAAGAAAATGAGCATTGTCTTCGATGACAAGCAAAGACTAGAGTTTCTCTGGAACATGAAGTTTATGTGGAGGATGTTTATAATGATTGAGTTCAATGTGCCTTCTTCCATGGGCACAAGGACAGGAGAATCTGATTGATAAAAGAAGGGTCATGTGCAAATCTGTGCTTCATGAACATTAAGAGAATCTGGTTTTAGAATATGACAGAACAGAGTAAGGAGATATTGGAGAGAAGGGTTAGGTGGCTGCTGGAATTACACAGTTGGAAAATGATACCTTGTCTGTCATGAAGAGAAATCCCAGAAAGCAAAATAACAATTCTGGAGAAGCCAGGCTCTATTCCAGAGATTGTTTTCTAGTCTCTATGAGAAGGAAGAAAAGACTATGCTCGATTGAGAGAATCTGGATTATAGTAAAGTTACTGAAAGTAGGAACCTGGGTATGGAAGAACATGGCAGGAATGTAGTTACTAGAGCTGGATTACCACATGAACCAGGACAAAGGAGGAACTCAAGCTGTTAGAATTATGCTCATGAAATCTCCAGTATTTACACAGAATGTTCTTTTCTTGAGACAGGATCTCGCTCTGTCGCCCAGGCCGGTGTGCACTCCCATGGTCATAGCTCCCTACAGCATCAACATCCTTGGCTCAAGCGATCCTCTCTCATCAGCCTCTCAAGCAGCTGGGACTACAGGTGCACACTGCTACACCAGCCTTGTTTCTTAAAACATGATTTGTACAGATGTGGTCTTGCTTTGTTGCCCAGGCTGGTATTGAACTCCCAGCTTCAAGTGATCCTCCTGCCCCAGCCTCCCAAAGTGCTGGGATTATAAGCATGAGCCACTGTGCCCAGCCTCAGAATGTTCTTATATGCCTATGTGCATATGAATTTTCTGGGGACCGTGTCGATAGCATTTATCACACCCCAAGAGGCCCATAAAAAACAACAACAAAATATTTAAGACTTGCTACATTAGACTGTAAGCTTTATGATGACTAAGGCCATCTTATTCTGGTACAGCACTTCATCTGTTGTGTATGAGCCATGTCTGTTTTAATGACCTTTTTTTTTTATTGAATGAATGGATTAATACATGAGGGAATAAATGAATGCCTTTATTTTGATGCTTTCCTTGAGGAAAAACAGTTGAACTTCAGACCATATGTTTTCTGATTATTTTAAATTTACAACTAGTCATGTAATATTGTTGAACTGAAGAAATTCTCTTGAATAGAATAAAAGCTTTCAATGCTCACTTTCTGTGTTGGCTTGGGTCCTCTAAGATGTAGATGCCAAGACATGATTAAGTGTGCAAGAGATTTATTAAAATAGGTTTATCACCAAATAATAACAGTAAATAGTGATAGAAATTTAGACAACTCCTGTGAATGACAACGGGAGAGGGAGAAAGAGTTAGAAGGCAGAGCCTTCAGACTGCCATGTTGTTCTTACACCTGAGAAAGGAGAGAGGAAGAAAGGAAGATTGGGTAAGAAGAGCCTCTGATTGCCGTAAAGTTCTGAGAAAGGCTCCACAAGTCTAACACGGAGTCTTTGAGCCAAAGTTACAAATGTTTCCACTTCAGAAACAAATGGGGCAGCCCTAGCAGCCTACTATACTCAGTCATCAGTTGGGAGCCGCCAGGAGATGTGAGGCCTTGAAGTGAATGATCAAAGTGGCTATAGATGGGAGCTGTCATTCAACTATGCTACTCAGAGTAGGCTCTCTTGAAGAGAGTTCTGAGAACACACCTCCATACCTGCTGTACTTTTGTACCAGGAAAATTTTACAGCTCAGAGTTGAAATATGAACTTTCCACTAAGTTTTTACTGGATATTTGTGCTGGATGAAAACCAGAATTTCAAGAGTGTTCCTGAGAATAGCAGTCACATAGCGATTATATGGATCAAGATTGCTTAAAAGACTGTAAGACCTGTGCAAACCAGGCTGAAGAAATAAACAAAATTGTCTGTTTATCATGGGCTATAGTTTTGTGAGGGGACAATGAATAAGACTGACTGTGTCATACGTATCTGAGCATATAATTATTTGCTTTCTGATGAATTCTAAAAATCTGAAATGGCGTGAAAATTAATATTCAAATTTAAATGGCCTTCATCTCTTGGAGACAACAAACCAGTGTTTAAGTAGCCACCTAAGACTATGTAGTCTGTATTGTGGGGACTACTCTGCCTCCAGTCATCTATGGTAACATTCTGAACACAAAAATGTAAAGTGGCTCGGTGCAGTGGCTTACGCCAGTAATCCCAGTGACTCAAGAGGCTGAGATGGGAGGATCACTTGAGTCCAGAGCGTCCAGGCTGCAGTGAGCGATGATTATGCTGCTGCATTCCAGTCTGGGTGACAGAGCAAGAGCCTATCTCTAATAAATAAGTAAATAATGAAGTGCATTTAGAACATATTTAAGATATAGCATTTGCAAGAAAAGCTTAACTCAAAAATCAGCTTGGATCAACTTCTTCTTCCATGTAATAGGTATATATTTCATGGAACTTTGGAGTGGGAAATGAGTTGAAAAATTTTCCAGTTTTGACCTGTAGACTATTAGAGACCATTTGGAAATGATTCTCTCCATCTAAATATTCCAACTGAAAACCAAAACTCTTGACCCTTTCTCTTGCTGTCCTTACATTATTCTATATCCTTGGGATCTGGAACATAAAATTTAGACTGCACCATCCATTTTGTAAAAGTTGACTTCAAAAGTTTTGATATCAGGATAAAATAAACAAGAGGTAGAAATGAGAATTAGTGTGACTGCTTCAAGTCAGGTTCCTGCACTTTCAATTCAGAGTTTATTTTCCAGCATACATTCTCGACACAGTCAAAATTACTAGAGCAAGAGAAATGTCATTATTAGGGGAAAAAGAAAATGCGTGAAGGTAAATGTGTGGGTCTATGTCTGAACTTGGCTAATGAGTTCACATTTGTGAAACCAAGAACACAGATAGTTCCCCAAAATAATGTTTTAAGCAGAATGAGTTTAGCAAAATGAACATAATCTATCCATTTCCCCCAAAGAAATGTTGCAACAAGGTTTACACTTAATTGAGCTTTTCTTCAAAGGGTCTATAAAAGTGTATGTAGTTTATAACCTGTGAATTTCTCAATATTTGTAAGTCTTGCATTCTCAGGAAATATCAGTAATGTTTTAGTAGCTATAGACATTATTTTCTTCCTTGTTTTCCTTTTTTTTTCTTTTTTTCTTTCTTTTTATTATTATTATTATACTTTAAGTTCTAGGGTACATGTGCATAACGTGCAGGTTTGTTACATATGTATACTTGTGCCATGTTGCTGTGCT
>NW_012104798.1:1677763-1714014 GCF_000951045.1 Mandrillus leucophaeus
AAGAACAGAAAACCAAACACCGCATGTTCTCACTCATAGGTGGGAACTGAACAATGAGATCACTTGGACTCGGGAAGGGGAACATCACACACCGGGGCCTTGTTTTTCTACATAGTAGATATACCATACTTTGCCTGGAATGGAGTCATTATTTCAAATAATGAAAATGGACACAAAATCATATAGAACCAGTTCAGGTAAAAATATTCTGAGGAAGGGGTTATATGGAAGTGCCGTATGCTCAGAGGGTTATATACATTTAAACAATTGCCTCCTGAAAGAATTTCTCCTTAGTCAAAAATAGCAGTCCTTTGGGTTTAGTTTTAACCTTGTTGGATAAAATAATGTGTTCAGTGGAATGTCAATTTCTTTTGATCATTGACACAAAAGGAGCATTGGTGTAGCCTTTCTGTCAATCTTCTCTCAGTAGTTCAAGTGGTTACTCAAGAAAAATAATTCCAAAATGCCTGTAACAATTACTCTACCTTTTCCTTCCTATTAACATGATGGATGCCTTACTTTGCACTACTATACCAAATAACATAGAGTAGGTAACGTATAAAGAAAAGAAATCTATTTCTCACAGTTTTGTATGCTGGGAAGTCTGAGATCAAGGGGCCAGCATGTGGCGAAGGCTGCTCTTCGCTTTCAAGGTGGCGCCTTGATGCAGCATCCTCCCACCGTGAGGAAAGCTGGGTCCTTGTGTGGTGGGAAGCAGAAGGATAAAAAGGGGCGAACTCTGTCTGCCTAGCTTTTGTTGTAGGGGCACCTAATCCCTTTCATGATGGCAGAGACCTCATGACCCAATCACCTCCCGAGACCACACCTCTAAATACAATCACTTTGAAAACACCCAAATTTTGAAAGGTACTTATTCAAACCATAGCATTGAAATTATCTTTTCCCACTGAAACACAGATTACTCTTTTCAGTAAATTCTGTTCAGGACCCAGTTGCTGAGTGGAAAATGATGTGCATGATAATCTAATCATCTATTAAAACCTTACACAAAACAAATGTGCCATTTTTTTTTCTCACGGCAGAGCATGAACCTTGATAATCTGAAACCTGTGTTCGATAAATTAGGAAAACTTCTGTATTTATCTCAGTAAAACACACAGACTTTTTAATCTCTTATCTCCAGGCAGTTTCAGATAACCCACTTACAGAAACATCAATGCCAACTTTTTGTTGTCAGCTACATTCACACATTTAGATTGCCATTTTTTCAAAAGGATGCTAAAGGTATAAATGTTGTTTTTAATATCTGGTTTTATATTAAAGACAAAGAGTATTCTCAAGTTTATTTTTTTCTGTAGTTTCATTAAGTTCTTTTAGTATTAAAGTGTGAAAGGTGACATACTCATTTTCATTCTGTAAGAAGTTAAGAGTAGCCTAGCAAGCTGTTTGTGTTATTAAAATAAAAATTGTATCTAAATGTTTAGTAAGTAGTTTTTCTTATTTGTAGAGCTAAGGAGATTATATCTACTATTTATGTTTTAAATTAAACACATATGTATATATATAAAATCACATAATCATATGTAACATATATATCAGTTAGTCTTCATGTTTACCCTATAAGGTGGGTATCATCACCTTCATTTTATATAAATGAGGCTTGGCTAAGTATGTTACCCTAAGTCATAAAATTAGCTAGTGATTAGAACCCAGGCGGTCCAACTGCCAAATCGCTAATTTTTAAATGAGACTTATGGCTTCCATGATGGTTACACTCTCTCTAAGGCCTGAGCATTTTGTGTTCATGTATTATTTAATGGTCCAGTTGAAACACTGTGAAATAGTGCCAAGAATATGAACTGTGGTTTTGTATGGATTTCACTTTCATTTCTTACTCCCCTTTCTACCTGCAGTGTGATTTGGTGCAAGTTACATACATTCTCTGAGTCTTATTTCCTCAGCTGTGAATAAAACAAGTAAAGTTTATCTGTCAACCTAAATAGAAAATAGAGAAAAACTCTCTGAAAGAACAAGGGAGCAGATTTAGTAAACCATGTTTGTATTCAGGAAGGAAAAGGACAAAGATTTTAAAAGGAAAAAAATGAGGAGGATTATATAATTGTTTATAATTGTTTTGAAAGAAATATCCTTGGCTACAAAGATCAATAGTAAGGGTGATGCCAGTTCGCACCTGGACAGGCAGTTGCTGGGCAAATGTCTTTGCAGAAGTATTTTTTGTGTAAGGTTGTGATGGCCTTTGTGCAAGGTTGTGGCATTTGCAGAGTCGTTTGTGATATTTTTGTTATACAAGCCTGAGAACCCTCTCTTCATGGCATTTTCTGGCTCTATTCTATTTGTCAGGGTTTTTTCTTTTTTAATATTGGTCGCTTTATTTTGATTCTAAAAATTTTACATTTCCCTCCCCACTTTTTTTGAGACAGTCTCACGCTGTCATCCAGGCTGGAGTGCAGTGGCACAATCTCTGCTGACTGCAACCTCCACTTCCTAGGTTCAAGCGATTCTCCCGCCTCAGCCTCCCGAGTAGCTGGGACTATAGGCATGCACCACCACACCTGACTAATTATTGTATTTTTCGTAGAGATGTGGTTTCACCATGTTGGCCAGGCTGGTCTCAAACTCCTGCCCTCAAGTGATCCACCCCCTTTGGCTTCCCAAAGTCCTGGGATTAGAGCCATGAGCCACCATGCCCAGCCCATTTCCCCTTTTTGATCAAGACCTTTCTTCAAAAGCATCACTGACCAGTCATCTTCTAGTTAGGTTTTGTTGTTCCTCAGTGCCAGGATGAACGTGCTCCAATTGTTGATCACGTCTCAATTTGGCGGAGTGATTGGGAACTAGGAGTCAGTGTCAAACTGGTCACATTTGAGCAACAAGGGAGGTTTGAAGGGAGTGGCTCTCAGGCTTAGTTTGCCCTGAGTCTACTATTAAGTTCCATTTTGGTCATTCCATAGTCTTGTGCTATCATCAGAATGTGCTGGGCCAGTACTATTTTGTTAGAAGCTGTGTTCTTCAAGAATTAAACAAGTAATAGAAACAAAATACAAAGTAAAATTAATAGTAATATGTCAATTCCAGGTTTCACAATGGTTTTGGGCCATGAACCTAGGCTTAAAGTAAAGCAATTGAATGAATCAATGATCCTCGGGATTTAGGTGAGACCTGTTGAAAACATGTGGCCTATTTTCTCATTTGTATTACTTATTTTTTTTTCTTATTAGTACATATGATTCTCAACTTTTCGAGAGTATTTTATCCAGGTAATGTAGTATCAGCAGTGGTACAAACATTTATTTAACAAGTTGTTAAAGCAAACTAAACATGGTCTGAGAAGGACTCTGTACTTCTATATTTGAGTCGCTGTGGATGAACTGTAATCTAGCTTAATAGTAGACGAGACGGAAAACGTAACATAGGAGTATGTGCCTGTAACAATAGCTGAGTTTTGACAAATCCCAGCAGCCATACTTCAACCATTCATACACTGCTGAGAGTTCAAACTGTGTTCAGATAAGGCATATGCTGAGTGGTAACCAATCCAGCCATTCTGTACCTCACTTCCCATTTCTGTACGTCATTTCCCTTTTTTGTCTATAAATCTTCTTCCACCACGTGGTGCGCTGGAGTCTCTGAATCTGCTGTGATTCTGGAGGCTGCCGGATTCCCTAATCATTCATCGCTCAATTAAACTCCTTTCTGTTTAACTTGGCTGAATTTTTCTTTTATCAAAGTGGATATTAAAAAATTTCTCAGGTTAGGTTTTGTTATGAAAAGAAGAAATTGATTGCAAAATCCTAATTACACCATTATGTTGTCAAACAGAAAAGGTAGACATCAGGAGAGGTAAGAGTCTTATAATATGGAATTTTGTTCTGACATGGTGGAAAAAACTATTTACAGCATGAAAAATCCAAGTTCTTTTTCTGAGTTTGCAGTTTGAATGTCTCTGGTCATAACATTGGGTTAGGTTTAGTGAACTTTGTATGGCCTATATATCAGTTATGAAGCTGATTTGTTCCTTGAAATGCATCTAGTTTAGCTTAGAGGGCTTTAGAAACACAGGAGTTTTAATTTTTAGCTGGAAAAATATAGATCAATACCCTGCAAATAATGAATTGCTACAATGAATGATAATAATAAAGACACTTCAAGGCACAAAGAAGATCCTTGTGGCTAGAGCTAGAATTATATACAAGAAATAATGGTCACAGAGGAAATACAAGTATCAGTTTTTTAAAAAAACTAGGCACACATCCCACATCTTAGAATGGCACTTTCTGGTCAAAATTTTAATGGAGAACTTGATGTGACCAAGAAGGTCTCATGAGTTTTCATACTACTCGCTTATTTCCTTCTACAATAGTTAAATGACTAATTCCAGCCCAAATTGCTAATAGAGTTGGAGATTTGGAGACGGTGATGAAGATGGTAGGGAAGAGAAATCTCACCAATAAGGCCAGCAAATATTCTGTATGTGTTTCTGTGTGTGTGCCTGTGCATGTGTCTTGTGTTTTGTAAGGATGGAGGTAGCTAGAAAAAGAATGAGAGAGAAAAACCATAACCATTTCAAGTTTCATCTCCTCACCCTCAGAATAAGAATAAATGTTAAAAATTATTCAGCCATTATATGCACTAGGAAGTGAATCCTTTTTAATGAGTTACCTTTTTAATCCTTTCAAGTTCTCTAAATGTTACTGATATTTTACATATGAGAAAACTGAGGCACATAGGTTAATTAATAGTTAATTAATTGCCTAAACTTACATATCCTGTAACTAAACTAGTAGGGATATAAACCCAGGCAATCCTATCCCGAAGTTCAATGATAATCACCATACTATACTATCTCCCTGGTATAGTTTTTCCTGAGGACAGTCATTAGTGTCACTCATCACTTAGTTTGGGTATGGCTTGGACTTTGACCAGCCTATATTTATATTTTTATCAATGCATTAGATTTATAAGAAACCTATAATATAGGTTTCTTTCAAGGAACTCAGGACACCATTCAAAAACATAGATATGGAGAAATAGCATTTTGTATCTGCCTTTAGGTTAGGAAACATGAGAAGTGTAAGAAAAAGTCATTGGGATCAAGGAAATCTGGAATGAGTGAGAACTGCGGACCAAAGAATCAGTCCTCCCCCTTCCCTTCCAGATTTGTAGTGTAACTTGTTAAAATAATCATGAGCATTCCAAATGTTATAGTTTTAAAGCATCTTTCCAAGTGAGACAGATTGGATTACATTATCGATCTTATACTGAGTAGCTTTATATACTTAGGCTAGTGGTAAGGATTGCATGGAAGGATTCTCACCAAAGAGGTTAGCAGAATGTGACTTCATTTGAGCATAGGGTCTTTATAGAGGTAACTGATTTAAAATGAAGTAATTAGTGTGAGCCCTAATCCAATATGACAGGTGTCTATTAGGTGAATTTTGGACACAGAAACAAATATGCACATAGGAAAAAGATGTGAAGACACACACAGAGAAAGCAGCCATATGACTGGAGTGAAGCGTCTGCAAGCCAAGGGAACTGGTATGTGTATTGCTGGCACATATTAGCGGCTGGAAGATACAAGGAAGAGCACTGCCCTGCAGACACCTGAGTTTCAGGCTTTCAGCCTTCAGAATTGAGAAACAATGAATGTCTATTGTTTTAAGCCACTCAGTTTTTGGTACTTCATTGTGTCAAGGAATTAGGAATCTAGTATATTAAGGAAACTAGTATAGCAAGTTACTTAACTTTTACCTGCTTTTTTCTGTACCTTAGGATTGGAGACTATAAATGTCACTGCATTGCCTGGCAAGTAGTGATTGCTCAATAATTAACAATTATAGTTATTTTGAGGGTGAAGAGAGAAAATGAGGCATAGAAATGCTCCTTCCATCCCCCTCCTGGCCACTGACTTGTTATGAAGATTAGAGTACTGGTCCACCTAAAGCACACGGCACAGCACAGCAGCACAGCATGACTTGACACGGGTTGGTTTCCTTTAATCGTCTCAGCTTCTCATAGACTTCCTTGCCTCTGCTTTGAATATGCTGTCGTGCCTGCTGTTGGAGATGACATTCTGAAGAGAAGGCAACTTTAAGATCCTGGATAGTTACTCTTTGCTATTCATGAGGAAGCCTAGAGGTGAGTAAGCACGTGTCCTGAATTGTGAGTGTGGAACTCTGGGTTCTGATCCTGCGTTTGCCTTACCAGCTGTATGACCTCAGGAAGATCCCTTTGCTCCTTTCAGCTTCCCTCCTTGCACATTGAGAAGCTTGTGCTGTCCCTAGATTCCCTTCAGTTTGAAAGATGACCCTAATTTTACAACATCTCTAATTTTAAAATATCTAATACTCTGAGTTGGTGGTTAAATGTATCAGCCTTAATGTAAAGTAGACCTTCATGAATTCTGGGAAAGGTAATATTTTCTCCACTATTTTGTGTTTGCACATCCACGAGAGCACCTTGAAGACCCAGTCCCTGGTCTGGTATCTGGCCTTTACTTCTAATCTCTGAGATCTTACCAACTGCTGCCATCCTTTATCCATCCCCCATCAAAAGGTCTAGGAAGGGTAAAATTGTTTAGAGCAGCAATAAACACTAAACTCATGTAGACCCCTCCCTCATATTGTAAATGGAGAAGGACCATCTTCAGAGCTGGGTCTGGAATTCTCATCTTCTGACTTCTAGCCCTGGGTTTTTAATTTCTTTGATTGTTTTATTTAGGCAGGATTTTCTGGTGAGTAGGTTGTCTCACCCACTTACACATTCACCACCCTCAAGCATTTTCAAATGAAACATGTTTGAGATAAAAGTAAGTTACTGATTACATCTGCACCAATGTGTAGGGTGGGGAAAGTTTATTTACTTACCACAGTCCTTGTTCTCTCTTATGCTTACACTAGGCCTTTCAAGGAGATGCCTCAAATTTATTATGTGTCTTGCAGCAATAAAAAGAAAGATTGTAATTTAAAATAAAATGTGGGGTTGTATTATGACATACATAATCTGTTCATGGCACTCCTCAGATTAAACTAATCTTAATAACTACAGTATGAGCTTGAAGACCTTTATTTAGCATGACATAGAAGGCAGTCAATGATTTGGTTCTTAATTCTTCAGTCTAATTTTTAAAAATTATTTCCTACATGCACTCTTAATCCTGGCTATAGTAGACTCCTAATCTTTCCAAACCATGTTATTTTATTGAATGTCTCTTTGTCTTGGGTATATTGTCTCCTCTGCCTGGTGTTTTACTTCTTGCTTTGTCTGCCTACTACATTTCTACTCATTTTTAAGGACCCAACTCAACAACTAGCTATTATGTCAAGGCTTTACTGTTTAATTCCAATAGAAACCACATCACTTTTTGCAGCCCCAGGTTACCTGGCACTTGTCCCTACTATAACATTTATCACAATGTATTACCATAATTATAAAATATCTGTTTTTGACCTCTTGGATTGTGAATTCACTGAAAATAAAGTGCATGTATTATTCATCCTTTTGATTTTCATGTGCTTAGCCTAATACATAGAACAGGGTAATTCTTTTCCCCAAAGGATATGTTGAATGAATGATGGCTGGATAACATACACGTACACCGAAGACGACCCCAGTCAGGAGAGTTCACAACGATGTCTCTTTTCCTCAAGTGTAAAGAACATTCTTCCTACTCCTGCCCTCATCTCTGGTTCCGCCAATACCCTATGGGTCACAGGTTTCTCTTAGAACTGGTTTTGGATGGTGTAATTTGTATCCTGATGCAAGCTAAATATGAAAAGAGTTAATATACAGACATAGACACCATTGATCAGACTTTGTGCTTATATTACTTGGTTAGAGAAAAATGTTTTATTTGTAAGAGTTTAATAATGTTACAGGTTTATTGGATAATATATTTTGGATTAGATTAACTGAGTCCACCAATAAGATAAACTGAGCAATGTTCAGATTAGAGCTGCTTTGGGAAGGCACTTGCCGCCAAGCATTCTCCCTTCTTCATTGGAGTGCTTCCAGACACTTGATGACTACAATGTGACTCTTTCAGTGGTAAAACAAGGAAATCTGTGCTGTAACAATTTTGGGTGGACGCACTGGAGAGAACCCTGACTCTTGAGATCAGAATAAGTACATGTGGCCAGGTGCGTGGCTCACATCTGTAATCCCAGCACTCTGGGAGGCTGAGGCGGGTGGATCACGAGGTCAGGAGATCGAGACCAGCCTGGCTAACACAGTGAAATCCCGTCTCTACCAAAAATACAAAAAATAAGCTGACGTGGTGGTGGGCGCCTGTAGTCCCAGCTACTCGGGAGGTTGAGGCAGGAGAGTCACTTGAATTCAGGAGGCGGAGGTTGCAGTGAGCTGAGATCATGCCACCGCGTGCCAGCCTGGGTGACAGAATGAGACTCCATCTCAAAAAAAAAAAAAAAAAAAAAAAATGCTTCACAGTCAGGATAGAGTGGCAGCCTCAGGTATCATTCCTGGGATAAACTGACAAAACAAAAACCTATAAATAATTGGTAGAATGATCATACAATCATCTGTAAACCAGGACATTCTTGATAGCAAAAGGGGGAGATATTAATAATTGCACCAGGCAAGACCATAGATGTAAACTGGGAGTGTCTTAGGCAAACTAGGTGCCTGCCCACTCTAGTAACAAAAGAGCCAGAAAAAAAGAGCAGGGATTTCTGGACCAATGAAAGCAACTTGAACAGTAAGAGGAGAATTAAGATCCTCTTAACATGGGGATAATTCAACCACGTCAATTAAGCGTTGACGTATTGACTTCATCATTGAGCATTGCTACCTCATTGAGTTGAAACTGGAGACTAAAATCAGGATTACAATGTTTGTCTTTTGCAGTTCATTCCACGTAACCTTAAAGAACAAAGATCTCATTTTATCGATCTATGGAATGTGATCTTAAGAAAAAGATGATCAATCCAACAGAAAGAAATAAAGGATTGGAATAGGTGGTTTACTAAAGAGTATATCTTTCAATAAATTTAGTAAAAGATATTCAATTTAATTAGTCATTATAAAATTAAAACCACAATGTGATACCACTACAAACTCATCCAAATGGCTACAGTTTAAAAGAATAGCAATAATAAAGTTTCACCAGAATATAGAATAACAAGAACTCTCATACATTGCCAGTAGTAATGGATATTTTACAAACTGTTTCAGAAGCTGTTTGGTATTATCTTCTAAAGCTGAATATAATCACACATTATAACAAATATATGCTTATATGTAGGCATATCTAACTAGAGATACGGATGTGGATATGAATATAAATGCATATGTAGATCTCCAACAGAAATACAGATCTACTGAAAGACATGAAGGAAAATGTGTTTGGCAGCTTTATTTGTGATAACATTGAACTGGAAACCACCCAAATAAATTGTGCTGTATACATTCAACAGAATACAGTGATGATGATGAACAAAATCTTTCTACGTGCAACAACAAGGAAGAATCTCATATGCATAATGTTGAAGACCAAGTCGGGTACAAAGAAGTACATATTGTATAATTCCAGTTATCTAAAGTTTTGAAATTGGCAAGAAAAATTGATGTGGTAGAAGTCGTACGATTTCTGGGGTTCTATTTTTTAAGCTAGATGATGTTGAGTGTGTCTAAGTTGTAAAAATTCATCAAGCTGTGCCTTTGGAATGTTCACACTTTTCTATGTGTATGCTATATTTCAAGTAAAATTTTTAGAATGTAAAAAAGAAAAAATATGTATTTCAATTTTCATAAAAATAGTTCCTGTTTATACATCTATATGGAATTACAAAATCAAATATTGTCTAATTATTTCCAGGTGCTGGGATTTTTAGTGTTTTTTTGTACTTTGTGTCTTTCTGTATTGACTAATATTTTCAAAATAAACATTAATCACTTTCACTAAAATAGATTCTTTATTTACAAAAAAGATCAGCAAGAAGTGTAATACTATGTATACACCATGGAAGAGATTTTAAAAGTTCTGGATTTGAATACTATGTTATTTATATTTTATTCCAAATTGCAAACTCCACAAAGTGAGGGAGTAAATCATTAAAGATTTTTAACAAATTTATTGTCAGAATCCCAGTGCCTTTTAGACAGTGCCTGGTAAACAGAGGCAGCTAAATAATACTTGTTGAATGAAATAATAATATTCTCCATCCTATGACTTCTGACATCATCCTTGTTCAGTAACAAGAAGACAAGTCTACGAATATTCATTTGCTCCAAAGCCCAACTCACCTCTTTCAGGAAGCTACCTCAATTTTTTTAAAACAAAACGTTTATTGAGTCTAGGTTCATACTGATTTGATGGAAAAATGGGAGTACTGGGATTCAGGAAGTCACTAAGCACCAGGATAGCATTGATCAAATCCCTTAAACTCTCTGACTCTTAATTCCATCATTCATAAAGTAGGGATGGAACTGGAATGCCATTCATCAGGATTACTTACTACATGATTTTGCATCTGTATGCCATTGGTCATAAAATATTTACATCTCAATGAAAGTGTTTTTTTTTTTTATTTTAATGTAAGTTTACACTGGAGCCATTTTACTTCTAATAGAAGGTGAATATGCATCTGATCTTATGCATCAGATCTTGAGTGTGATGATAGATGATTACTTTTCGTAGACGGAAAAACTTTCAGTATGTCATATTTACTCCTACTTTATTTTGGAGGAAATATTTCTGGTCAAATTGTCATACGAATGAACATTACAAAACTCTGCATATATTATACAAAAAGTAAAAAAAGATCCAGTTATACCCATTATAAATCATAAAGACCTATGAAAAAATGATATTTGAGAAATGTGATATCATTTATGCACATATTTTCCACTTTTATGCAAAACGAAATTACTCTGAGCCTCTCCTTAGTGAAGAACGTTCATCTCCTCTTTTCCTTTCTCTTGATCTCATGATCTTTCATCAAGTGCAACACTTCTTAGCTGTGATAAAATGCCCAGAACCCACAAAGAATCACAGACAATGTACAACGTGCTCTATACTGGATGTATCAACACATGTGTTTTACTTTAGAGTCAAAATGCAATTACTATTTCAAACCCTCCATATGCACCCTACTCCCAATGACTATGAAAACAATATTTCAGTTAATACAGTACAAAATGTATTATCAGATATAAAATGATGTTTGCTTATAACCCAGTGTGGAAGGAATGCTAGACAATGGGAATCTGAGGAACTGTGTTCTAATTTAGTCCAACCACTAACAATCTATATGACATTTGTGTTCATCAGAGTTCTCCAGAAAAATAAAACCAATAGGAGACACACACAGACACACACACACACACACACACACACACACACACACACACAAACAGAAAAGCTGGTGGTAATTCCAGTATGAGACCAAAGGCCAAAGAAACAAGGAAGATGATGGTGTAAATTCCAATCCAAGGGCAGGAGAAGACCAATGTCTCAGCTCAAACAGGCAGCGTGGAAGCAAAACAGGCAAATTTCACTTTCCACTTCCTTTTTGTTCCAGTCATGCCTTCAGTGGATCACATAATGACAACTTACACTGGGAAGGACAATCTGGTTTAGGGATTTAAATGCTGGTATCATCTGGAAACACCCTCACAGACACACCAAGAAACAACGTTTAAGCTGAGCACCCCTTGGCCCAGTCAAATTAAGACGTAAAGTTAGCCATCACAATGTTGTGTAAGCCTTATGGTAACAGGTACAATGGAGAATGAAACAGCCAGTGTAGACTGTTTTTCTGAGGAGTTTTGATATATAGGATGTGTGCAAAGTTGTGTGGGTAGGAATGTATGAGGAAACAAGTAGGTTTATATTTTTAAGGTGGAAAATTTGAAGATATTTACCAGACTGATGGAAATAATCCACTGAAAGATGAGCTGAGAAGAATGGTGGGTTTGGAGGAGAGAAATGTTGGTGCAGAAATGGGAAAAGCTAATTGGAAAGACAAAGTCCTCCAGCAGATGAGAAGGATATTCAAACGGAGCCAGATTTGAAATTACTCCTTTTAAAATTACTAACTTAGAAATGAAGGTTTGGAATGGCCTGGTAGGCAAAGACTCCAGTGATGCTGAGGTTGACTGAGGGCAAGGGAACATACATGAAATGTGCAGCAAAAAAGGAGATGTGTCTCTGATTTTATTTGCATCTTCCTTTTTTCTTAGTCCAGCTACAGCGTCATAAACAATTTCTTAGTCCGGCTATAACCTCATAAGCAATTTTGGAAATGTGTTCTGTATCCCTCAAGTATATGTTATTTAAAATCTATTTTGTTTGATCATTTTTCCTTTTCCTACACTATTGTGTATTGCCTAATTGATGGTTGTTAGACATCACCAGTGGTCAAATGTGGTAGAATGGAAAAATGAGGTTTTCATACAGATTCTTTTCTTCCAGAACACAAAAGGATAAGATCTAGGTTCAGCAAGCAGCTCTTAACTCACCTCTGGAATATCAAGTGAACATGACTTTAGATAGATTAACTTTAGATAACCCATTTTATGGAGAAATGAGTTCTCAGTCAGAGACAATGCTTTGTGCAAAACAGTGATAGCAAGGATTTAACTGCTGCATCACACTGAAGGTCTGGAAGAAGCCTGAGAGTCAAAAAGCACATGCTAAAGCCCAGAATCATTGATATATGTATAATTAATATAATTATATATACATAAAGTAATTGTATATGTAATATGTACCTGTAAATACTATATAAAATATGCAATCTAAAATCAAAACATATAAAATTATGCCCGTGAGAACAAAGTATTGTCTGCTTTGTGTCTGGAGAAGATCAGTAGAGATGTTCACTTATTAGGAGATTGATTTCCTTGTAGGACAGTATCATATCTGATATTTTGAATTGTTAACTGTCTGGTCAAATGGGAAGTCTATCATGACTATGGTTATGATATGGGGACTTCCTTGCCTTCAAATATATTCCTCTAGGCTCACTGTGATTTTGTAAGCTTGAGGATGCTTGTTTTCATAGTAATAGGTAAACCTGTCCCTGATTTTTAGAACCCTAATGATTAGAAGATTTCTGAAGATTATTTCTGATTTAGGGCCCAAGTATTAATTTACTCAGGCATTGATGTATCTTCTGGCACATGAACTTGCTCAGAAATTGATTTAAGTCACAAAGTGTAGCCAACTCTTCTTCTCAGTGCTGGCATTGCAGTGTTTTATTCAGAGGGGACCTCTGGAGAGACAGCTTTCCTTTTCTACTGCCCACCCATGGCTTAGGGCTTCAGAGTCTTGGGATATTGGCTGTCTTACTCCCAAGAGGTCATTCTCACATGCTATTGTAGGAGGCTATTCTTACAGGAACCCATTCTCACATGCCACCGTAGGAGGCTGAGGAACCCTGTGTGGGTGAGAGTCAGGGTAGTTTTAAACATAATGGCATTCAGACCATGTATATACACATATACACCTGTATGTACATATATCCTAGGATATATACATCCTATTATATATTCTATATACATATTTTTTGTATATTTTATATATATATTTATATATACACGGATATATATACACACACACATATATCTATAGAATATTCCTATACCTATACATATATAGACCAGGCACAGTGGTTCACTCCTGTAATCCTAGCATTTTGGGAGGCTGAGGCGGGTAAATCACTTGAGGTCAGGAGTTCAAGACCTGCCTGGCCAACATGGTGAATCCCCATCTCTGCTAAAAAAAAAAAAATATATAAGAATTAGCTGAGGGTAGTGCCACACATCTGTAATCCCAGCAACTCGGGAGACTGAGCCAGGAGAATCGCTTGAACCTGGGAGGCAGACGTTGCAATGAGCTGAGATCGCTCCACTGCACTCCAGCCTGGGTTACAGAGTGAGATTCTGTCTCAAAAAACAAATAAATAAATAAACATATATATATCTACATATATGTATGTATATATGTATACATCTATATCTACATGTGTAAGTGTGTATATATATCTTATTAGTTATATATTTTATATACATATAAAATATGTATACATTTTATACATAAAATTATAACTAATAGGATATATACAAACATATGTATGTGTATATATCCTATTAGTAATGCATTTTATATAAATATTAAAATATGTATATAAATTTATATATACATATATGTGTGTGTATATGTATTTATTATATAATTTTTAGAAAACCATGACTAATACACCAACTTTTTAGATTTCAGGGCTTATAAAGTTCTCCAAATATATTTATTATTTTAGGTTATACTTGAGTAGGTAAGTTACTACATTTCCCCTTTTTTCAGTGCTTATCTTAAAGTCAGAGATATCCCTACCACATCATTTCTCAGCATGTTCTTGATAGTGTCCACATAGAATTGAAAGATTCTGAAAGCCGTGGAAAAATGCCACGGGAAACAGAGGCAACCATGATTCTCTCTTATGGGACTTATCAGAGTTTTTAACACACTCATGTGCATTGTGAGCCTCCTAGGGGCGGATACAGCATGCAATTCCCGAAATTAGATTAGGATTGTGATATGACACCTTTGTGGATAATGACTGGAGTCTTGCTTTCTAATTTTGAGCTTTCTGTAACAACACTTTCTGAAACTAGTCACCTATAAGCTGTTCCTGGTATATACTACCATTCTACAGAACCTTTTCTGATGTGTACTCATTCCAATGTTCCTTCTCCATCATTCCCAATTAGAGTGTCTCTTTCTTCTTCTGAAATAATTATTTGATTTCTCATATATATATATATATATATATCTTTTATCATTTTAATCAACTTCTCAGCTAGTTGCTTGCGTGTCTGTTACCCTTTGTAAGTTGCAAGTTTCTTTAATATATAGGAACCAGGAATTACTCATTTTTAATCTCTAGCCTACAGTTTGCAAACTAGCAGTCTGTGGGTCAAGTCCAGTACATGGACAAGTTTTGCTGGCATGAAGAATATTTTATGCAAAATGAATCTTTTTTGAATTAGTGACAATAATCAAATTTCAAGATTTTTCAGCTTTCCTTGAAAAGCCAGAACACTGATACACAATGGCTGGCATTCCAGCATTGCAAAAATGGACAGAAGCCTAATAGAGAAAGCCCGTCTTAAATGGGGCATATGTTGTACATCTGCTCTCATTTTTTAATTTATTTCCTGATGATATGGGTTTGGCTGTGTCCCCCACCCAAATCTCATCTTGAATTGTAGCTCCCATAATTCCCACATGTCATAGAAGGGACCTGGTGGGAGGTGACTGAATCATAGAGGCAGGTCTTTCCCGTGCTGCTCTTGTCATAGTGAATAAGCCTCACAAGATCTGATGTTTTCATAAAGGGGAACTCCCCTGCACACGCTCTCTCTTGCCTGCCACCACCCTTTGCTCTTCCTTCATCTTCTGCCATGACTGTGAGACCTCCCCAGCCATTTGGAACTGTGAGTCCCCAAAACCTCTCTTCTTTGTAAATTACCCAGTCCCAGACATGTTTCATTAGCAGTGTGAGAACAGACTAACACACTGTTCCACCCTTGAATGTATTTCAGTGGTCAGTCCTTGTACTTGGACATGCCTTAACAAAAGTAATATGGTAGATCCTCAGTCAATGTGTTTAGAATTAAAGTCTCTTTGTTTAGGTTTTCCCTTAAGCAGACCCTGAGATAAGGATTCAAATTCAAATAGTTTTTTTTTTTTTTTGAGATATGAAGGAAATACGTATAAGCAAATGATAAAGTCATTAAAAGAAACCAAGAAAGGGTGCTGTTAGCCTGTCACTACCATACTTAACAAGAGATTGATCCTTCAGGGAAATTGTGGAAACAGTGGAAATGCGTACCTCAGAATTATCCTAACTGGTCAGTGAAAGAAGAGGGATATTTGTAAGTCAGCTCCCACCATTCAGGCCCTGGTGGGTGTAATTTTGCAGCATTTTCATCCTGTAACCTACACGGGCACAGGAGCTCTGAGATTTTGGGGGAAGTTCACAGAATAGGGATTCAGATTCGGCTTCAGAAACATGGCAGAGGAAGTTGCAATTGCAGATTCTAGGAATTGGCAGAGTTCCCACAAAGTGAATACAAAGTGAATTGGACTGGGGAAGAAGGAAGGAAAGAGAAGCTGAGCATCACGGTTAGCTGCAGTTAAAACTGATTTGAAACTCATAAACACACAGTTAATACTTGACCCAGTTCCTCTTGCTACCCATCTTCCTGTGACTCCAACCACACAGTGATGGAAAACCTTTTCTCTTGTTCTATCTAGGAAGACCCCTGAGACTGGAAGCTGATCCTCTAGGGTCTTTGTTCTCCTTCCAGGCTTTTGAAAGCTCATTTTAACTTGACACCATGCAAATGGCAATGGTCGTAGCAAACCAGCCCATTGTGTGACAGGAACTTTGGGTAACATTAAATATGTATCTGCCCAGAGTTCACTTGGAAATGCTATTAGATTCCTGACCCTTTCAATGTAAATACATTTGCAATTTTGCTAAATTTGCAAATATAAGTTATTTCTCTTGAAACTTGTTTGAATTGAAAGTCAAAACCATTCAAGATCATCAAAATGTATTTCACGACTAAAGTGGTGTTCGTTTCTTATTCTGTTGATTGAAATGTGTTCCTTTTATAGACAATGATAACAACTTCAAAATACATGCTTCTACTTTTAGAGAGGGAGAAAAATGATCAAATTGAGCTTCTCCAGGAATCCAGACAAAGTGGAAAGTTCATTTTCTTTCCCTTTCAAGTGGGAATATAGTTAACTTCTGGCAACTTTCCTTCCTTGTTGTGTGCTTTTGTTTCTGCACAGCTATCTAAAGTCACTCTGGGATTGTGCGCCTTCTAAGCTTCTAAAAGAAATATTTGAGTTTAGTTTTTTGTTGAAAACGGAAAAAAAAAACACTTTTTTTTTTCTTTTCTAAAGAGTATTGATTTCCCTTAGGAACTAACAGAATATTCTGAGTCAAGCCTAATTTGGAGTTCATGCAATATTGGAACTCACTTTCAATAAATCTCAACTGCAACTTTTCTTTTCTGATTTATTTATTTATTTGTGTGCTGTCCTTTAGTGAAATTGTTTATAACTAACTTATAGTTGCTATTGGAAGGCGAATTTTAATGCTTAAGATTTCATTTTCTTTTTTGTTTTGTCTTTGAATGAATTTTCTTCTAATCTAGAGAAATCAGGCTAATTCAATGGCATGCTTACTTTTCTGGAGGAAAATGACTATATTATTATCTTAAATATGTATTTCTTTATTTTATTAGATTTAATATATGTTTTACTAGTTTTTGTATGTTCCAATTTTACTTAGGGATTGCAGATGATATGTAGGGAGCGGTATACTTTCATAAGTGGAAAAACATTACCCAAACAATGTGAAATAAAGCTTGCAATTATTTTAAAATATAATCACCATAAGAACAGAATATGAAAGCTTAATACTCTTTTGACATCAGGTAATATGATACTCAAGCATTTTGCTCAAGATTGTCTTAGCTGTTTGTTGTCTTCTGTGGTTTCATAAAAATTTTAAGATTGCTTTTTTCAGTTTCTGAAAAAGATGGCATTAGGATCTTAGTAGGGATTGTATTGAATCTGTAGATTGCTTTGGGTAGAATGGACGTTGTAACAGTATGAATTTTTGCAATCCATGAACACAAGATATCTTTCCGTTTATTTATGTCTTCTATTTCTTTCATTAGTGTTTTATAGTTTTCAGTGTACAGATCTTTCATTTCACTGAGTAAATGTATTCCTAGGTATTTTATTTTTTAAGTTGTTATAAATGTGACTTGTAATAATTTCTTTTTCAGATAGTTACTTGATGTTGACTTTGTATCCTGAAACTTTACTGGATTTGTTTATTAATTAGTTACGAGAATTTTTGATGGAAACTTTAGGGTTTTCGCTACATAAGGTTATGATGTCTACAAACAGAGACAATTTTTCTTCCTTTCTAATTTAGATGCCTTTCCCTTATTTTTCAAATATCTGAGTAAATACTGGTTTGGACATACACGAACTTGTAGACAAGAGCATTGTTATAAGTATGCTCTCTTCAAGATACATAGTTTTTGTATACATTCACACTAGATGTGGTCTAAGCAGTACCATAGCCAGGAGCTACTTATTAATATGTAGAAGACAAGCACTTCAAATTGATTTGAAAGTGATGAGAGAAACAAGAGTTTAGCTTTATATTTATTTATTTTTTCATACTTGCCAGCTTGTTAAAAACAGGCAGATCTCAGAATATGAAAAAAACAAAAAACAAAAAACACCAGTCCCTCCAGTTACACATCCCCTTCAAAAACAAACATACAAACAAATCGATTAAAAACTAACTGTTCAGTCTAATTTGGCTATCTTAATAAAGATAGAAATTGCTGGAACTGGTAGATTACATCAGATTTAAAGCTGAGTGTTTTAATTATTTTTTTCTCTGGTTTAATTTCCATTACAGTTTCATAAAATTTTAGGACTCAGAAATAAACACTATATATATCTGAGTACTTTACTTTATTCATTTATTATTACACAATCGTAGAGTGAAATGAATATAGAAATAATATGATCTGTATTTCTTAATCATTTGGGGGTCAAAGAACTTTTGAAATTATTATTTTATAACACCTACAGGTTCTTTCCCTGGAAGAATGTATAAAATTCAAACAAAATTGGCAGGGTGTGGTGGCTCACACCTGTAATCCCAGCACTTTGGGAGGCTGAGGGGGGTGGATGACCTGAGGTCAGGAGTTTGAGAACAGCCTGGCCAACATGACGAGATCCCATCTCTACTAAAAATACAAAAATTACCCAGGCATGGTGGTATGTGCCTGTAATACAAGCTACTCAGGAGGCTGAGGCAGGAGAATCGCTTGAACCTGGGTGGCGGAAGTTGCAGTGAGCCGAAATTGCACCATCGCACTCCAGCCTGGGCAACAAGAGTAAAACTCTGTCTCATAAATAAATAAATAAATAAATTTCATACAAAATTTAATGTGTTCATAGACTTCAATAATTTCACCTCTAGACTCTCTAGAGATCAGCAGGCCTCATTTTATTGGACTCATATAGTTTACCTTTATAAGTTAAACTATATGGTATCATATATTTTTATATATGGTATCACATATTTTTAAAAGACAACTTCTTAAGTAACTTGCTAATCATCAGATTAGACATTGGTTTTTAGACAAACATAATTTATTAAGGCTCATTGTGAACCACAGTTAGATGATTATATGAAAGTACTAGTTAAATTTATAAATGTTATTTATTCCTCTATCTGCCAAATATTTATTGAGCACTGACTGTATGTCAAACATTGTTTAACGGGCTGAAGGTGCCAAGAGGAAGAAAGCAGAATCTAGAAGAAAGGACATATACCTTGGGTGAGACATGTGTATACATCTTGGATTTACCTTACTAGTTAGTACCTTTGAAAAATTAAAATATACAATGATATGTATTTCAAGGCTTTAAAGGATGAAATAGCAGGTGAAAATATGGGATAGAATATATGTGTGTTTGACATACATCTGGTGCTTAATATTTGTGTCTTTCCTTCTTTCTACTTTTTCTTTTCCTAAGGTAACCCAATTTCTAATATGGTAGACACATTGAGAGATAGAGAATTTCAGTGTGGTTAGTGCTGGAAGATAGGAATGGACACAAATGAACACAAAGAAGAGATGGTCAGCTCTGGCTTGGGGAACTGGTGAGCTTCTTACGGAGGTGGAGCTCTTTGAGCTAGGACACAAGTCTAAGATTTCTCTAGTTGAAGAAGAAATGAAGAGAGATATTTGAGGCATGAAAAAATGACATTTAAAGCTTGCAAAATTATAGAGTTATGTAAAAGTTAAAATGCTTGTGCATCTGGGTAGGGAAGAGTGAAAATTCGTGAAGGACACATGGATGCAGGAGACATGATGCCAAAAACAAAATTTGGTGGAGGTACAAAGGGGTACATATTTTACACTAAGGGGTTTTCATTTGTCCTTTGGGAACATAAGGGCCATTAAATGACTTTGAATAGAAGTCAAATATTCACTTAAGCTACAATAACTTGAGAATATAATCTTAGCTTCAGTTTATGAATCTGTAATATGGGAATTGTAACAGTACACAGTATAAGGTTATATAAGGTTATCTCATGTTGTTTAACTATACTAAAGCAAGTGAGCCTTCTTGGTGTAATGCCTGACATGTGGCCATCATCTGATAAATACGTCATTAGAGTGAAAATATATCTCATAAAATTATGACTGTCCTTTATTGGCACTTTTCTCTGAGACTCTTGCCCTAGTCATCCCGAGTCATCACTTTTGCTTCAGGAATAATTAGAATTGTTATGACACAAATGCTTTCAAAATATATTCTTAAAGTCAGCTAAGACAGTAGTTTAGAAAATATAACTTTTCATTTCCAAGAGGAAGATTTTGTTAGGAGAAGAAAGACTCTTGAGAATCAATAAAAGAAGGCTCTGAAGAAAGCAGGATGTAAAGCTTATTTCTTCACAAAATATTAGAATAATGATAAAGGAAGACTGCGTTGCTTATACCCAGGAGGCAAGATCAACTTCATGTGAGCTGTGGGGGAAAGTAGAGGAGAACTGGTTGGGGTGTGTCTTTAAGAAGTTCCTGTTGGGACTGGAACAAGGAATTGTACCTGAGGGGTCTGCTGAAAGCCAATTCAGTACCAGCAGGATGACTGCCTAGTATCTTCTCTTGCAATTTCCAGGAAACATGATGAAAAACAAGCTGATGTCTTCACATTTTTTTGCTCACAAAGTGAACATAGAATATCTGTTGTGCTGAGGAGACGTCTAGTTGACCTTCCCACCACGCAGTGGATGACCTGCCAGCAATAGCTTAGTGTTGCCTGCATATTTTCCTACCCAAGTTTCTGTTCTCTGCTTCCTTCCTGATCCCATCTGAATTGAACCACACAAATATTTCCCATTATAATGGTCCAAGTAAATTTGTAAACCTTAGTCATTGATGATAAGATTGTTGACATGAGAGTAATTTTGGTGGTTTGGAAGGAAAAGTCCTCAGCTACCACAGTTGGCCAAAACCCAGTCCCATTTTGCCATCAATATAATTTAAGCAATAATTTTGGCATTAGGATATGGGAAGATAGAAACAAGTTAGCAGACTGGAAAGATTCTTTTTGAAAGACTAACATAAGGCAAATATTTTAGTGGTAGAATTGCTAGCAGGGACTTTTTCTTAGTCACAGCTATGTCTTCAGTGCCGAGTAGAGTGAATGATATATTGAGGTTCATTGAAGTTTGGGGGCAATGATGCCTTGTTTTCTCACCAACTTTAGAGGTAGATAGGAGTCAGGCAAATAGAAGTTAAAATATCATCTTTGTTCTTGACCACATGTATCAGAAGGTGAAGCATAGGTCTTAGTGAAGTGGACTCACTAATATGCCCCTTGCCGGCCTATCAAAATCTTGAAAGGGCCCATCTAAAGAAAAGTATATAGTTTCCTAGGATTTCTGTCTTCCTCAGGTCCCAGGGGAAAGATGCCAGAAAAAAAAGAAGCCGATTTCTAGTGCTCAAAGATATGTGACAGATGCATTATAATAATCAAGAAATGTGGTCCAATAGTCCAACTGTCAACCAAATAACTCACTTCTCTTTGAGAAGCAGTAAGGATGAGCAGGAGACCAAATGTATTTCTCTAGTAGGGATCCCTTCACCTGGAAATAGGAGAAGTGGGAAGTAGGTGTTCTGTGGGCAACATAAATATGCTGAATACATAAATTTGTTCAATTAATTAATGGATTTGGCATTAGGGGAAGACATAAGAAACATATAAAAGATAAGAATGACACTTTGTTAACCATATTAGCCAAGATATAGAATACTATTAATTAATTGAGAGTATACACTAAATGCAGCATACAATATGATCTTTAAAAATTACTCAAAAATGACTTTTTTGTCAATTAAACACAATTACATATCATACATAAAAGAAATCTGCAAAAAAGAGAAGAGACACCAACATTTGACTTAAAAGATTCCTCAGATTATTTGAAACAGTATTTCTGAAAGTCTTTCTGAGAACCAGCTATTCTGGGGTATCCTGAAGAATTCTGAGCATCAATGGGGAGGGGAAAATGGAAGGAGGAAGTGGCAGACAATGCAAGCCTTGTGGAAAGGGCAGGCAAGAGCAGGCGCTTCCTGTGCCACACAGGGAGGAGATGTTGGCAAAGGCTGCTGCAGTGGAAAGGGTTCAGGTAAAACCTGGAGATCATTGGCAGGACTAAGTTCAGTAACAGGTGAAAGGAAATATCAGTCTGGCAGATGGAGTAAACGCTTTTTAGGGAGTTGAGGTTGGAGGAAAGAAGTGGGTACAATATTTTCCATCTGCATATTGGACTGTCTACCTGCTTGGTCTTAAATTCAAAACCAAACCAGGGCAGAAAGGTAGGGAATATCAACAGCAAGAAAATGTAGCTCCAGAGAAAACAAGAGACCAATTGATCTCCTTCTACAAAGAACACTGCCACTGGCTATGCGTCAGGAAATCTCACTAAATCTGAGCTTCTCTTCTGTGAATGTGATTAATGACACCACATCTCCACCCATTTCATAAGGTAGGAACTAAGTTTAGTTATTGTTATCATTAATATTTTTATTATATTATTTACTACTATTGTTAGATATTGTTATCATTAATATTATTTATTATTGTCAGTTATTAACATTAATATATTATTTTTACTTATTGTTGTCATTAATATTATCATATTATTATTTATTATTAACCTAGCCTTTTGCACGTTTAGTTTTAAATTCCATTCATTTGGTTGTTAGCAATCTCAATGGTGGAACAGTTGGCAAAAATTAACATGTCTTCAAAAGACTAAATTAGGTGTCAAGTCACAGTAGCCACTCTTTTGGACCCAGAAGAAAGTTAATTATGAGTTTTGAAAGAGAATGGGCCCAGATTAAGATGGTCTACCTTATTGAGGCTCTTGTTTCTGAATTTGTGGCTGGAATGGTTGAGATTTATAATATTGGGGGAACACATACCTGTAATGGGGGGCATATTTTACATGTGAATTCCCAAGTGCGAAAAAGGAAGTCATTACATTTATTATTTTAACATACAGATTAAGCAGATGCATTCATTCTGTGGATAAAACAGTCTACTTACATTTGATACTTAGCTAGCAGTAGAAGATAATACACTTTTAAAGTAGATTTTCATAATAATTTTGACTAGAATTTTGTGTTTATTTTCATAATATTGCAGTGTCTTTTAAGGATGGCTGTTAGGTAGATATTTTATGACCCTCTCCCAAAGTAAGAGCCATCCCCATATGCACATATTTTATTGAGATCTGAAACTAATAATTTTTTTTTTAATTTAGGTAATTGGCTATGGGAAATGGGCTATGGAAAAATATTACTATAAAATGCAATGTATATTTCAATATTACTAACTAATACTAAACATTTCTATTAGGTAAGATGCTGTTTTTGATTTGAAATACTTAAGAATCTATAATGGAATAATAAATTTACTTACCTTATTCTTTTAAAAATTTAACTTACACTTTGGATACATGGGTATATTGCATTCAGGTAGTGAGGTAGTACCCAATAGGTTGTTTTTCAAACCATACCATCTTCCCTTACTCCCTGCTCTACGGTGTCTATTGTTCTCATGTTAATGTCCACGTGTGCTCAACATTTAGCTTCCAATTATATGTGAGAACATGCAGTATTTAGTTCTCTGTTCCTGCATTGGTTAACTTAGGATTATGGCCTCCAGCTGCAACTATGTTGCTGCAGAGGACATGATTTCATCCTCTTTAATGGCTGCATAGTATTCCATGGTGTCTATGTGCCATCTTTTCTTTATCCAATCTACCATTAATGGGCACCTAGATTGATTCCACATCTTTGCTATTGTGAATAGTATGGTGATAAACACATGAGTGCCTGCATCTTTTTGTTATAATGATCACGTTCCCTTGGGTATATACCCAGTAATGGGACTGTTGGGTCAAATGGTAGCTCTGTTTTAAGTTCATTGAGAAATCTCCAAACTGCTCTCCACAGTGGCTGAACTAATTTACACTCCCACCAATAATGTATAAGTGTCACTTTTTCTCTGCAGTCTTTCCAGCATCTGTTGTTTTTGACTTTTTAATAAAAGCCATTCTGACTGGTGTGATATGGTATCTCCTTCTGGTTTTGATTTGCATTTCTCTGATGATGAGTGATATTGAACATTTTTTTTTTCTTACGTTTTGGCCACTAGTTTACTCTTCAACAGGGATAGAATAATGACAAAGATCCTGTGTAGATTTTATTTATTTAATTTTATACAAATTTTTGTCTAGTGAATTACTTACCAAATTGTATTGTCTACAGACATTACAAAACAGAAAACAATCATATACTTATGAAATCATTTTAATAGATTTCAGTTTCAGTTTTTCCTGTGAGTGATAGGTTTAACGCTACTAATATGCTCCCTATAGATATTAGGTCCTCTGTAGATCAGCTTTTATATATCAGAGAGAGAAAGGAGAGGCTGCATCATCCATTCTTTTCTGGATTCTTTATTTCTTGATTATTCCCTAACCTTGCTTAACTCCTGGGAAATGTTGCTAATATTAACGGAAAAATAAGAAATTTGGAATTTCTACTTACTTTAGTCTCTTCGACTATGGTAACTAGTCTAGACAGAATGTGAGCTTACTGTTTACGTTATATTATTATTGGTAATCCTCAATGTTACCTTAATTGCTTTAATTTCTATTATGGATGTAGAGTCTGGGATTTGTGTCAGAAGTTCTTTATTTGAAAATAATAATAAAAATATATCTAAATTTTGATTTTGCAAACATATCCCTTGCTTAATAGTTCATTGCATTAAATGTTAGTAAATTATACATTTTACCTTCAATTTTGTCAGAAATTCAAACTGCAGGGGCCTTGTTTAAAAAATCATTTAGTTGACTAGCGATAATCCAAGAATTAAATGAAAAATTTTCAATTTTCAAAAATTACCAAATTTATAAAGATAAATATCCCCTTTAAATTGTACCTACTTTTTTTGTCCTTGCTGTTTGATAAATTACCTCATGAAAGACAAATTAGACTTCAGGATGAAGCTCTCAGCCTGTTTCTATTTTATTTTCCCTTTGACAGATAATAAGCTCTTATGTCATTTAATATTTAGTTCCATTTATTTTAAAATAAAAGCTTCATCATAAAAATTCATTGTAAAGGAAATGAAAATGCGTAGGTGAGTTGTCAACATTGGATAGTCAGTAAATTTTATAAACTGATTTCAAAATGGGTAACTTCACAGTTATATATCACTTTCCAAAGCAGAGATATTTCCGAAAACTCTCTCAATTCGATTTTATGGAATTAAAAGCTAGTTTTTATAGGCTTTGGGGCTATTCCCCTGAATGGAAATGTTTTAAACCAGGGAAGGAGAAAAATCACAGGTCAGGATAGAGGAACGTTTTACAACCACATCTTTGATGTAGAATAAATACATTTTTATATATAACTTCAGCAAGGTATATTTTATATATCATATAATTCACCCTTTGCAGGTGTGCAATTCAATGAGTTTTAGTAAATATATGAGCTGTGCAACCATCACAGTAACTCAGTTTAGAACATTTCCATTACTCCAGTAAGATCCCTCATATCCACTAAGGGTCACCCTCTGAGCCCAACCTCTCTCACTCTCTACCACATCAGAAGCCATTTAATCTTCTGCCTGTCTCTGCAGACCTGGCTTTTCTGGACATTTCTCATCAAGTGAATTGTGTAATACCTGGTGTCTTGCATTTGGCAGCTTTCACTCGGTGTGTTTTGTAGATTTGTTCATAGTGTAACACACATCAGTGGTTTTCTTCCTTTGATTGCTGAATAGTATTCCATTGCATGGATATACCACTTTAATTCATTTATCTGTTTAGGAGTATTTAGCCTGTTTCTAATTTTTGGCTTTCTAAATAAAGCTGCTAAGAACACTTGAATCAATGTGTTTATCTGTATATGTGCTATTACTTCTCTGGGACTACCTAATGTAAGGTTCTTCTATCGGTGCAAACCCCAGGAGTGCGCCAACAGACAACACAACAGTGTGGAGCAACATGCTGTTTTAATGAGCGCCTGGGTGCAGGCTGGCTGAGGCCTAAAATGGCATCAGCCCCAAGTGAGGACGGGGCAAAGGTTTTATAATCTCCTAGGAGCAGGAAGTGTCCTAGTCTGACGTAACTGCTAGCTTGTACCCGGATGGCCTCTTTCTTGATCTTCGGGGTACCTGTCTTCCGGCGGACTCTCTTCCTGCTTCTGCTATCTTGCTGGCACACGCTGCTGGCGCAAGTAGCCTTGCAACTTGGGACTGGGCCTGAGAATGGAGGAGTTATTTATCTCTTTAAACTTTCAGGCCCCAAGGAGAATCTTACACCCGAGTGGAAAGCCTGTGTCATATGGTGAATGTATTTTTAACTCTCAAAGCATTTCCAAAGTGGCAACACCAGTGTATGCCACAGTTGACAATATATGAGGGATCCCATTTCTATAATTTATTTACTATTTTCTGTCTTGTTTATTATAGATATTCTGAGAGATTTAAAATGGTACCTCATTGTGGCATTAATTTACATTTCCCTAATGAATAATTACACTGAGCTTTTTTTTTTTTTGTGCTTGTTAGCCATTTCTATATCTTCTTTATTAAAATGCTCATTCAAATATTTTGCCTATTTTATTTAGGTGCTCATTTTCCTATTATTGACCTGTAAGCAATCTCTGTATATTCATGATACAAGCCCTTATCAGATATGTGTTTTACAAAATATTATATTCTAGTGTTACTGTTTTTTTCATTTTCTTAATGATGTCTTTTGAAGTACAGATCTTTTGAATTTTGATGAAATCTACTTTATCAACCTATTTCTTTCTTATATTAACTTTGCTTTGGTGTCATAGCTAAGACTTCATTGCCTAACCCAAATTTCAGAAGATTTCATCCTATGGTATTTACCAAGTTTTATTGTTGTAACTCTTATTGTAAGATTATAATAATCTTTAAGTTAATTTTTACTTAGTGAAAGGTAAAAATCTAAATTCATGTTATCATGGATGAACAATTATCATAGTACCATCTCTAGAATATCTATCCTTTTCCTTGACACCTTTGTCAACAGTAAATTAACTCTAAATGTAAGGTTTTATTTCTGAACTCTTAATCCTGTTCAGTTGACCTGCATATTTACTCTTATCCTGGTATCACACTGTCGTGATTACGGTAGCTTTACCATACTTTTGAAATTGTAAAGTTACATTCTCCCAGCTCCATTCTATTTTTTCAAAATTCTTTTGGCTATTTTAGGATTTTTGCAATCTCGTATTAGTCAAGGTTCTTCAAGGAAACAGAATCCGTAAGATATATGTAACTATGTAAGAGAAGATTTATTCTAAGGATTGGCTCACAAGATAACAGAGGCTGAGAAGTCCTATAATATGCCATCTGCAAGGTGGAAAACTGGGAAAGCTGGTTGTGTAATTCAGCTCAAATTTGAAGGACTGAGAAATGGGAGTGGAGGAGGGAAGAACTGCTGTACGTCCCAGAATTGGAAGGCTTGAGAACTAAGAGCTGTAATTTCTGAGAGCAGCAAAATTTGGATGTTTCAACTCAAGAAAACAGAGAGGATTCACTTGTCCCTGCCCTTTTGCTGTATTTAACTCCCAGCAGTTTAGAAAATGTCTATTCACATTGGTGAGGGCAGATCCTATTTACTCAATCTATTGATTCAAATAATAAATCACTTCCAGGAACATATTCATAGGCACACCCAGAAATAATATTTTACCAGCTATCTGGGCATCCCTTAGCCCAGTCATGTTGGCACATAAAATTAAACATCACTAGTCCCATATAAATTTCAGGACCAATTCTCACTTTCAGTGAAAAGGCCTCCTGGAATTTTGATAGGGTTGGTGTTGAATCTATTGATCAGTTGAAAATAATTGTCATCTGTAAGATACTGAATCTTCCAATACATAAATGTGAAATGCTTCTCTGATTATTTAGATCTTCTTTAATTTCCCTCAACAATATTTCATCATTTCCACTGCAACATTCTTGCAGTTCTGTTGTTAAAGTTAGATAAGTACCTTATCCTTTTAATTGCTATTATAAAGGAATTATAGAATAAGTATATTTTTGATAAAGAACACTTAAAAATTTCAAAATTCGAAGTTGTATTTAAAGAAAGAGAGCTATACATAAGAAATAACATTCAGTTTTCCATAGATCAGCCTTTTAAACAGGTTGAGTATTTAATTAGTTACTCATGTAGTATGAAAATAATCAACACTTCTATGGCCCAGCACTTAATGGATATTTTATTCTGCAGGGCAGAAGAACTGATAAAGCCTGAGAAAGGCTTTTATATTTAGGAAAACAATTGAGAAAGTAAAGCACATCACATTTTCCTTTTAGAGATTCATTATGTATATTAACAAATTAAAGGCTCAGATGCCCATTCTAGTTTATTTGGCCATGTTTTATAGAACATTTATTAAGGCATTAAGGAACTCCTAATGTATTTTAGAAGAGAATTTGGAACACTCTGGAATGGTAACTTATGGTTTGCACAGCTTTTCTCAGGAGCATTGCATCTTATAACTACTTGTGAGAGTAGACATGGCTATTGCTATTAAAGAGCATCTAACCCAAGTCATATAAAGTATTAAAGCCAGGTCTTACACTCAAGACTTCTGCCTAAATGCCATTTTCATTTCATCCATGAGACCCAAGAGAAGTCTCATTCTCTGACTGAAGTATCAATCATGTGAAGAATCATGTTACCATAAACAGATACACATTCAAGGTTTTGGAAATTCTTTGAGCAATGAAGAACCTCCTGTAAGTATCACAACTTAGCAGTTTGAATTGTCTTCAGAGAGTGCTAAGAATTGAGAAGACAGATCTAAGTGACAGAATGAAGATGTGTGAAGATGGAACACAGGGCAGAGCTGACCTTAGAATTGCTGAAAGGCAATGCATAGGAAGAAAATGACATAGAAAGTACAGACTATTCAAATTTGCTTTTGCTGGGCTTTGATACTGCCTGATCAAATGATGTTTTGCTTGTATTCTGTAGAAAATCCTGCAACTAAGAAATGTATAGGTTGATGTGAGCTAAATGAATGAAGTCAATAGAGTAGTAATTAATTGAAAACACAGTAGTAAATGAATAGATATAAAAGTAGAATGCACAAAGGTAAATAACGAAATAGGGGAGAAATCACTAATTGAAATGTACATAGCTTAGATCATCAGAATATTTTTGAAAGTGAGTTGTCAGGTACTTTTTGTCTGTTTGTTTAATTACCTTAATTTATTTCTCCCTTAGATCATACTTAAACAAAAAATGCTAACATTTTAAACTAGAGAATTTGTAAACATTAAATAGGCATCCATTTATAAATGTTGACAAAATTACAGTGGATTTAATTTGTGCATGATGAAATCAAAATGACTAAGGAGATACTCATTGTTTAAAAATAATAACCACTTTAAATACTTTACAAACTCAGTGAATATTTTTTCAGTGCCTGCTCCATGCCAGGCAATGTTCTAGGAGCTTGAAATCATCAGTAAACAAAACAAAAACCCATGTCCTAGTGCAGTCTAGATTTTTACAATAAGCAAATCATAAACTAAAAAATAAATATAATAAAGAAGTCAACTACACAGCATACTATATTCACATAGTCAGCTACCTAGTGAGAAGGCAGTAAGTGCTGGAGGAAAAAATAAAAAGTAGAGCAGAGTGTTGGGGATGAAGAATGCCTATGGGGTGGCGATGTTACAAAAAGCGTGGGTATGAAATTACAATGGTCAGAATGAGAGAAAATTGATATAGATATATCTATTTTAAATGTATATTTAATATTTGTATCCTTATCTGATTTCATATAAATCCTTCTTCCTAAGATAGAAGGTGAACAGGTTTATGTAACTTCTAATTTGGAAAAGGTATTTTCCATGATACTCTACAGATAGTTGAAAGAAATACAAATATTTTCCTTTTTCCTTGGGTAAGCCTACGGGTTGACTCTTTTTTTTTCCTTTCTTTTTGCAATATCATTTGTGTATACTTTTGATTTTTTTTCTTATATTTAACCAATGAAAATTCACTGAGGTTTGAGTTTATGAATACAATGGGTTAATTCATGGGGCAATACCACAAAATTGGGCATTATTTTTCATTTCTTTTAAATATCAGAGTGTTCAAGAGAGAAACTTAAGGCAATTAGATAATAGTTATTGAGAATATCAAGTAAGAAAGTTAGAGCTCATGAACTCTATTTCTCTGAAATAGAGTTTTCAATATTTATTAACTCTGAATCAAATATCATGGTCAAGGTTTAAAGTGTAAAATGAGACATAAGAGAAGCAGTTGATTGTCTCATGTTTAAAATGTTCTTTCTAATTTTTCCATCCCAAGGAATGCATTTAATTCTACAATATATGAAATTCAAGCTACTTAGAGTATTGAAATACAGTAGTTTGTCTTTAATCTAATGACTAAAATAACGGAATAAATTAATGTCACACAGCCAGCCTCATTTTGTTGGTTTTTGGAACTTTACATTACTGGTATTCTCCACTGCAAGCTGCTGATTCTGATAAATCAAAAATAATCAAATGGCATAACTATACAACAAAGTAAAAATTGAATTATATTCCAAAATAGTATCAACTTTATCTAGGATTTCTTCATTCATACATTCACTCATTCATTCATTCACTGAAAATTTGTCTTTTGAGAACTTAATCTGTTCTAGGTACAGTGGCAAGTGCTAAGATTAAAACATGGTCAGGACTTGATCCTATTAAATAGATGTGTGTTGTGACTAAATGTGTCATTTCACAAATTGGTATGTTGAAGGCCTAATCCCCAGCGTGACCGTATATGGAGATAGGTTCTGTGAGGAGGGAATAAGGTTAGCAGGTCATAGGGGGGTGCTCTACTTCAATAGAACTGGTGTCCTTAGAAGAAGAGGAGCAGACCTCAGATCTCTTTCTCTCCACCATGCGAGGACACAGTGGGATGACAGCCACTTTCAAGCCAGGAAGAGATTCTCACCAAAAAGAAAACTCGTTGACACTTTGATCTTGAACTTTCCAGAATCCAGAATTACGAAAAAAATAGTCTGTTGTTTAAGGCACTTAGTTTATGGTATATTATTCTGGAAGCTTGAGCTAACTAATGCAATGTGTCAACTACATATCACCATCCATTGTCATGAGTGGCATGATAGAAGTTCACAGGGGCCCAGTAGAAGAAGTGATTGCTCAAATGCAAAGGCTCCAGAGAGAAGAAGGCATTTGAACTGGTTCTCAAAGGATCAGTAGGGATTTGCTAGGCAGTGATGGTAGCAGTGCATTTGAGGGAAAGTTCCTAGCATATGCTGAATGCTTGTTTCTTGCCACAGAGTCATTCCTTCTAAGCCTCTCACTCATCCTATCACATCAAAACTATTTTTGTGCTCAAAAAATAAATAGACTTAATGAATGTTACCAATTCATTTCCATAAATGTTACTGCTCTTCCACCATGACGTTCTGGGGCTTGCTACAGTTCTCCATTTCTGTAACCTCACTGTATGATGCCTGAATTCTTTCTTCAGACCTAAGAGTGTTTGTAGAAGTGTCTTAGAAAATGTGGCTTGAAGCCCTTTTACAATTACTGATGAGAGGTAAATGCAAAAACAAAAAAATAAAAATAAAAAAATAATAAAAACAGCACTATCTGCAGTAAACACAGACATTAAGGCAAACCGTGGTGCCATTAGCATCCCTGGAAACAATGGCTCAGAAACATCACCTTTAATCATTTCCTGCCAAAATGGTATGTTACAGCCTATCTGTGTTCCCTTCTCATCTTGTTCTTATTTTTCCTTTCACCTAGACTAATACATTATAATTGTTCATTTCTACCTCAACCACTGGACTATGGGTTCCACTGTGCAGGTGATACTTTAATCCTCTTTCTGCTGCCAACACTCATTCATCCATTCAATCAATCATTCATTCACCTTTCTGTATTTAATGCCTGTGGGATACCAGTGACAGTGCCAGACTCTGGTCGACAGCAGCAAAGTGATTGTTCATCAGAAGTAAGGGAGACAGGCAATACAGAAACAACAACAAAAAAACCAAGATTATTTCAGTGATAAGTGTTCTGCAGGTAATAAACTATCTAATGTAGGAGACACAAACTGTGGACAGTGATGGGGAAAGTTAAGTCCTGAAGATGAGAAGGAGTCAGTATTGTGAAGATGAATGAGTAGCCAGGCGCTGGCAAGTACAAAGGCCTGGGGGAAGTAAAAAGCTTGATTTTATTTGAGGAAAAGAAAGGGTTATAAGCATAACAGGTAGGTAGTATGTGAATTGGAGACAGAAAATAAGGTTGGGCCTTTTAGATCCTATTGAGAACTTTGGATTTGCCAAAGGAGAAAGCCATTAAAAAATGTTAACCAAAAGAGAAATTTTATATGTTCATGTTCAATTGCAAGACACGACTTACACTTTTAAAACAATTACTCTACCTGCTGTGTGCAAACCAGATTGAAGGTGGGCATTTTCAGAAGCGGGGGCTGAGGGGCAGTTAGGAAGCAATTGCTACACTCCAGGTGAAGTGAAGAGGACTTGAGGCCATGTGAGTAGCGGTGCAGATGGGAGAGAAGAGAACGCATTTGAGGTATGTTTGCAGAGACAGACATAAATGATTTATTATGGATTGACTGTCAGTGCTCCGGAAAAAGGAGAATTTAAGAATAACTTTTTAAGTATTATATTGTCATTTAACAAAGTAGAAGAGAAGGAAAGGAACAGATGTTGAGAGAAAAAAATAGAGCTCTTTTTTGAACCATATTACGTTTCTAATGATTATTCATTATTTTGTTAGAGAAATCAAATAGATACTGGGATATAAGCGGATAAAGCTCAGGTCAGATTTTTAATTGAGGCAGAGGCTTGAGGTGATATTAAAAGCTCTGAGACTTGTGATTAAATGGAAGAGAGTGAAGACCAGGAAGCAAAGAGGCGGAGGACTGAAACCTGCTGCGTGCCTGTAGACCGAAGGCAAGATATAAAAGCAGATGACACAACACAGAGGCAGAAAAGCAGCAGCCAGAAGTGGAGGAGGAAAAGGAGCAGAGTGTGACCACATCAAGGCAGGAGCAGCCAGCTGAGAGGCTGCGTGAGATGAGCTGACAAGTGTCCACAACATTTGGCAAAGGGATGTTAGTGACCTTCCAAGAACGGCTCCATGGGGGTGGTGGTGACAGAAACCAGACTGGGGAGGGCTCTAGAGAAAACTCCTAGATTGCAGTTTCCTCACATTGTTAATTAAGCTGAAGCCTCTACACTGTACCTAAACCTAGCCTGGACCTTTCTGAATATACTCCATTTACCCCAAAAATTAGTCTTGAAAGGGGGTATATGCTGAATTGTTAGCCTATTGAAATATGAAATGCAGTTTTTAGAATTTCCTGGGAAAGAAATCAGGTCCAGTGATAATGGTTTTCAGGCTATATTTTGTTGTTGTTGGACAATTTTAGGATGTGTCATGAGCCCAATAGAGGAATCATTATAAGCCGGCACTCCTTTTGTGATCTCATTGCCATTTCGTTAATACCACAGTTAGGGTTTGTAAAGAATGTATTTTACAAGAGACAAAGGACATTTCTCAACACAGGTTTTTTTTTCTTCTGTTTCTTCCACCCAATTTGAAAAATAAATCTCTATTGCCCAATCTGGGTACTTTCTGGAAGCCAGAAAGAGAAAGTTTTCCCCCAAGTTACCTGTCTTATGGCCTATTTGTCAGTGAGCCTAATAATTATCTTTGAGCATGAATAAGGAGAAAATAAAAAAAAAACCTTTAAAATAATTAGCTAAAACAGTTTACTTTCTTTCTACACATGAACAAGTTTGACTTTCCTTTTATCTTGTTTTGTTTGTTTTCCTCTAACCTTAGTTTATTCAAAGTCCTTGCATAGCTGCGCCAAGGCTTGGTTTGGATTCAGAGTGAAGATTCAACCACAGAGCCCTTGTGATGGGGACTTGTGGAAAGTTTTTTTTTTTTTTTTTTTTTTTAATGTTTTCCTTTCCATCTCGGGGATGCCTAAAAATAACTTGCAGGTGGGCAACTCAATTCAGGCCAAATTCTACCTCTGTTCTTTATTATATTGTTTCATATTTAGAAAGTTTTACAGCTGATATTGAAGTTTTTGATTTTTTTTTTCTGGATCTGTGGTTTTCCAGAGTTATTTTATAGGCCTATTTAAGTTCATAATCTTGTTTTTATTATAATTTTAGTTTTGGTAGAACAATCGAGTAGAATTTAGACATAGAGCCAAATGCTGTTTGTTTCCTCCTGCACTGAAGTGGTCCCTGGTTGTTACTTGATCCTTACATTGAACATCAAAGATTCATGTCTCTTAGTAAATGTGAACAGCAGAAAACCTCTCTACTGAAATGATATAGGGGTAAAGCAGTCAGTCCCACCCAACATTGCAATGTTGAATTATCTGCAGACGGAGTTGATTTTTTCCTTAATTGAACTATTAGAAGCTACAGCAAATATTCGCTTTCACAAATTCATGGTGTCTCCA
The DNA here is from genome assembly GCF_000951045.1 of Mandrillus leucophaeus. Classification (NCBI taxonomy): domain Eukaryota; kingdom Metazoa; phylum Chordata; class Mammalia; order Primates; family Cercopithecidae; genus Mandrillus; species Mandrillus leucophaeus. Next base: position 1,712,458 of record NW_012104798.1, read on the forward strand.
ATCAATCATGACTTAATTGTACACTTTAAAAAGAATTAAAGAGTGTAATTAGATTATGTGTAATTCAAAGGATAAATACTTGAGATGGATACTTCATTCTCCATGATGAGCTTATTTCACATTGCATGCCTGTATCAAAACGTCTCATGTACCCTATAAATATATACACCTGCTATTACCCCAAACATTAAAAATAAAAAATTCACATTGTCTTATATTATCACTGGTAGAATCATCACTAAATTCCATTTCTTGAGGTAATTTTGTGAGTGTTTGTTGGGCCTGCAACCATTCTGCCTTGTAAATTCTGTTTTAAACAAATGCATGCACTCTATTTTTTTTAATTGAATGTTACTCTGTACCTCAAAATGACCCCTTTAATACTAAATAATTGAGACCATAAACTCTTCAATCGACGACTATCATGCAGTACATGTAGAAGCATCACAAGTAGCTCATTACGATTAATCTAGGGGAAGCAATGTGATTATAATTAATTTCTACCCAATTCTGCTCCGTATAGTGGGGATGTACCCATCTGTTTGTACTTATTGAAGACTTACTACCCTCGGGATCATCGTCATCCAAATCACAAAAATTACTGATATTGTGCTTAAAATTAAAGAATACTTTCAGTGCATTTGAGGGGCATGGAAGAACACTGGATTTGAATCAGCAGAATTGAGTCAGCAGGACACCAGGAGCTTGTCCTTTTTTAATTTCAAATTTTGGGGCCTAAGTCCTACACACTTAAATTTGGGAGTTTAAACTAAGTGATATCTCTATTTCCTTTGTCCAAAATTGTAGAAGGTGATACAACATTGTCTTTTTTTTTCTTTCTTTAATTTTAAACATTGATTAACTTTACACATAAGACATGGTTTCCATGTAAGATAAAATGAATCACATAATACAAATAAACATTTCTCTTTTGACCTACCCTTGGCTTTCCTATCTCTGTTTCAGCCCCTGAAGAAACAAATCTCCATTTCAAAGTGAATGCTTTTGCTTCTTTTATATTAGTTATGTGTAAATATATTCTCTTTAAATTATAAACTATATTTTTAATATCTGCATAGCATCTGTCTTATGAATGTACCATAACATGTTTAACCATTATACCTATAGCGGGATAATTAGTGTTATTTCTTATCTTTTTAAATAATTATAAGGAAAATCCTCTTTGCACGCACATGCAATTAATTCTAGAGGAGAAAAACTAACAGGTGAAATGATGACTGCATGTGAGTAAAGCACATTCAAACAATTTAACACATATTGTCAAAAATGTCTCCAAAAAGCTGCAGTATACAGAAGATAATTCTTTTATGTGAATGTTTAAGATCTTGCCACTGTGTTGGCCAAAAATCTACCATCTCATTATTTTTGTTTGTTTTTCCATGATTACTAGTGAAAATGAGGTTCTTCTTGTGATTTTTTTTTTTTTTTGCATTTCTGTTTAGATTCTTTGCTCACCCTTTCTATTTTTAAACATCAATCTATGTAAGATTTTGAAGTATTCTGAAAAATCATTTTTTTCTCAACTTTTATTTTAAG
>NW_012104798.1:1715839-1716985 GCF_000951045.1 Mandrillus leucophaeus
CGCCCCACTCAGGTATTTCTTTATAGCAATGCAAGAACAGCCGACCACAGAAAGGTCTTATTGCCTTTCTGGTTTGTGAAGATTGGTTTGTGTTCCCATGATCTTCCTACAAGAAAACTGACTTTTTGGCATTTGCAGACTCTGTCACAAGAAGCAGACTATGCTAATTAGGAGAGGGGAAAGAAAATGACTATTGAGTGGGCATCCTGCAGTATATATCACTGCATGTGTAATATACGTTATTTTATGTAAATATACTCTATTAGTCAGAGTAAACTAGATTATTATCTAGTAACCAATAATCCTGAAGGCTCATGCTTGATGTTCATTTTATTTGGGTTGTTGGTGGGGATTCTGTTGATTATAAACCTCATTCAGGAATTCAGACTGAAGCTTCACTGGTTGCCATAACAGGAGGAAAAAAAGATGAATTATGCATCAATTCCTAAAGACTTTCATCTACAAGTGATATCCTCACTACTGCTCACATTTCATTGTTCAATGCAAGTCACATGACCACTCCTTGCTGCAAGAAGTCTTTTGTTCAGCTATGCACTGCCCCGGGAGGTGGAGTCTATAGAGGCAGGAAGTCTTGCAGCGCTGCAGTGGGCTCCGCCCAGATCGAGCTTCATGACTGCTTTGTTTACCTACTGAAGCCTCAGCAATAGTGGACACCCCTCTGCCTGCCAGGCTGCTGCTTCACAGGTGGATCTCAGACTGTTGCGCTGGCAGCAAGCAAGGCTCTGTGGACGTGGGACCTGCCGAGCCAGGTGTGGGATATAATCTCCTTGTGTGCCATTTGCTAAGACATTTGGAAAAGTGCAATATTTAAGCAGGAGTGTCCCATTTTTCCAGGTACAATCTGTCACGGCTTCCCTTGGCTAGGAAAGAGAAATCCCCTGACCCCTTGTGCTTCCCGAGTGAGGTGATGCCCCACCCTGCTTCAGCTTGCCCTCCATGGGCTGCACCCACTGTCCAACCAGTTCCAATGAGATGAACCAGGTACCTCAGTTGGAAATGCAGAAATCACCCATCTTCTGCATTGATCTCACTGGGAGCTGCAGACCAGAGCTGTTTCTATTTGGTCATCTTGGAATGGGACTCTTCTCCATTACTTTTTTATTGACCTATATATTTATCCTTATA